>NC_051433.1:21841490-21966334 GCF_001649575.2 Kryptolebias marmoratus
CCTACCACCAACCTACCACCAACCTACCACCAACCTGCCACCAACCTACCGCCAACCTGCCACCACCTATCGCCAGACGGTTGTGTCATAATAAAATTTCTTCTGTTACATGGTTTTCCCTTAATATTTCCAAATGAACTCTAAATCCAACAAAATAAGTAAAACTTGAGGCAATAAAAACAGTTTGTTCTATTTTTATTTTTTTTTAACACAGCAAAAGGGCAAACTTAAATAAATAATGGACACTTCAGGTAAAAATATCATGCTGACATAATCCAGCAAGTCTATGTTACGGTAAAAACAGGTTAGTGGAAATAGTTCTTACTGTGATATAAATGTGTTGTTTATGAGTCAAATAAAAGAAATTTGTTGATGAATGGCCACTAAATCAGCAAGTAGACCTTTGTCAAAACTCTGCAATGAATAATCACCTTTTTGTTTCTGTCAATAAACAAAAACTTTAACCTTTGATTACGATACTAGACATTTCTTTCAATGATGAAAATAAAAACAGTTTTGCAGTTTCCTCCTGCTTCCTCTTTCATACTTATAGCCTGCCCTCAGGTACAGGTAAAACATGCATCAGTAACTTTTAATCTTAAAGCATTATTTGATTTTTTTTTTCTTTTATTGGGGTTTTGGGGAAAGGTTATGAGCAATTAAATATGACTTGTTGCAGATAACTCTTTGAATGACCTCAGTTTGGTGAAACAGAGTTTATTTGTGACTGGATTGTTATTTGAACAGAGCCAGGATAAAAATGGATTGCTGTTAACTTCATAGCGATTTTTTGTGAACACTGTCTCTGCTGCAGAAATATCATGATATTCCTGCTTTATGTGTCTCAGGCCGCACCAAAAACTACTACTACGACTGCTGCTGTTTGCTTTTGCAAATAACCCCAGAAATCTATGTAACAATGCCATGCAAAACTGGCAGTGATGTAAAACGAATTATGAGCTAATTAGAATACAGATAATCCCTGACGTTTTTCAGGATCATTCAAATAAAAAACACAATTTTCAGATGTGAGACCCATGCTCAAGTGAAAAAACAGAATGCTGAGGGTAAGAGAAGTCTTGCTCCTTTAGCACGTAAATGATTTTAAATGTCCTTTTGGTCTGCTACAGCAGCCAGCAGAGACAGTATCATAGTTTTGTGTATCTTGTTTAATGTGTTGTTTTTTCTGATCCACTGAGGCTAGTTGATTGCCTATGAGTCTGATGAATGAGTTTCATTCAATTTGGTCATTCCCCTGAGCCTCCAGAGCTGTGTACTGTAGCAGCCTGCAGTCCTGGCAGCTTATGAGCATGTTGCAGGCTGTGGCTAAGACAAAATGGTAATCAGTGATCCTGACTGACAGCTCATTGAGGGATGGATTGATGCATAATTCAGCACTTGTTCAATCTGCAGATGCTGAGGTTTATTTATGCATATGTATGAAATGTGCATGGGTTATGATCTCTGTGTTATGACTTTTCTATCCAAAGTTATGCCTAGAACCCTGACATATAATGAGAGAGAATAATGTGTTTTGATTCCGTCTCCCATGGTGCATTTCTCATCTGTCTGCATTGTGTTCTTCTCTTTCCAGCCCTGTCAGCAAGCTGTGCTTCACCCCTGCATCATGGAAGCTCAGATCGGTGCATCATGGAAACCAAGCAGTGGTGTGTCAGACGCAATATACTGAAGGGTCATCATGGAGACTGGCACCTACACCTCTGGCCCAGCCACCGTGGACTGGGTTGGAACGCCGGCTGGCCTGGAGCGTATGGAAGTCCACCAGGAGCATGGAGTAGGAGCGCCATCCGTCAGTCCCGTGTTCTGGCACGTGCCATACTCACTGGGCTTCCAGGTGTCGCTCACTGCCTTCCTAATGTTGGAGCTAGTGTTGGGTTTCAGCAGCAACCTGACCGTGCTGGTGCTCTACTGCTCTCAGTCCAATCTGGTGGACTCGGTGAGCAACATGGTGACGGTTAACCTGCACGTGCTGGATGTGGCGGTTTGTGTCCTTTGTGTGCCCTTCACTCTTGTGGTCGTGCTCCTGCCTCCAGGACCAAATCTGGCCTTGATCTGCTGCTTCCACGAGGCATGTGTTACATTCGCCAGCATCGCAACAGCCATCAACATCCTGGTTATCAGCTTGGACCGATATGACATCTCGGTACGACCGGCTAACAGGCTGCTAACGACACGCAGGGCAGCTCTGCTCCTGGCTGCCGTCTGGGTCACCTCTGTTGCAGTGTTCTTCATGCCATTCTTGGAGGTGCAGTGGTCCAGTGCAGATGAAAAAGAGGAAACAAAGCAGGTGACCCCCCTGTCTTTGTCTGCACACAGTGTTAGCAGCACAGCGGTGCCGGCATGGCATAACAGGACCCTCCTTTGTGTTGGTGGTCAAGACTATCACACGGGCTCTGCTATGTATTACCACCTCATCCTGCAGGTGCCCATCTTCTTTACCACAGTGGTGGTCATGTTGTTTACCTACTCCAGAATACTGAGGGCGTTGAACATTCGCATCGGCTCCCACATGAGGAAAAGCCAGAGGTTTAGGAAGCGCCGCAAGAGACAAAGGAAGAGGAAGACAGGACTTGCGACGAATGAATGGGAGGAGGCAGGAGGAGAGCAGTGCACCACAGATGAGACCAAACAACTCAGCCATCCTCCACTCATCCCATCCCCATCCCCCACACCAACAGCTACCTCCCCCCCTGCCCTGTCCTCTGCCGCTCCACTGGTCACCTCCGACATGCCTGCTGCCACTCCCGTGCCAGCCACCATGGGTGTCCAAGCCTCTGTATCAGCAATCATCGCTCTGCGCCGGGCAGTACGGCGCCATCGAGATCGACGGGAACGCCAGAGACGGGTGTTCAGGATGTCCCTCATCATCATCACGACCTTTCTCGGCTGCTGGGCTCCCCTCTCTGTGACCAACATGCTAATCTTGAGCATTGGACCCAGCGATGTCCTGGTCAGCCTGCGCCTCTGGTTCCTAGCCCTGGCTTATGGCACCACCGTGTCCCACCCGTTGCTGTACGCCTTCACGCGACAGAAACTGCGCCGCGCACTTCGCGCCAAAGTTAAGAAGAGGGTGGTGTCCCTGCTCCAGGTAGACCCCTCCCCAGGGGGCACGGTAATACACAACTCCTGGGTGGAGAACAGAAAAAGCAGCCGACAGCTGCGGCTGGAAGCAAACCAAGGTGCTGACCGCCGCCTGGCAGAGGCCCTGTGAGACTAAAGCTGGCATCATTAAAAAAAACAAAACAAAACCAGAGCCACAGGTGTGTTCCAGTAGGAAACCTACTGATGCGAGAAACCCTTGCCAGAAAACTGAAGAGCAACTTTTTCTTTTTACCTCTGGGAGATGTATCAACGCAAACACCAGCAGTGAGTCCCCGCCAAACACAGCTCCCCTCACCTCAGGCAATATTTACAGCAGGATGCTGCCGTCACTGCGGCGCACACAGCTTCCGCTGCTGAGGAGAATCATTCAACAAACAAATGAAGGCATAGACCCTGTTCTCTGTCAAAGACCGGGGTCTATTTACATTCAGAGATGTCCTTATTACATAACTGTCCCGAAGAGTGTGTTTATCCAGACCAGAAGAAGATATGATCTGCCTCCTGCTCGAAAGATCCAAGGCAGCTTTTTAAGACAACGTTCGTTCACCTCAGTCACATAAACATTCTTTGAATGTGTTTATTATTGCCCCTGCTTTTATTTTGCTCTGAAAAAGTGGATTACCTGTACTTTGTGTTTTCTGAAAGTGGAGAAATCTAAGATATTTACGAGGAAGATACAGTGACAAAAAAACTTCACAAAGGGTGGGGGGGTGTCTGAGGATTAGGATCAGGATACAAGGCAGTTTGATAGTGTGGAATAACTGTGTCTTTAGCTTATTTTTGTTATTTGGAAGTCAAATATAGCAGTGTTTACATGAGATTTTGCAACGCTCCTTGAGAAAAATGCAGCTCTTCTGTCTTAATTTGATAGAAAGTGGTGTAACATCTTGTCTGATATTACACAGTAGCTGACCCTCCACACTTTGTAACCAATCCAGCCTTCCTCTATTTAATGCTAACATACAGCCCTTGGCTGTAGCTTGATATTGTGTAAACATGCAAAACCTTTTCGTTTAACTCATGGGAAAAGGCTACATTTGAGAGATTAAAAGTTGATAGAACTTTGAAGTAATCAGGCTGATCACTGAAGTCAAACTATATAGTATCTTATATGAAATCTTAAAAAAATAAATAAACCCTGGAGCTCAGCCAACACATCTCTAACACATCCTCAACAAATCCTTATATTTACATTTAAGGTTTCCACGCGGCTTGTTTTAGACCTTTTGCATGCAAAACAAAAGCATGCAATAGTTTTTTTTTTAAAGAGCTATCTGTTCATAATGTAAATTATTCCTAGATTGTGATTTATTTTATGTGAACTCTACAACGGAATGTGATCGTAGACCACCAACCTTTTTTTTTTTTTTTTTTTTTAATTAGAGGAGTATTTCTCTTACCGCCGCCTCGTTTCTGTTTCAGTACTAAGACACGTGATCTGATGGGTCAGCTCACACATGTGTGCAGCAAACACAAGAGAGGAACCATTTCTACAGCAGGATAATGAGAGCTCGATGGTTTTATCACAATGCATTCCTGAATGTAAACACAGAAAATGTAAATAAAGTGGAAAATGTAAATATATATACATATATATATATATTATCCTACACCAGGAATATGCTTTCTTTGTTTACCATGATGTTGTTTTTACGTGAATGTACAACAAACAGAGTTACACCAATAAATATGAAACAATGAGGAGCACTGCTCATGTTTCTGTGAACTGTATGTTGTCAGCAGTGAGTCAGATAAAAGGTTTTATTGGTCTAAAAATGATGAGAACTCCTGGTATTGTGTTTGGCCACGATTTTTGCATTTTTCATTTATGTTGCTACCAGAAAGCAGCCAGCAGTAAGTGGGTGTTGTTATGTGTTAATTTTAGTATTGCCACAGTTGATGTGTTAAAATCAAACCTCACTGCTGAGATGACTATTTGTATTCTCCCGTGAAGCCATATTGTCCCAGCGGGTGCCGTCCATATTCGGTCTGGGATCTCTCTGTGGGCACCTGGCGCTGCTCGTCCCATGACCCTCCCAGTGAGCCCTCCTGAACATGCCAGCTCAGGAGCTGCCGGCAGGAAAACTTTGCGTAGGCCCTGCGCTGCGTGGGAGAAAAGCGCTGCAGGCCTCTGCAGCAAAGTAAAAAAAAAGAGGGTCATCTATGTGGGATGAAGCCTGCAGGGCAAAGTGGGCTAATTCAGCAGAGAAATCAAGTAGGTCACTGATACTTTCTGCTGATTTTTGGATTTGAACAAAATGGTGGTCAAAATCAAATGACATAAAAGAACCAAACATTGGTTCGTGGTTAAAAAAAACAGCTTTTAAGCTGATAGATGTCAAGTGTGCTTTAAAAGAAAATGCATATTAGAGGTATTATAACATTATATTTGATAAATGTGAGCAAAAAATACTCTGATAAAACAGAATCATTTGATTTCAGACGGGTCAAGTGTGTCACCAAGGAGCCAATAGGCACCAATCTTTTCGTGGAACAAAACAGAAACTCAAAATGATCTCAGGAAAAAAAGCCAAAACCAAAACTAGTCATGAGACACACATGAGATGGTATAAACCATCTTCATGTTACAGAGTTGGAGCAATAAACCAGCTCTATCCTCATAATTCGTGTTTGCTGTGTGTGTTTCGGTGCACTGAGGGATGAGCACGAAGCTTTTAACAAGTCTCTCCTCGTGGGACCTGCTGTTTCATTATCTCTACATGGTTGGTTGTGTTTGTGAAAGCTCCTGGTTTGGCCTAAAATACACCTTTTTTTATTACCATCTTACTGTAGATACTGTCCTTTAGAGAACATCAAGTAGTTTTGTGCGTTTCTTTGAGTGTAAGAGCTTTTCAGATCGTTGGTCTTGATTCATGCTTTCAGGAATCCAACCAGACGTCAGAGATGAAGATCAGTGACTGAGAATCTGATTATGATTCATCTGGAACCTGACTCATTTTAAAAAATAATTGGATGTTTTTAAAAACCCTTTCCTGGAGGTGAGAACAGAGTTCACACTTTGGGTAAAAACAGGTTATGTAGCTCAAATTTCATTTCAGGAAATGGCATAAGGAAAGTGGAAATCGACTCATACGTTATAAACTAAAAAGGTAAATGAGTTTCAAGAAAAGATGGAAGCAAGTTTTGATAAAAAAGTGTGCAAGTTTCACAAAAAAATGTAAACGGTTTATTCAATAAAAAGTCAAATCCAGGGATTAGACAATTCCAAGCAGCAGGTGTCTAACCTGAGAGAGTGCGTTTTAAAGATTATCAGCAAAAAGAATAAGAACACCAGTTTTGGCCTCTGCATCACTCTGCATGACACTTCTGTTACCTCCTTATCAGGACAGATCAGAGGACCTACCAGTAAAGCTTATTTAACCACCGAACGAAAAGAAACATTTTACAAGAGACTCGAGGCAGGGAAGCTCCGAGGTTTTAAGTCAGGAGGAGAAGAAACAAACAGAAAAATCTATACGTGTAGGGATCTGGAGTTTTAGCCCCGCCTTGGGGCGGCACCTCTAGTTCCTATTTTCACAGGTGATCCAGATCAGGATAATGAAGACTGCCAGTACTTAAACCTCCAGTTGAGACAAGACCTTTGCTGGAGCATCGAACCTCCTGGGTTAGATTCGCAGCCTCTGTTTTCTAACCAAGCTTGGTAACTAAGTGACCACGTTCTTTATGCATCTTGTTTATAGATTCTTTGCCACGTCACGAAGCTACAGATACTTACCTCGGGCACTTGGATACTCACCTGGACAGGATTACTGGCTTGTCGACTCCTGGATCACCTGAACACCTCCTTCATCTCCTCCTCGCCGCTGGACACCTCCTGGACCTGTAAGACCAAAAGAACAATTATTAAGCCATCTTGCAGTGCTCAGCTGATAGTAGGATTGGTACCCGAGACTCACCCTGTTCCTCTTGTTTTCCAGACCTTCTCCACGAAGAACGCACTATAGATAATATTCACCTGTAAATAAACACACCTACCTTCAGCTGTTGTCTCTGTGTCTGGTTTTGGTCTCGCTCGCTGGACAAATTTCCCCGCGTTCATGTCAATACGTTCACATTTATTTGACATGTTCTCCTGATGAGTGTGTCGGATGCATCTTCTGTTGCGTTGATTTAAACCAGAAAGATAAAACCGTTTTTCGACAAACTGGATCTTTCTGTTTCATCACACTTTAACAAGGGGACGCTGGAGGGCAGGAGCACAGGAGAGGAGGTGATAAAGGCCTCAGCATCCTGATGGACTCCCTGAAGACTTATTTTTTAACACACACAATCACGTGTGTTGGAACTGAGCTGTGCCATTTACAGGCTTGTGTCTCATTTACTGAATGCTTATTTTCACCCCCAAAACCAGTATGAAGAAAAATAATTCACTCGGAGGAGATTAATAGGAAACAATGTAAGATAATTTGTCAACATAAGCCACAGCTCTGACCAAAAGGATCGTATCCTTTTGGTCACGTTGAGCAAATGAGATGTTTTAGTTATGAAAACCCAGCAGCAACAACAAATAATTGTGGTGGATTTTCAGTTTATTGTTGTACATCAATAAACAGGAAGCTGTTTGTCCTCTTCGTTACTTATTGTTACCATAAAACTCTCAGTGACATCAAAAAGGTCAAGCTCTCATGCTGTGCAGATGTCCAAATTGGGATTCACTTCAAAGATGAAGCCCCAGTTTTGATGGATTTTAGGATTCAAGATTAATATAAATTGAACTGTGTACAGCCCTGTCTCTTAACACACATGCAGAACTTGTTTCTGCCTCCCCCTGGCAAAACACACGGAACGGCCACCCTCGGAGGACGTTCTGTTAAGACAACTATCAACTGTTCAACCCGGATTGTAAGAATCTCAGTTCTTGTGGCATTTTGTGATCATGTTTAGCTCCTTGTGTCACCTTTCTGTTTCCCCGGTGTTTGGTTTTCAGTTTCCACTCACAGATCCTGCCTCACCCGCTCAGATGTTTCCTCGTGTAATCAGTCCCGGTGTTTTCTGTTTGTAATCTTCATATATTCTCCTCTTTCGCCACTTACCCTCAGTCGTGCGTCTACAGTTCTCACTGCAGTCCGGTTTGCTCCATTGTGCTTCAAGCCCCTTGTTTCCCTGTTGTAGTTTTACTTGCTGCTGCCACGTCAGCCTTTTTGTCTAAAAAAGCTTAGCTCTCATCCCAAGACATCCTGTGTTCGCCTGGGTTCAGCTACCAACCTCCCAACCCGACACGGATTGTGTCAAAAGATGCTTGTTTTTTCCAAATCGACTGTCTCTAAGGTTTGTAGCTCGTGCAACGAAAATGGGATGGTTTTAAAAAAGGCGGCATATACACGTGCAGCCAGGAAGATGTTAAAAAGAATCAATAAACTGAAAGTGATGAGGCTTAAAATATGCAACAAATTAAAAACAACAACAACAACATCCTGTAAAACATTTCAAGATGAAAATGATACGAGCCTGACGGGTAAAAGCGCAGGAGAGATGGCGGTCATTATACAACACACACACGAACGCACATGAAATCCTTGACACTTTTCTTATTTACCAAATAAAACTATGTCTGCTGGTTCTGATGAAGTCATTTTTCAGGATGATAATGCGTCTCGACAGGAATGTGAAAACATTCCTTCAGGGGAAAAACATATCAGTGCAGTAAAACAGACAACACACTGTTCAAAACTCAATCAGGCTGGAAAATTTATAGTGGAAATTGAAAAAAAAAAGGCTCATGTCAAGGACTGATCCTGCAAAACTGATCTGTCGACTGCAATATGGGACAGCTAGAATATGATTGATGAGGAATGCTGTTTTTTTTCATTGGTGAAGTTGATAAATAGAAAGCTGTCAGAAAAACCAGAGAAGATGCAAAAAAATGTGTCAGCTGTATTTTATTTCCATAAATCCATCAGTTTTTCCCCAAAGATTGTGTGATTACATCGTGTTTTCCTCTGTGTCTTAAAAACTGAAGTTATTTTATGTCATTTTTATTGAAACACGAAGCCAAAATGTTCAGCTGGTAAATTAAAACGCATTAATGTCTGGTTTGTTATTTTTATTTTGTGTCCTGATCAGAGCCCTTTGACCCTACATTATTAAACAGGAAACACCAAACACATTGCTAAAGAGTGGTAAAAGAAGATTTTAGGGGATGATGGGGAATTTTGCCTTTAAGGTGAATTATTGCCATCAAAGTGAACATATTTATCCAAAATACATGGATCCGTTTCAAGTGTAAGACAAAGGACCAATACCTTTGTCTTACAGCTCATAAATGAAACCAAACCTCCATGCTAAAAACTGACAGCCCTTCAGTTTTTGTTTTGTTTTTTTTGTCAGCATTCCTGTATTTTTAAATTTTATTTATTTGTTGCTCTGTTTTTCTAAGCAGACCGCTGCATTTCAGGGTGAGCATGAGAGGGCGGTTTCTGGGCGGCGTTGGTTCTGACAGCACCCGGCGCAGCTGTCCGCAAAGACTCCTGATTAAACCACATCATACTTAAGGCCGAGTTGAACCACCATTAATTGTTGGATTGTTAGATGCCGCACGGTGACAGTTAGCGTACAGCCGTTTTCCGAAACTCCTCGGGCTTATCCTGTAAATCTAATGTTTACAAACTTATCTTTGTCTCCTCGCAGAACCACCTGTGTGTTCCTGGACCTCCATCAAACTTTTCTTTAGAAAACAAGAAAAAGTGAACTCAGTCAGCCCCTTGCCTGCCTGTCTGCTCTCTCAACTCACCTTGAGAGTCACCACTTACCTGGAAAAACTGCCTGTTAAAAAGGATATGTAAATAAACTGAATTAATTAATTTACCTCCTATAACTCTGGAACTCCTCTGAACAATTCCCTGACTTCTGAAATCCTGACGAGTTTCACATCAACTTTGAAACGGTAACGAGTCTAACCTCTCATCTGGAGTACTTTAACATGCATTCTGACCCCTCTCACAGTTACATACCTGATTCCTTTCCTCCTTCAAAATAAAGTGTTATTTAAATTCTGCTTCCTGTGAATCCTTTTAGCTCAGTAAACTGAACACTGAGTTAAAAACTACTTGTAAGTTATGACATTTTTGAAACTGTAGATCAAAGTTTTCTAACTTTAAGTGAATCTGCGAGGCAGAGCAGAACTTACACAAGAAACAAACTCACATTTGAAGATAAATTCACTTGTATTTCCTAAACAAATTGGAGTGAGCTTCTAATTTCTCCTATTTGTCCTCACATATATGAGAAAACATAAGGGTTTTATTTGTTTCTAATAACTCATCTTCTCACATGCAGTAAACAAATCCATGGTTTGAAACACGTGTTACAACTTTCAGCTGTCCTGCCTTTTCTCAGAGCCGCCATGCTGATTGTTTCACGTTCATCTCTAAACTCAGACTTCAGCTCAGTGTGTTGAATAAAGCTAAATAAGATTTTTGATTTAATTTGTCCTATTTATCTTTAGAATGTTTGAAAAATCTGTACAAACATAAGACTTTCTTATTTTTTGTTAACATAAAACCCAAATACCTAGGTGGCCTCCTGACACAGTTTGCATTAAATTAGATTAAATTAAAATGAGAAGTTAGTCAACAGCAACACATTTGGCTGCAGAATAATGTCTTTGCTATTTAGTAACTTCAAAATAAAAGTTTACTGTGCTGGTACCACATTTAATTTCTATTTATTACCAAAAAACAGAAGGAAAACAAATCAAATATGTTAAGATAAAAAGACAAAACTGCAAGTTATCCATATTTTTGATAACTTACTGACATCATGATACATTTTTGATAAATCTCCAGCCTCTAATGTAAACTGTACAAATATAGTTATCAATTTAATATAAAATAATAAACACATTTTTTTCCACCAACCTAGAATTAGTTAGTATCCATGCACAAAAAACATATTATCCCTTTTTTTATTTTGACCTTCTGAAAGTTAAATTGTTTTATGTTGTCGATGTGTCAGATTACCTTATCAACAAAATTACAGAAAAAAATAAAGCAAAAAACACTTTTAAATTCACAGTTTTTTTCTAAATAAAATTATCTCTTTTCTTTTTCTCATCAGGGATGTCTGGGATCTTTAAAACTTTCTTTTAATAGTTGGACATCAAATAAAAATCATATTTTCCTGTGATCTGATCAAATCAATTAAACATTAAGCAAAGATCTCAGTATCGTAAGGTCCGCCTTTGTTTGAGCTCAAATAAGTGTTTTACAGAAAATGTAATTGTGATGAAAAACCACAAGCATGCAAAGTCACCGTGGTGTTATGTCGCCCTCTGGTGGATGATTGGTACAGACCGGTTCAGAGTTGGGAGAACTTCTGCAGCTAAAAGTTAAATAAAACTTAAATATAAAATGTTGCCGTGGTGTGCAGTTATGAGGGCGTGGGACCGGAAATAATAGAGGAAGTGGATTTCACTGAAAGACCAAACCAGACATAGATCTTCTCATATATCTAAAATATTTAAAGGTTGGACTTCTCTTTAATTTCAGAATAAATAATTAAATATGAGTTTAGGACTGAGCCTTAGTGGGTGATAATATTGGACTAAATTTTTTATTTAGTCTAATTCTTCCTCAAATGTCAGATTTACCTGAGCCTGCATAAAATTCACATTTTATATTCTGGGAAACAGCGATTAAAACCTCACTGCAGAAACCGGTAGATGGCAGCCAAACCTCGACCTGAACAGGAGAAATAGATCTCCGCTGTATACTTGTCTGAGGATGATTGATGCACGATGACATTATGACGCGCCGAAATAGCTCAGTTGGGAGAGCGTTAGACTGAAGATCTAAAGGTCCCTGGTTCGATCCCGGGTTTCGGCACACTATAGGTGACTGTGAGGATAACCGCCTGATTGTTTTTAAATAGTATATGATTTGCATCGAATTTTCAATAAAATGAATTCCATGCCAGCAAATATTATTCGACAATTTAAGCTAAATAAATCCACCTTATAGACACTCTGGGCGACCTTACAATACAAGCAGCTCTTTTTAGAAAATCAACCATTCTTTACATCATAAAAAAGAATAAAAGACTAAAAAATGGTAAAATATCCACTGTCAGAGTACAGACAAGTGATGACTATGGCGATGGGGTCAGAGGACCTCCTGAACCTCTCAGTGCTGCAGCCTCCTCTGCTGTGGACAGGGTGTCTGCCATTATGGCTCCCAGTTTGTCCGATGCGCCTCTCTGCGCCACAGTTCTGAGCCTCCTGCTGGCTTTCTTCCCCAGCTTCTCCAGTCCCTTGGTATTTGTGTCATAAGGTTACATGCCCAAACACTTGGCAGAATTTAAAAAAAGGACGCTACAGTGTGACTAAATGTCTGATCGCAGACATCGTAGGACCTCAGCCTCCGCAGAAGGAAGAGGCAGTTCTGCCCCTTCATGCACCAGACCCTGCGTTCCACAAGCCGATGGCTAGCCTTCTGTTTAACAACAAGAAATGAAGTACGTAAATGTTACATATCAAGAGAACCTCGTGCCAGGAGAGCGGAGAGACCACAGAATGTTCTTGGACCTCTTGGAGGTTCCGGCTGTGTCTCAGCTGTTCTAGCTCGTGTGAGCATTGCCAGGTCATGGTGTGTGTGTGTGTGTGGAGGCAGGAGGGCCTCGGTCCAAGAGAACAGGTCTGGGCCACGGCACAGCAAACAGGTCAGGGACATGCGTCATTCCTTTTGAGACCTGAATGAATGGCCAACGGCCTCTTTGTGGCGATGTGCTAATCAGCAGTGCAGTGATAATGAAGAGGCAGACAGCTCTGCAGAGGGCCGGTGACTCAGGGGACTGACAGGAGGCTCGTGAATCGGTGCAAAGATCCCCATGCAGCGTTCCCCTGGTGTTTGTGCGTACATGCGACATTCTCTAACCTACATGTCAAAATGAATTCAAACAGTCTAAGCTGATTAACGTGCACCGTGGTGTAGCTAAATGCAAACAATAACAACCGAAAATCTTTTTTTTGTTTGTTTTTTTTTGCTGTAAGGCACTTTAATTAGCAAGAAAGACATCTAAATACCTACAGCCTGACTCAGTAGTTGCGCTCAATCACTTATAATCTTCTCTTATATGTACTGATTGGTCAGAAATAAAACTAGAGTTTGAACAGAAGTACTATATTGTTTATGATTTGCTTACCAACCAGAAGATAAAAGTGGGAGGACATTTTATATCAAGTTCAGCCTAGGCAGTGGCAGTATAGACAAAATGCTGATGTTGAGTGTAGTTCCAACCAAAGATTATAACCTTCTGAGGGTTTCTCCTTGTAGACACTTTTATTTGTTGCTGAGTAATCCTGAGCAGAGGGTTACATAAAACTTCCTCCCCTTCTCCCCTTTTTGCTGTGGCCTGCACCGTGTTGTCCGGTTTCCTGGTGACTTTGTTCGTTTTTGTTCTTGGAAGGCTTCAAAGAGCCTCCAAAGATGTCAGTCAGTCCTCTAAAGCAGCCCTTTCTGTTGTCCGGAGGGAACCTGCAGGTGGCGAGCGGTCCAGACGGATGCACAAGCCCACGAAGAGGATGTTTTTGCTGCAGTTAACCAAAACTCTACTCAGTGCATGTCGCCTCGCTGCTAAGTAGCTCGTACAGCAGAGCTACTTTGGTTAATTTGGCAGAACTTCAAGGCTTGCGTAAGTGGAGCAGCAGTGACTCTCTCGCAGAAATCAGATGTGAGGACTTTGTCTGTCCTGGTTGCAAAGCCGGTTGAGCTCAAGCATTTCAGGCTACGCCGCAGGCCTTGTGACGAACTGTAAAAACATCTTTCACTGAGCGGAAAGATAAACCATGTTGTGATTGGGTTGCAGTTGTAATAATAAGAAAGGATGTCTGTTAGATCAAATAAATGTTCATATTTTCTACACTGAGCAACCAAATGTGCTTTCCATTAAGAACTTAAGAACATGTAAGACATATATACACATTCATACAGACATACAAACATCTTCACACAAGTGTGATATAAAACACCCAAGCAATAGACAACGTAATCATTTGCTTTTTCTAAAAGGAAAATTTTCAACTTTTTCTCAAAAATATCAACAGTGGAAGTGCATTTTCATTCATAGGAGCACAAATATTAAAGGCAGCCTACTTGTTAGAAATGCATGAATTAATTCTTTGAATCAGATTTTGATGCAGACTTTTCAACTTTAGGAATGTTTCATAAGTGATAAAAAGCCAATTTAGGGATCTGGTTGACGTGACTTTAAAAATTTAGATCCCCGTCTAATTAAGGTTTCATGCTTCAGAATTGGACTCCAGAGACAGAACTGAGAAGAGCTGCAGCTTTTTTTTCCTTGCACCAAAAATTAGCGTTTCTTTTTTTGTTAGTCGTAAGAGTTTAATTTCTTCACCACCTAAGGGAGTTTGGAGGATCTAACTCATCAGAAGATAAGGAAATGTACAGCTGCAAATCATCCGCATAGTCGTTATAGTTTACCTAAAGAATCAAAGGCTTTTTAAAGAAGAGCTCCAATGTTGAAGCATGGAAGCACCCTTATTACTGTTCACATGTTACTATTCTGTTTCTGTCACAAGTTCTCATTCCCATCTCCTCCAACAACAAATGAACGAACAAAACACCCCAAACAGTTACCCAAATAAAAAAGCACCTTGATCAGAAAGTGTACTATCACTTTTGGTGGCTGTACATTGTGCAACATTGACACAATTTGAAAAAAAAGTTGCAAAAAAAACTAAATGGGATTTTGGCAAATCAAGTAAGACAACCCAGTCCTCTTTAAAGCACTTTAAAAATTTAAAGTTGGACCTTATGTGACTGAACTGACATTCTGAGATATCTTTAACATCTTTTGCAAAGTCACAGTTTAGGTTTTTTTTTTTCATTTTTGAAGTTTTCCCACAGAATGTTCAGCTTCGAGTGGGATGTCGCACTAACTTCAGGGCTGCCTAAATTCTTCCTGTTTCCACAGTCTTTACTCTTCTTTTACATCAAAATGTAGACATTTCTTGTCTCCTTTCACCCAGCGTGTCTTTCACTGCTGCGGGACTTACAGTTTTCTCTGAAATCCCACCAGAGTGCAGAGTGCGCACACCCAAACTCTCACTGACTTCCATTGTATCTGAACCCAGGATTTTCTCTTCAAAACTGGAAGTGAAGGGTGTTTTTAACAAGTCGTGTGTTGAACATAAAACACTGCAGACACATGAAGGGTTTACTTGTGTCAGTCAGTTGCTTCTGCCGCTCAAAGTTGAGGATTTTTTTTATTACAGCTTATAGTTTATGGTTTAAAGCTTTGCACAGTTGTTATTCTGTCTGCCTGTCTTATTAAATGTGCTGTCAAGGAGTAACAGACCCAGGTGTGTGGTTACCATGGTGACCCTAATGAGTCATGGGCAGCAGCTTTAACATTACTTTTAAACTTGGTTCATTTTTGCTTTTAATACAGTCTATATATCAAAACTGTAGTGGTTTATGACTATTGGGTGTTATAGAAAACAGATTATTCTCGTAGATATTTTGGACAGTATTTGCTGTGGCACCATTCAAAGTTTCTTTGGAAACTTTTCTAGTTTTATTTAGAAGCGATCTGTGCCGTCACACAGACAAAACCTAGAAAGCAGACTGTGACTTTCGAGGAGGGCCTTGGATTTGAGACCACGAAGTTCCTACATTTCACAGAATCCCAGAAGGACACAGTTATGTCCTTTGTTATCTGCTGATGGCGTGCTGAATTTGAAAGCGCTGTGACGATCAACAGGCTGTCAAACAGGTCGACGAATGACTTAAACCGCTGAAAAACAGAAAAGCGTGATGAATGAGACCATACAGGTTTCTGTCTTCCAAGAAAACCCATGGGCAGCTGTATGAATTAGACGCAACACAATTCTAAAAATGTGCCTCTAAACTGACAAACAGAGCTGAAAAATACACCAATGTTTTTCTCCGATTGTCCCCTTGTTGAGCTCATGTGACTTAACCCACCATGATACTTTACATATGGTCCAAATGTGACAAGAGGAGGCTGTCTAACTGAACAGATGATGACCTCTCTTTTGTCCTTTGAAACAAAAAGAGGGAATTGTCTTCCCAGACTGGCTGAGTAGAAAGTAACAAACCCACTCAATGTTCCTTGAATAGGTTTCAAGGACATGAGGGAGGCTTGTTTCTCTGTGTTAATCTGAGGAGTTGTTGTCCTGGTTGGTGTTGTTCTTTCTCTGCACTGCGTTGACCTTTGCAAATGCCCGGGGTACTGATCTGCGTCATTTTTATCAAACAAGCAATTGAGAAAAGTTCACCATCGCTTTTGGCCTTTGTTCGCCACTGAACAATGCCGCTTTGGTGATGTGCTGGACATTCAAAGCTTATGTAATAAATTAAAGAAAAAAAAAAGTCTAAGCGTGGTTCAGCCTTCTGACTTGGACTGCGTCGAATCATTTCTTCCAGGAAGTGCAAATAAAAAGCGTGTCCCAAAAGTCGAAGAAAGAAGAGCATGAAGACTTAAAGGGCAGGCATTTCTTGCAGATGTTGCCTGCTGCTGTCCAGAGTTTTCAACGAAATTTATGTTAAAGTTTTAAGCAAAGATTAAAACAAAGAGAAGTGTTTGAAGTGTGTGTTGTGAACATGCCTTAGCCACTATCACACCAAATTTTAGCTTAATATCTGTAAAACTGACTGAGTTAGAGCCATTTTTGTGTTCTTTAAAGTCATCCAATAATCCCTTTCTGCAAGGTTTATTAGAGTTGTTTTTCGTGGTTCATGAGATATTTTGGTAACAGACGGACACATGAACACACACAGACGTGGGCAAAAACATTGTCCCTCGTCCTTCGCCCTTTGGGAGATAATAAAGCTTTCTGTGAGGCCTACTTGAATTTCCCTCAATTTGTTTAAAAGATTTTTTGGGAGTGAGCACATTTTAGCTTTCTCCTTTCTCTGCTCCACCTTCCAGTGCACATAGAAAGGGGTCACATGCAGGTCAGAGCTTCAAAAAAGGAATAAGCTGCTTCTGGTTTTTACTTTCCATGTTTAAAATTATATTAAGATTGTTGATTTCATCCACCAGAGACTGACACCACCAGGTGCAACAGCCCCATCTTCACTTTATGCTCAGTTTGCAGGCTTCTCAGTCTCAAACCACAAACACATCACATCCATCAGTCCTTGTGCGTCTACATTTCACATCCTTTACCCTTGACTTACAGAGGGTACAAGCGGGTAATGGCTGTGGTTTTCGTTTTTACGTCATTACATGCCAGCAGTTATAATGTTCAGAAAACAAATTGTTGGGCTGATCGTTGTTTCTTTTCTTTGTTTCCGTCTGCATCACTGTCAAGCTGTGTGTTCTTATTCCTCACGTGGAAGGTGCATCTGTGGTCTTTCCATCATCTGTCAGGGGTTTCATGAATCACCATATTTTAAACAGGAGCTGAGTGATACATACATCTCAGAGACACATTCAGATCACATAAAACAGCAGGGCTGGGCCAGGATCCAGAAAGCAAACATGCTCAGAAAAAAGCATATCCTCAATTTTTTTTTTTCATTTTTTCTTTATTTTATCTTACCATGCAAACACACATTGCCCATTTGAAACATTATATTACTGATATCTGCTGATGACGGGCTGCTTGCTCCTTCATCTGCGGTCTCAGCCTCACGACCTGTTCTGTAACTTTGCTCCTGAGCCGTTTTATTAAATATAACTCACAATTTTATCAAAGGTCAAGTTCAACTTTTAATGACAACATACATAATGACTAGTGTGACTACATCAGTGATACATTTGGCACTGGGAAAGGGTAAATTGGCTACGTATTTGTCAGACCTGAAAAAGCGGAGGCATGGTTAAAATATAAAAATGTTTTTTTCTAAATACATAGGTTAGTGCTGGTGAAGCAGAGTCTAAAAAATTTAAACCATTATAACATTTTTACATTTACACAAGAGAACAAATATTAGTTTACTAAATTATAATTTTTCATTATTTCACGTCTGTTTGTTCGACTTAGCTTATTTAAAGCATTAAGTATCTATCACTATACATAAATATACAGCAATAGACTTAATAAGTCTATTGTTTTTCTATTCTTTATTTATCAGCGCTGCATTTCTGTTTCCTTGACAACGGTATAAACTTCCGGGCTCGTGAGCCAATCAAATTCGTCTCCAAAACAACCCGGAAAAGGCTAACTTTTCAAAACAAGGAAAAGCCAGTGAGAAGGAAGAGGTAGTTTATTTATTTCTCTTTTTTTCTGTGTAAATATACTGGCAGAATACTAACAATTAAAAAAGCAGTTATTTAGCTAAGCTAAAAACAATTAGAAGCGAGCGGGTTTTAGCCGTGATTTAACAAGACTGAAGCTTAGCTTTGTATTGCTAGCTTTCATAATTCTTAAAGTTTCAGGTACATTTTTTTTTCTTTCTTTCTTCTTTTTTTTGTAAATTAAAGCCACAAAAAATAAGTGCTATAAAAGAAGAGAGAAAAAGAAAAGAAAATACTGAAAACTGGTGTCTAATATACGCAGCTACAATTGTAGAACTTTAAAAAAATCATTTTTTAATAAGATAACAGTTTGAAACCTGTCTGAGTGTTCAAGGTTTCTGTTTTGGAAATTGATTCTGCTTAGTCAGGTTTTTTTTTTACATTTACATACTTTAATGAGAGTTTTTAGGAAGCTTGTATTACCAAAAAAATTACTACTAATGATCCTGATCATGAAATGTATTACATGCTGATGTTCAGTAGCTGACAACACGTACTGTTTCACTGCTGTTCTTAACAAACAGACAGAAATCCAAACAAGTCGAGTTCACTCTGATATGAAACAGAGAACATTTACAAATCTTCACAGTCCTAAAACTGGAGCCAAAAAATGTTTATAACTGTAGAAAGTGTCTTAAGTTAACAAAGTAGCTGTTGTTCAACAGTCTTTCACGCTTTTTTCTAATGAAAAAGGGTTTTTAGTTTTGCATGTCTATTTTTTTCTATAAATGGTTTACCTGATCCTTTATCATTCGATAAATAGTTTTTTTGTTTTACAGTGAAACCCCCCTTTGGAAATCTTCCTTAATCTCTTGGCTCATCTCTATCTCTTGCATAACATTCCCTCACACCCACACACACGCACACACATGTGCACGTCCTCTGACAGGCATTGATGACCTCTTTAGTGCACCGACAGTATCAGTGTGTTTGGAAATTGAAGTCAGCTGGTTTCCTCAGTGATGACAAGCTGCCAACTAACTAAACAGAAAAGTTACCACTGCTTATTTCTCAGGAACTCTTGAGACAAACGGCTTTACGCAGGAATGGTGATGATTTGATGCAGCTATTTCAAAACTGATGATGATCTAAAGTGTAGTTTACATTAATGCAAAGTAATCGGTGGTTGCCAGCTTTGGCTTCCGGTTGTGCAGATGTCGTAAGACGCTTTCACGCTTTGGTTCTGCGATACGGCTGCAAAACTGAGCACCCCCATTAAGGCATCTTTGATTATTTACACATGAACTCATCAAACTGGTGGTGTGGATTTTGCTGAACCTATGGAGTGACAACACCCCTTCTGTTCATGCCTAAAGCTCTTCAGGGTGGAGAGCTGGACCCAGCCTCCTGCGTTCAACACGCAAGAGGTCAGATGTCTGGCATTCAAAGGGCCAGACATCAGATGTATTTCATATATTTATGAGTCTATTCCCAAGTGACAGCGGTATGCAATAACATGAAGCCATGAGTTTCAAAGCACCACTACTGATTGCTTGGTGGATGATACAGGAACTTCTGTCTTATTTACAATATTCAAGTTGATGGCAATCGTATAAACAAAGCACTAGATTGTGACCTTGCTAATCCTGCAAAGGCGTGCAGCTTTTCGCAGTCGTCCAGCGCCTGTTAAACTCCTTTTGGTCTGTGAGTTCATGTTACACATCATCATACTGACTGCCATATTTGTTGATACAGAACTGACTGGGATTTAGAGGCTGCTTCAGACAAGGTGCTGCTGTTGTCAGAGCTGACACAAACCTTTCAGGTATTCGAATGGCGCTCCTATGTATGTCACAAAGGCGCACGCCCTGACTTTCCTGTTCAGGTATGTGGTGTGCCAGTGAGAGTTACTGGACAATGAGTGCTGGCATTAGCGAGAGGAGATTCCTATATGGTTAGGTGTGTCGGCGAATTCGGATGACGCGCTGGAAAGGGTTTAAAAGCTGCTGCAACAGCTCAGTCCATACCTTTTCTTTGAGTTACGTTGTTCCATCCATGCTCACATAAAAATAAACCCGAACAGAAGGGCTTTGCTCTGAGATCAAAAAGGTGGGAAGAAAATAGACTCTTGGCCATGGCTGTAGATAAGACAAACCATATCAGGTTTGTGTTAAGGAGTGAAAGTCACACCGTGCTGCAGCCTCAGGCCCAAGTATCAAATAATGTTGTAGACTCAGAGCCAACAGGACTTGCCTGACCTTCCTGAATGATTCAGTCGCTTACCCTGAGCCAGCAAAGCTATCGTTCTCCTTCGCGTCTGGGACTTAACAATTACTCACCATCTCTCAGTCGTGGAACGTGCGGCAAGTTTTAATCCCGTTCTGCACACGATAATCTCTTCTCCGGCTTAGTTTTCCTACGTAGCTGCTGCGTGAGAAGCATAGAATAAGAGCCATAAAGTCCGTCATCGGGATGTATGTGTGGCCTGCGTAGGGAATAAGGGAGAGTTATTTGTCATTGAGAGGACACCGAGACATTCCTTGCTTCAAGTGCACGACCCGCTCCGCGTGGCTGCGGTATCATTTTGGGCCTTTGCCAACGTTCCTCCGTTTACCTCGTTCACCGTGGTCGGCAGCCTATCATTCAGGCATGGTTTCATTAAGTGCCCTTTTGTTTGGGGGATTACTGGGTTTATATTTAACTCTGTTCTCACTATCACTCAACTGTCAGAGCAGTTTTGGGCCATGCCGGCTATTTTGGTCTGGCGTCGGACTCCCACCAGCGCCTGTACACATTTGAACTCTTGCTGTCTGGCAGCAGTCAGACCTTTCTTCCTCTTGATATCTCAGAGCCTCTCGTCCGTTCCAGTCTCTAGGTTATCTGCTTTTTTTTTTTTTAGCTAAAGACAGGTCTTTTTTTTTCCCTCCTCATGCAGTTTACGCACAACATCTGAGTGCACAGAAAATTACTGCTTTCTCATCATGATCCCAAAGTCAGGCTCTGTTATTTTTGCTGAACTCTTTGTTTCTGACTGCTTTTAGAGGGTTTGTTTTTTTGTTGTTGTTTGCGTTTAACTGCACAAATACACATACCCTTTTTAATTTTTTGTATGACATTATTTGTGTACGTGTGTGTGTGTGTGATTCAAGGAACACACTGTGCTCCTCCTGCAAGGCACAAGAGTCAGAGAGGGTCAACTTAAAATTGGTGACTGACTCACTGAGGAGGCAGTTGTTGATGTTTTGCATCAAGAGAAATGCACTTTAGTGACGATAGATGGAAACATCAGAGATGGTCATGGTGGAGAAGGCTTCTGACGTGGCCAGAGTTTCTAATTTCTTTGTTTTAGTCTGCATCGGCCTGCGTGTGTGCACGTTAGACCATTAGTATGGTTAGCTAAGATAAGCAAATATGTCATTATAAATGTATAGTTTCATATTTTTATGATTTGCAGGTAGACAGAGCCTGTCAGGGGTCCACTGTGAAGCCCTGCAAACCAGGCTGAAGGTGTTTTCAGTCAGGTGAGCAAAGACATGGTGGACTCTTACTTGTCTGCTCCTTCATCTTGATATGCTTTGTGAAAAATACCCTTCTATTATAGTTCCTTTAGATTGCTCGTTTCTGACAGTGTTCCTGGTCTGTCACAGAGAACCATTCTTGGTTGATGGGTTTACAAGTCGCTCTACAGCTTTATGCTGATACACATCGTATTTTTGTACTTCTGGCCCTTAGATTGCTCATCAGCATGTATTTTGAAAACTTGCCTTTATGTCAGTACTACACGTGATGCTGTTGTTTTTGTTTTTATCTGTAATCCTGGATCTAAAAGAGAAAGAAAGAATTCCAGTAAGGTGGAATAATATCCTCAGACGTGTTCACAACAGATTATATCTGCACTAAGCTCAGTCAGTTCTTTATTTATAACAAGGTCAAATATTTTTGTAAAAACATGGGTTTTAAACATGATTTTAAGTTCAGGAAAACCTCTCAAAGTTGGACAGCTTCTAGTTAATTTATAAAATGTGGAATTTGTCTAACATGATACATGTTTCTTTTACAAAACAAAACACCAAAGTGGTGCAAAGGTTTTAAGTTGCCTGTTTTGGTAACATTTTTCAGCATGCAAACATTTTAAAAGTTATCTATTGTCAAATTTGTCATCATAGGTCCAGAAGTTGCAGTTATCTTTTGTTGCTTTTTAAAATATGAGGATAAAACTGAAGAAAAAAAAAACAGGCACAGAAAAAGTAGAAAAAGCTGCAATCTTTTACTGCTAGAAATCACTTAAGCCTCCGTCTCTTTGAGCTGCCAGCAAGTTGGTGAGCAGCATTCACATGGGAGTCTCCAACATGTCCCAAAACGTTGGTGGGCGCTCTTAATTTCCTCACTTGAGTCACAGAGGCTCATAGTGTTGTCTCTTAAATTTTGAATACGTTCAAACGTTTTCCATCCATCCATTTTCTTTACCGGCTTTTCCATTCAGCCTATTTCCAGCAGTCATTGTGTTACAGGTTGAAAGAGGTCACAAATGAAAAAAGAATTTGTGCAGCGAACTTTCTTTCAAAATAATTGCAGATGTCCCAAATCCATCTTGGTCCTGGGTTCAAGCCCTGGGTGGGACCTGGGGTCTCTGTGTGTGGCGTTTGCATGTTCTCCTCTTGTTTGTGTGGGTGTTCTTCGGGTACTCTGGTTTCCTCCCTCAGTCTAAAAACATGCATGTTAGCCTTGAAAATGAGATCTGTGATCTCAATGGGACTTTCCTGGTTAAATAAAGGCAAATAAATAAAAAACATTGTTTGTGTTATTCTAGAGCACTAGAGCTGTATTTTGACGCCTGCGCAGGATTTCTCTTTAATACGGAAAACATCTGAGGCTCCAGTCCTGAAAGTCCCGATCTCACTGCACCGATGATTAAAAAAATATATATGTTAAAACAGTCCAGTTCTGGCTTTCTTCATTTAAAATATGTACTCCTGTAGTTTAAATCATAAAAGTAGGGGCAGCTGCAAAGGTGTTTACAAAGCAGCCAACACAGGATTGTTATGGGGGCAACAACAACATAATGTGCATGGCCTAGAATACAATTTTACACATAAAATGGCAGTGATGTTCAAATATTGGCTGTGCAAAATGCAGCCACACATCTTGCTGGTCATTTGGCTGCAAACACTCAGAATTCAATAAAACTACAATTGGAAATCTGCCCATTCTCTTACAATTTTAAGTCGCCAACTAGGCTCCAACAGTCGCAGCCCAGTGAGATGCCGGCTTTATATGTCCACGTTTCACTCTCTTTGGTCTCAGGTTCTGCAGTCAGTCAGCTGACGGACAGCCAAGCGCAACAGTCAGCACGTATTTACAGACCATCATCAGGCTCATCACCACAAACCCCAGGAGTCTCAGCTCCCTCCGTACCAACCTGGTCATATAAGTACACAGCTCTGTCTTCGGAGTAATCAGGACACGGGGATGGGAGGAGAGTGAGAAGGTTATTTCATATTTAATTGAACTGGTAGTTGAGAGATTGCTGCGTGTGTGTAAAGGGGGTTAGGGGTGTGAGGATGCTTCTTTTTTTTTTTTTCCATAAAATGTTTTGTTCCAAAAACGGGCATTTTCCACCTGGCTGTAGTTACACTGTGAGTGCTTTCTATATTATGTGTGATTGTTTGGTAGTTTGCTGCTTTCAGGAGCTTTCAGGAGCTGGAGTGCTTGTCACGGTGCATAAATGCTGCTTTTTGGGGAAAAGGATTGAGGGCTGAATGCTCACTTGACAAAGAGACAGAAATAACTGCTGCATCAGGCAGCAAGGGGTGGAGGGGATGTTAAAATTTGTCTCAGGGGTGGGGGGGGGAGTCCTTTGAGGGGAATATTGATGGGCTTCTCTCTAATCCCCTGACATGTGCGCTCCTCCTCACGTGCAGGCCCAACTACTGCACTGCAGAGCGAATGAAGTGGCACAGAAACACACTGCTTTGTAGCAGCTAGCATTCCTCCTCGCACAGCCCGGAAAGCCAATTATTTATTACCTTACTATAAACTTGGCACTGTGCTTTAACCGTCAGGAGATGAAAGCTGGCGTGCTTATCCAAACTGTGGATGTGCCCACCACCATCCGCTGTAGGTAAAACAATGATTGTGGGCATGTTCTCCTCATTCATCTGGGTACTCTTTCTTCCCACAGTCTAAAAACGTGAATCTTGGGTTATTTGGAAATTCTTAATTGACCTGTGGTGTTGTCCTGCTTTGTCCTCCTTTTATGATCCCCAAATCAACTAAAGGGATTTGTATACTTATTACCTTAACTTTCCTTTCATTGTAGATTGGAGAAACTTAAATAAATATCACGTTTTCTCTCTTCAGTCACACATCTTTTGGTAATATGCATACACCCCTGCTTTTTAGGTCTTTTTAGGTGGGTCTATAGCAGAGTACAGAGTATTTTTCATCCACCTTGAAGCAAATGGAAATAGTTTGTCCCCGAACTTTGGGTAATTCGGGACCTGTAACTGTACTCCCACATTAGGGCATTATTTTACTGTGTGACGGGTCTTTTTTTTCTCCCAAGAATTAATATTCATCACGGCATCGGTCAGCGGGCGCTGAGACGGCATGCTTTCTGCAGGCTGTGTTGGTTTACGGTGTTGAGTGTCCTGGATGAACGTGCTGCTTGTGTTTTTAATACTGCGAAGATCATGTTTCTTTTAATTTAATGATATTAAGTTTCAAGCCATGGATTTACGTGTCCTACATGTTCCTCGTTCTGACCTGCATGAGGCTGCACGTTTCCCCAGCATTCACACACTCAGCTTCTTCCTTTGCTTTTCTTTTTTGTTTGTTGTTTTCAAATCTCACTTTATGAATTTTTTACTCTTTTACTCTGTGCATGTTTGTCTGCCTGTAAGCAAAATATTTCATGAACCACAGGACAGATTTTATTGAAATTATCAGAAAGTAATCCATGGATGTACATCTACAGCTGATTTACTTTTAGAATAAACCCTCTTCAAGATGGCCTACACAGCAAACACATAAATGGTTATAACTCAATCAATTTGACAAATACTGAGCTGAAATTCATTGTGGTAGTAGTTGAGAGTCACCCCCAACACATACTCCAAGCACTACAAATTGCACTAGATGTCCATTTAAAATATTGACATTAACTGTTGGCGTCAACTCTGTCTGTTAGCAAAATGTCTCATGAACCAATGAACATTTTTGAACGAATAAATGTCCATTGAATGTACGCCAGATTAACTGATTATCCCAAATCAACATGGCTGCCACAGCTAATCAGCCCTTAGAAAAGAGGGGGAAAAGCCTTTAACTCAGTCAGCTTCACAGGTGTTGTAGTAGCTGAGAGTCATGCCCAACAGATACTCCAAGCAGTAACAGATCATGCGAGATCTTGTGATGTCGCATGCAATCGTGCATATCATTATTTTCTGGATTTCAACGAAAAGGCTAACTCCATCATAAAATGAGCTTAGTTTAACACTTTGGCTTAAAAGGTGGACATTTAAATGCTTTTCTTAAAGAAACACCAGTCCTTTAATGGCCTTTTTTTTCTTTTTTTTCCTCCCTGAAATTTTAACTTGTACAATAAAGACCGTATCGCTCCCTTATAAAGACACAGCTGCGCTGTCTCCGCTGCAATAATCTGACCTTTCTGGGTAACAAAATAACTGACTCGAAATTGTTCTGGCTTGTCAGTGGCGCTAGTGTCTGCTGCAATCCTTCCTAATGAAGTTAGAGCCAAGGCATGCCGCTGTGTTTGTGCAAGTCTCTTTTTTTAAAGTATGTGATAAGGTGTGTGTGTGTTTATATTAAGTGTGAGAGATGTGCTAAAGGATGTGTAGTCGTCTCACGTGCCGTGGAGGAAGATGGGCGTTGACTCACTTTAGAGCTGAGGACATGTCAAGGATCATTCACATCACATTTCCGCACACATGCACCCGACTTAAACGGCTCAGGAGTGTTAGAACTCCTATATATTTATAAGAATCTCTGTTGCCAGGCCGTCCTGTGTCCTTGGCATTGTTGAGCTATTTCCTCACATGCAAATCTTAATGCGCTTCGTCGTAAAATATTCCAATCACACACCGGGGTTATTCTTGGGCTTGCAGAATGTGTTTACTTATCCGACGGAGATATTACACCTGATCACAACAAGTCAAAAGATGATTCAAAGAGAAATTTATAATTTGGCATATTGTAGGTATTATAATTGGTTTGAATGTAACTAAAAAAAAAGTCCAAAATATCTAAGCAAAGTTTCAGAGGGCTGTGAGTAAATGGGTTCTGGCTCCTTTTGTTACCCAGATTTATTGTGCACATGCCCAAACAAAAATTAAAACATTAAAAAAAAAAAGAAATCTTCCCTGTTTCCACCATATTTGACCTAGTAGTTTACAGACAGTCGGCTTATAGTCCTGCAAATTTACCACTGAGCGTGAATCACATTGGTTTGTTTGCTGTGGTTCTGTTCAAACATTTCAGTGCAAACCGTGTAGAACCGTGTTGTGACTCCACAAAGTTGGTTTGTGTACATGGCACATTCCAGGGTAGAAACAACAACAAAAACAATAAAATAGCACACAATAACTGTTTTTATTGAAGTGAACACATTCACCCCTCCATCCATCCATGTTCTTTACCCGCTTTGCCCTTTTTGGGTCGCGGGGAGCTGTTGTCTGTCTCCAGCTGTGTCTGTGCGAGAGGCGGGGGGACACCCTGGACAGGTCGCAGGTCCATTACAGGGACACATGGAGACAAATGAGACAAACAAACAATCAAACTCTCACTGACACCTGAGGACAATCGAGTTACCAATTAACCTAAGATGCATGTTTTTAGTCTGTGGGAGGAAACTGGAGTATCAGAGAAAACCTACAGAGGAGAACACGGAAACTCCAGCCAGAAAGGCCGGGAGGCAAACCTACGACTTTCCTGCTGTGAGGCAACAACTGTAACCACTGCTCCACTGTGCCACCCTTGTGATTATAGATAAATGTCATTTCTTCCAACCTACTTCCCTAAAAGTTTCACACTGGTATATTAAAAGGTTTTGTTTTTAATCACTGATTATTATGTTTTGATAAGCAGTTAAATTTATTTGATACAGTTTTAGACTTGACTGAACGAAAGAAAGTCAGACCTGACTTTAGTGTGAAAAGCATTAGTGTTTTTTTGGTTTTTAAATTTAGCATCTTCTAATGTTTTTTTGCCCCAAAACCCTCCACTGTCACATCACCGTGAAGAAACAGATGCAGTGTTGAGTGTTCTTGACATACAACTATGTGAAGGGCCCTATCTTTAGGATTACTGGGCTGGATCCTCAACTCAAGTCCACCTAGAAGCCCGACTGCTGCTTGTGCTACAGGCAGGTTGTTTACAATATGCAACCTTTCGCCCTGTCATATTCTGGACACACTTTTGAATTCAACTATTGACCGAAGCTTTTCCTACTCACAGCCTTGCTAGTCACACAAAAACATATTTTATTTTACCCTAAAGAAGTAAATAGGTCTAAATCATACTCAGATATTCTCTTTTTTGTTCATATAAAGGCCTACCATGTCAAAATCTGTAGAAAATGTGACACAGTAGGCCTTGTTTTCCTGACACTATTAAAAATGTAACTTTTTTACATGGACCAAATGACAAACTTACTGCCATTATATGGTAGTAACTTCAGAAATGAAGGGGACACTGCTTGGTTGTCCGTTCTCTGCTGCACTTTAATTCCTAGAAAACTAAAAGTGTGGGTTAGCCAGTGCACTTTGACCTTTCCCAGCTGCAGAAGGGAAACACAGCCAAAAAAGCAATGGAAGTGGTCCAAAAAAAGGCCTGGTTTAGCAGAATCCCAAACAAGATTATGAAGGCGAGTCCGAGGATAATGTCCAGAATCTGGAAATCTTATTTGCCTTGTAAAAAAAAGCTGTCAAGTTTCTGATCTGTTACAGATGCTAAAGTTCTTTCCTAATTATAAAATGAAGTGTGCAGGATGCATTCAGAGGCGGTAAAATTCTGTGATCTGATGGACTGGATCATCCCTGGACCAGAGCCAGCTCAGTCTGACTAATGATGCTGTGTCTGTCTTTGTTTCTGTGTGTGTGTGTGTGACCTGTAAAGTATCTGGCAAAGCTAAAATCCAGGAGATATGACGTCCTCACCCCAGTTTCCTGAATGGGCCTTGGGCTTTACGGCTTTAAAAGTCCTTTTAATGCCGTGAAGACTGAACAGTCAGTGACTTACTAACTTTAGCAGTAAAGCTGAGTTAGTGGATACGTGCTTAGAAGACAACTCTGTAAATGGAAAGTGTTTGCTTTTTACTGGCAGAAATAGGGTGTCTTCCAGTAAAAGTTTAATTGTTATTCTTTATCAGCACATCATCCACATACGGTCTGACCTCACCTAACTTTGTCCTTGCTCCTTTAATGTATGTGTAATTTATTGCATGGTTTTTTTTTTGGTCTGTGGGAGGAAACCAGAGTACCTGGAGTACATCCACATGAGCACAGCGAAAACATGTAAACTCCACCCAGGAAGGCCCCAGGTTCGGGAGGTAAACCCAGCTCTAACTCCTGCAAAACTGTGCCGCCCACTTATGGTTTATTTACAATAAAGGTCATGTAAGGTAAGGGTTTGTTACCAGTAATGACCCATTTCAAACATGTATTGCAAAATGGAAAGTGTCCATTTTCTCAGTTTTTATTTTTCTAAACTATACATATTTAAATTATAATATTTATTTATTTATTAGTATTAATAAAAAACAACAAATCAATAGGAAAATATTCAAGAATTGAATGAAATTCAACCAAATTTAACAGAAACAACTGTTTCAGTTCAACAAAACAATCAATGATTTATTAAGGACTTTAGTATTTTGAGTAAAGTAAGTAAAGTTTTTATTCATGTTTCAAATAAGAGAAAAGAAAAAGTTCTTCCTTTTTTAAAATGAAAGTGCTTCACATGTGAATGTAAAATTCACACTATGACTTTAAATACAATGTTAAACTCTTACATTGTATCACAGTTGTGTTTTGTTTGACTCCCTCAGAGTCTCTATTCTAGTTTTTATTTTTTTTTACTGGCAATACTGTAAAACAGGATCTCGTCGCCTCAGTTTTCAGCAACAAAAGAAAGCAGGACGTTACGTCCAGATTGTTTTTGGGGACGGCTGATGTTCTGCTTATCACGTCTGGCCCAAAACTTCTGTTTTCACGTGAAGGAGTTTGCAGAAGCGACGAGCTAACGTTAGCTTACTCGGCTATACAGCTGTTGTTGTCAGCTGTGTGTAGGATGTACAGCTTCTCTGATTTATTTATTTATTGTCTCAAACTCACAGAAAACACATTTTGCCTTTAAGAAAGTGGCCTGTTGATGTTATGAAGCGATATATTTGACCACAGTGAGAACAGTATGGATACAAGAATGTTGTTCCTACCGTTCAACTCTGTTACCAAACCTGACACTTTGAAATGAAACGTGATAAGGTGTGACATTTGCCGTTGGAAATATCATTGTGTTCGTTACAGTAACTGTCCCTTTATTTCAGTATGCAGTGCAATACCTGGATGTAAAAGATAAAGTCTCTAATGCCAGTTCTTGGTCTAATTAAAGCAGCAACATCAATTATGCATGTTACAGCAATTATCCAGATTCTTCGTGTTTTAAGTAAAGCAGTGCATCATTTATTCTTATTAAAAAGTCAAAAAGAAATATTTTTTCGGACTTGTTCAGCATAGTTCTTTTGTTTATCAGTACAAGTAATGCATACGGGCTTGTAACAATTTCGCTAATATTTATAGATTCAGAAATGATTAGATGAAAACTCCACAGAACTGTTTGATTTATCTGTATTATAGACAGAATGATGAACTAAAAGTTTCAGATTATTTGAAGCATTTATCTGGGACTTCTGTGTCCGTCCTCTGTCATCTTAAAGGCAGCCCGAGAAGTTTTTCCTCCCCGTGTAATCCCCTTGTTTGTTTGCCTGTTCCGTTTGGCATGATGCAAACCTTCTGTATAAATAGCCTCTCCATGGCCTGAATTGTCAACGGCAGGTGGTATTTTTAGTGGAGGGGGATTATGTGTTTGGTTACCCAGGAGGATTTGGTTAGCAGGTTTATCTGGCTTGATGTGATCTGAGATGATCGGTCTGGGAAACGACCCCGTAAATATCCAAGCAGGTAAGATCAGCCTGTTTTTCCACTGCCTGTGGGCCAGGTGTCAGGACGGCAACGTTGTGCTCGCCTTAGCGTGGGATTTCTCCGCGTTCCGCGTGTGTGACACCGTCAGCGCACTGTGCACAAACGAATTCAAACCTGGCCTGCATTTCTCCTCGATCACGTCGTAAATTAACGGAGAAAATAAGAAGTTCTCACCTAATATTTAGCTATTAGAGGCATTTGCTTGATGTTTATTTGGGGCATTTGCTGTACTTAGAGTTTTAGTGACTGTGTTTTGTGGCCGTAAGCCTAACCATGCTTGTTGTTAATTTGCACTTATTGTTCCCTTTCAGAGCCTCCGTATCTTTCGGCAGTTTTACATCTACTGTATATTCACTCATCACCTCCATATTAGCATTCCCCTCGTCTGATTTCAGTGGCTTCCCGAGGACAAACAACAGACCCTGTCCACCCTTCCTTCCTGAGCTCCGTGCACCCTCGCTGACCTGTCCTTCTCCGCACGGTCGGTCAGCTCTGTTTCTCAGCTGAAGGTTGGACGATTCGTCGCTCAGCTGAACATTTAGTGCTGGCGTAAGCTACAGTGATCAGCAGAAGTCGTTTCGGACGGCTGCGCGGGCTTCACACAGGCTTCAGGAAACGTTTTTGAGCTGATCTTGGAGTGCGTTGAGCATTTCCAGTTCAGTTTTCAGTCTTTGAAATGTACAGTTTTTTGTACTCTGCAACCAGTCAGCTTTTACTGGCTCCAAACAGTTAAGACATTTATCATCTGTCCATATCTAGTTTCACCTTTATTAACTAAAGGTTTACGTTGTTATGGACTGCAAGATTTCACACCTGTTTTAGTTTTAAAATGTAGTTATTTGAAAGAAGTTCTTGCACACAGTACTTTGCATTAACAGGGCCAAGATTGTTCTGTTTAGTGAATTTATTCAACCTAAAACATGCAAAAAGTCCATTTACAAAGAAATATTCAAAAAAGTAAATATACCGTAGAAAAATTAGATTTCTTTAAACTCATGATTAAACAAAAAGCCCCCCCCCGTCACTTCCTTCTGATAAAGCTCTGAACTTGAGCAAGACCACAAGGTGAAACTAAAAAAGGTACATATTTATACTTGCAGAGACTTGCATTTTTCACTTTCGAAGCTAGAAAAGCTTCATGTGTTTTGTTGAAAGAAAGATATTGAGACTTCTCTTGAAAGTATGTGGAGAACAGTCGCGTTGTTTAGGTTTTAAATTTAGGCTTAAAGCTCCCCGCGACCCGGAATGGAGAAGCGGGTAAAGAAAATGGATGGATGGATTTTGAGTTTGCTGTTGTTCTGGTATTTTTTTTTAGTTGTGTTGCATTCTGACTTGCTTTGGCTATTATCTTCCCTCAGTGAGTTGTGCTTTCAGCTACGTTCCCACCTGTCTGCAATCTGTAATCAACTCAACTGTCCTGCATTCAATAATCAATCAATGATCAATAATCACCTTCCCAGTGCTTACACTCGTTCGTCTTCTCAGCTAATTGTCAAATCCTCTGTTCATCTTAACTATGTCTTGCTGAATGATTATTTATTTTACTTATTTTATAAGTTCAGTTATTAAAACATTTTGTAATTGGTAACATGTCTTCTCATTGGTCTGCATTGAGCCATTTTAATTCTTTTATGCGTTATTTGTTAGATTTGCGAGTTTTCTTCGAGTCGTTCTGTCACTGAATGACTTCCCTTAGGCTTAGCATCGGCTTCAGGACATTGCATGTTTTCCAGGCAGTCTTTTAGACGTCGCCAAAATCAAAGTTGATCCAGTAAGGTCAGGTTTTTCAGTCTGCACACCGTTTGCAGCTCGGGCGACAACGCGGTTGGCTGGTTTGGACTCCATTTCAAGCGACGTGTCGGCCACGGCGTCAGCCGAATCCCCTGCCCAGATGCGGAGGCTCAGCCTACTCCACGTGACTGATGTAAACAAAACAAAGTTGTTTCGCTGCCGAGATTCAAACGTGATGAATAAGGTGACTGGATTACCTGAAGATGATAAATTACAGGCTCTGGGTTAAACAGTAGGTGATATGTTTTGTCTGTGTTGCACATTTATGTTGTCAGCTGTTAAATGAGACCAAAAACCTAGATCGCCCTGATAAGTCATCCCTGATTTAAGGTGACACCTTCCTTCCACCACCAAACACGATGCTCTCCTTTTAAGAGGAGGCTCCTCCTGCTCGTCGTCACTTCGACCCTGAGCGTCGCTCGGCTAACTCAAAACAAATTCACTACCACCACATGAAATTTTAACTTAATATCTGTCAAATTAAGTTATAGCCATTTGTGTGTTTGCCAAGATAAATTAGCTGTTGCAGCTATCTTGAACTGGGTTAACTTCATAGGTTTTAGATGTACATCTAATAATTACTTTCTGAGAGTTTTATTAAAATATGTGTTCATATGTGACACGTGGTTGACAGAAGTAGGAGTCCAAAAGGTCATGGGCTTCACCATCACCCATAACCCCACCTATCCCTGCATCTCTGTTTCATACTTTTTTACTAGGTTTTAAGACAAGCAGGTTCAATAATATGGGATAAATTATGTATTCTTATTTATAACTTGTTTCCCGACCCAAATTAAGTTGTCTGTTGTCCAGAAAATGTGCACATTTTACACCATAGAGAGCATTTGTGGCTCGCTGTTTAGTCAGAAGGGTTGTTTTTTTTGTTTGTCCCCCTTCAGGTGTATTTATTCCTATTGGTGTCATCCTTTAATAGTCTTAACTCCTCTTATTTGCAGGCAGGATCTTAAGCTAAATGGCATCGTAAGCTCTGGTGTACACGACTTAACAAGGAAGTTATTTTCAGTTTCCCAAGAAGCGCTGGTTGGCAAAGTCTCCAATTATATTTGAACTTCTGCAGTTTGAGCTCAAGCTACTGTGTGAGCTGAATAACAAGAAGCTGAACAATTGCAGCAGAGCTCCTTGAAGCTGCTACAACCTAGATTCAATTTAACATCGACCCTCTTAATTACCCCAATGTCAAGCCCATTTTCACCCTGCCATTTTTTTCAGTAAGAAGCTCGCAGATTAAAATCGCTAAGTAGTTTTCATCTGTTTGTTATAGTGTGGATGTTGAAACAGCTGTCTATGAATCCAAAGATGTGTTTGTCCTCACTCCATGAAGGCTCCTTGTATCATCTCGTATGTTTTGGGAATTTGGAGTGAGTTTTGATTTGCAAAGCTGCTTCCTTGATGTGCATTGTTCAGCAGATTAAAATCTGTCCTCCTCCTTTGGTCAGGGTTGGAGGAGCTCTGATCTTATCCAGTTCTTTTTTTTTGTTTTGTTTCGTTTTTACCAGCACCACTCTTGGATGCTCTGTTGAGGTGAGCGTCTCTATTTGTGTGTCTGCCACGTGCTTTCAGCGGCGCAGTGAAAAGCTCTCGCTAACTACTGCCTCAGGACGTGTGTGTCCCATTTTTACAAGGTCATGGCAAATAATTTCCCTGTTGGTGTGTAATTTCCCCTGTGAAGTGGCTGAAAGCAAATCTCTTTTTCACATGGAAACACGTGAATCAAAATGAAAGAACTTTAACCTTGATCTTGACCTCGGTGTACATCATGTTGACTTCCCCACAAAGTAACAATACATTTAAATACAGTCACTGGTACGTATTCTTGACTTTTTGGGGGCATTGTTTCATGTTTTCAAAGCAAAGCTAGTACATTGTTCTGATACGTTGATATAAAGCAGCTATATCATCATTAGTCTGGACAAAAGACTATATGATATGATTCCGTATGACAGACTTTATTGCCCTTTTAGAGACATTTGTTTTGGACTCCAGTGCTGTCGTAGTACATGCCTTCACTTTATAAATAAATAAAAGTAACATATTTTGAGGTAACGCAAATCATCACAAAATTTTAAACAGATCTCATGCGAGTTAGCGCTCAGGGTGTGTTGAGGGGTGGCTCTTGACGAGTCCCACACCCAATCTTTGCCTAATATCTGTAAAATTGACAGATGTTGGTTACGGATGATCAGCTGTGTCGGCCACCTCGATTCAGGTTGACTCCAAACGTTAATCAGTTGTAGATGTATATCTAACGATCACATTTAGAGTTTCATCAAAACCTGTCCAGCAGTTTGAGAGATATTTTGGTAGACAGATAAATGAACACGAAGGCGATAACATTACCACACACCTTCCATGGTGATGGGCAATCAAAACCCTGTACCACAAACGTGTTTTAATGTAAACTGTGGCTATTTTCCACTTGTTTATCATAGGCTTTTTCCCCTCCAAGTGTGCCAAAAGGCAGGATTATAGAGATTAGCGTTGAGTCTGCTCACTCCACAAGCAGTCAACAGATTAACAAACATTAATAGCTGCATAAAAACTCACACCGCGCCACGCAGAGGCTGCTTTACATCGATATGTACTGTAGGTTTTGGTACAAATACACTTTGTGCTTGTCAGTGTTTTAATGAGCAGCGACAGCAGTGAGTGACTGTCTTAATCAGATGTTTTGCCTGCTAAAATAATCTGTGTCGAGATGGGCCAGGAGGGTGGAAGATGAGGATTATAGTTTCCGCTCAGAGCACGAGCTCCTGGCAACTTCATACGTCAGCCCCACTGACTGCATCTCTTCTTAACAACACAACATCCTCACAGTCGGAGTCCTGAAATGGTAACGACTCATTAATTACTGCCCGCTGTGCAGAGGTAATATTTTTGCCCGTGTCTGTGTGTGTGTATTCGTTTGTCTGGACTTCAGTAAAGCTCTCAGAAAGTAATCCCTGGATGTACATTTACAACTGATTACCTTTTGGAGTCAACCCAAGTTAAGATGGCCATCACAGCTAATCAGTGCAACACAAAAATGGATATAACTTGGTCAATTTTACAAATGTCGAGCTACAACTTGGTATGTTAGTGTCTCAGAGGAACGCCCAATGCATACTCAAAGCGCTACATTTAACACAACACCCTTGCCTGACACTTTGACATTGTTACAGACAACCCTGTGTCTGTTAGCAAAACATCTCGAGTCACTGGACAGGTTTTAGTGAAACTCTCAAAGTAATTACTGTCTACATCTAAAACTCATCAACATTTTGAGTTAACCCAGTTCAAGATAGTTACTACAGGTAATTGATATTAGCCAACACAGGAATGACTTCCAAACTGACATTTTTACAGCTGTTAAGCTACATTTAGTGTGGGAGTAGCTGAAACGCAGCACTTTTCAGCAACAACTAGTTTCCAAATGAGGCTTGAAAGCTGGCAGGTGATTTGCATTACTTTAAGAAATGCCAGACCTTTAATTTAAATTTTAGCAGCTTCACGGCTCTCCAAGACTTTTGTTTTCACAGAAATGTTGCTGTAGGTCTGGGTGTAACTTGGTGAAGCGAGTACAGAATGTGTATGTTGCAACCAGCTGCAGAACTCACAAGTCACAGCAAGCCAGTGTGAAGTTTGGTCTGTTCTCTTCCTGGTGACCTTATTTGTCTTTTTAATAAATGTTTCCCGTTCTGTGACATTTCTGAAAGCTGTGCCGTTGCACGAACAGAAAAAAAAAAACAGCTGAGTTCAGCTTCGCCCTCCCTCCTGGTTTCTCCGTCGTCTCTCCCTTCCCCCCTTTGCCGTCGCCGTCTTTGTTTGCCTGCTTCTTTGCCTCGAAGGGTTAGCACCCGACAACCTGCTCTGGAGGCTCCTGATTGGACGATCTGAGCTGAAGGGGCGGGCCTAGCGTCAGGCTGCGGAGAGCTTTACCAGTGGTGAGGCGGCTCTCAGCTGTCAGAGCGTCCAGCCCGCAGCAGAGCAGGGTCTGTCCGCTGCATTAAAGCACACTTCCAGGCTTTAATGTCTAAAACCACCTGAAAAGGCTTCCTGTTTATGTCCGACTTCGAGAGCCGTCAGGAAGCAGCAGCTCAGGCGAATTAAATATCGGCTACACCCTGAGCTGTGTATTCTGTCTCTCTCCTGCTTTCTTCTTCCTGCTCTTTTGTTTTCAACCAGCAGAACCTATGAGAGCACAAGCAGAGCACATCGCCATCGCAGCAGCAGTGTCTGTGGACGCCGTGGGAAGAACTCGCGAAGCCCTGCTGCCTCGGTGCCACGCGCTGGGACTCGTGGTCGGTGGGTCTGCGTCGTCGTCGTCGTCGTGTGAGCGTCCCGTGAAAGCGGGACCCCCAGCGCACCGGCGCGTGCGTTCGTGAGGAGGCTGATGCCCGCGGTGGTGTGGTCCGAGCCAGCGGAGGATGAGTCCAGCCATGGAGGCTCAGGCCCAGGAGGCCATGGATGCGGAGCAGAAGCGGAAGCAGCAGCAGCAGTGCTACATGGAGAAAGGGGTGATGCTCGAGCCCTTTTTGCACCAGGTGGGGGGGCACTCCTGCGTCCTGCGCTTTGGGGAGCAGACCATCTGCAAGCCCCTCATTCCCCGTGAGCATCAGTTCTACAAGAGTCTGCCTGCTGCAATAAGGAAGTTTACCCCCCAGTACAGAGGTAAGGCAGCCTGTATTTATATCCTGCTTCATTTCACAGACTCTCCTTTTCTAAGTATTGGTTTTAGCAGAGTACCGAAAGGCTCCACAAGAGGGTGCTGCAGCTGTCTGTGAGCAGGACAGCTATAAATAGCGTTGTCCTGTTTGTAAAAGCCTGAACTAACTCAGGTATGTCAGCTGAGTAGGTTCTGACAGAAATATGGAGAAACCGGTTTAGTAGATCTGTTCTCACAGCCCCCAAATACGCCTACAACCTTTTAAAATATGTTTAAAAAATGAGCCACAGAAACAGCTCGTTTGGTTAAACTTACAAAGATCCCAAGAGGCTCAGTGCTAATGCATTGTAACTTCTTTACTTCCTTTCAGTGTTTACAGATGACACATCTTCACAGGCCAGACTAGCTGGTTCCTTTGTGTCCCTCGACAGAGAATTGTACATTCAAACACAACTTCTGCTTTTCTTTTATGTATTTACCGATGGCTGGTTTGAGTGTTCACATGCAAAACACAGAACAACAGCAAAAATTCAAATTGTATTATTATTATTGTAGTGTTATTTTAGATTATTTTCCACCTCTAAACCTGTACATGAAACTCTGTAGTGATGATAATGAAAAGGTGTGTCCCTTTATGATGTAAACAAGTTGAGAATGTGATTGAAATCGATTTAACTATGCAAAGGTTTTTCGAGGATACTGGAAGACTAGAAGAACTGGTTCAGGTCTTCTAGTGTTTTGTATCTTTGGCTGTTATTTGAGGACACTTCTTTGAGATCTTGGTGCCTCTGTTCCATCCAATCTTTTGAGTCATGGTTTTATTGAAGTGTTAGTTTGCCAAAGCTCGTTTCGGTGAAGAGGAAAGGTTTACGCCTTTGTTTCATTTTTGAGTGTAGGACACGTTCTTTTCTGCTCCGTGGCGACATCCTAACACCTTTCTCCTTGCTCCCGTCTCAGGTGTGGTGTCGGTAAGCTTCGAGGAGGACGAAGAAGGGAACCTTTGCCTGATCGCCTACCCGCTGCACAGTGACCCAGCAGCAGATCTAGAAAACAAAGACCACTCAGCGGACTGTGAGCCAAAAAGCAAGATGCTCACATGGGGGAAAATGATGGCCTCCTCACTGCTTGTGGACAGCGAACATTACAGCAACGAAGGCCGAGGCCGCCACTTTCGCAAGGACAAGGACAAGAGGTGAGACCACAGACAAAATCCCAGCACAGTTTACTCATGATGCCGGAGAATATGTGTTCACAGTGATGCCAAAAACTCACGTAAAATGAAATGAATTGGATGCATGTTCTTGATAACCACGAGATGTTTCAAACAATAGCTTTTCATCGATTTTGTCTTTAGTAAATGTTAAAAAAGGGATCTGCGTGTGTCTTTCAGTGCCCACAAGCTGCTGGACGACATGGAGCTGGAGTGGCTGCAGCGGGCCGAAGTGCTGCATTACAGGCTGGAGCACAGCCACAGTAACGCTGTCCCGTCGCTCAAACACAACCCCTGGAGCCTCAAGTGTCATCAGCAGCACCTGCAGAAGATGAAGGAGAACGCCAAGCACCGCAACCAGTACAGTATCCTTCAAGAGCTCGATGATGCTGCCCCTCGAACTGCCATTTGTTTTTTCTCCAAGTCAGAGGACGTTTGGGCTCCGGCCAACAAAGCCAACAGAACAGCTCTGCATGTTTACATGCACTTGATACACGTAAATGTTTACCAGAGGCTTCAGCTCGTACCTGAAACCTGTTATCTAATCCGGTGTTTGGCTATTGATTTCTCAGCCCGGAGGAGCTCTGTTTCAGAATCGCTCCCGTCGGTTACTTGATATTTTAGTGATATTCGCGCAAATGTGAGTGAAGTTAAACATTAGAAGTGAAAACCTTTTTTTTTTCTATATTTATATTATTCTGAGTCAGGTTTACGTTTTCAGCACGACGTTGTGTTTTTCAGCGTTTTTCTTCCTTGATTCAGTGTGTCAGAATTCATCCTGTTAGAAAACCTGACATGGCGACACTCGGTGCCGTGCGTGTTGGACCTGAAGATGGGCACGCGGCAGCACGGAGACGACGCGTCCGAGGAGAAGAAGGCCTTGCAGATCCGCAAGTGCCAGCAGAGCACTTCAGCCTTGATAGGAGTCCGTCTCTGCGGCATGCAGGTCAGGAAAGCACACGTAACTCGAAGCTACTCATTGCTAAGTCACCAAGACCAGGCAAAAAAAGAAGTCGGACATTTTCGATGTGTTGGTACATAAGGGTTGCGAAACTGTATTGCAAATTTATTGTTACTGCAATATCAGTGAGTGGAGTATCAAAATCTCAAATGACTGCTTGGACTGCAGTAAACCATAGTCCATATCGGACTATGGTTTCAAGTAGCATTCATTCTTGTTCTGCTTGTAAACGATCCATTTGGTCAATCCATCAGCCTCTCACTGGCCTTGATGCCCACACCTGGTTCAGATGATAGTGATGACAGAAGAGAATGTGAGGAAAATGTAGGTTTATCGCAGTTGAGGTTGTCATCGCAATATTAAACAATAATAACGCAAGTTTTTAGTTTTTCTAATATCATACAGCCCTATTTCTACGTATGTATGTATGTTCTGATTTGTTTAGTAGTGTCTGCAGCAAAAAAGATGAGATGGTAAACTCACCGGTGTAAGAGAAAGCTGAGTGTGTTTTAAAAGCCAATCTCCCACCTCCCTGTATGATCCACACTAGTTATTCCTGATTTCTTTTCCTTTGCGTTTAGCAGCAGATTCGCTCTCATGTTTCCACCTAAGCATCTTCTCCAAGATTCTACTTTTGTCCGATTCCGCCGTATTTGTTTACCTTCACAGACAGCAGCCAGCCTAATGTAGGTCCATCACTTGACTCGTGCTTTGTTTACATTGAGTGTGTACCCACATTTCAAAGTTCCATGTCAAATGTACTGAAGTAAACTCTTTCAACTCCTCCGTTTCATCTAGTTCAGGATAATCCTTTTCACGTTTGATTTCATGCTTTGCAGTGAGTGAATTTAATCCTTTTTGGAAAAAGGCTAAATTGTTTATTTTCCAAAAGCATTTGACAGTAAAATCAATACTGCTCTTATTTGCCTGTAGCCGACAAACAGTGATCTTAGCACAAAAGGTGGAAACAGCAGGTCGTTGACCTTTCTTAGGTTGTCTTCCTCGTATCATCACGTCTGCACTTCATATCTTTTTAAACAGTGAATCTTTTGAAGGCTAACAAAATGAAATGGAAAAGAATATTGACATTTTCAAGCTGAGTTTCACTCGCAGTCAAAAAGTTGTCACAGGGGTCTTTTTTTTTTTTTTTTACCTTTTTCTTATACAGAATAACTCCACCAGAAGGTTTAGTAATTAATGCAGGTGAAACTCGTTGAATATATTTTTTTTTTATTGGAAAACATTTTCAACTTCTGTGCTTCCTGATCCCTGCAGGTGTACCATTCTGACACCGGGCAGCTGACGTTCATGAACAAATACCTTGGCCGCAAGCTGACCCTGCCAGCGTTCAAAGAGGCCCTGTTCCAGTTCTTCCACAGCGGGCGGCGTCTGCGCCACGAGCTGCTGACGCCGGTGCTGAGCCGCCTCAGAGAGATGCAGGCCGTCCTGGAGGCCTGCGAGTCGTACCGCTTCTACTCCAGTTCCCTGCTCGTCATCTACGACGGAGCGCCGCACAGGAAGCACACGCGCCGACGCGCCGAAGACGGGCTCTCTGAAGACGAAGAGGAGGACGAGGACGAGGAGGTGGAAGCCGAACCTAAAATGGATGAGGAGGAGGACGAAGAGGAGGAGGAGGAGGAAGAGGGCGAAGTGGCCGGTGCGCTTGGCTTCCCGCACAGCCCCTCCACATCCAGCGCCAGCAGCAGCGGGAGCTCGGGTATCAGCCAGGCTCGCCAGTCCCGGTCGGACCCCCGCAGCCCTGCGGTGGACGTCAGGATGATAGACTTTGCCCACACCACCTGCAGACATTATGGAGACGACAGCATGGTGCACGAGGGCCAGGACACTGGCTACATCTTTGGTCTCCAGAACTTGATCACCATTATCTCTGAGCTGGAGAACCACAGCACAGACTGAAGACTGAAATAAAGCACATAAAGACACAATAACTAACTCTGACCTTTGGCAGAACAGAGGAACAGACTGCAAACAAGGCAAGAGATTTCTGCTCTCGTCTTCAGAACTGTTGTAGCTGGGGGTTGTTTTGTTTTTTTTACACCTTCCTGTTTCTGCCATCGGTGCTTTTACTTGTTGCAGTTGTCTACGTTTGTCATCAGGTTCTAAAACAGACTTCAAGTGGCGCAGAAAAGCCATCCGTGTGAGCGATTTGATCGGCGTCCTCGCCCTGTTTTAACCCTCCTAACCATCGAGAAGAAGGGTAGCCAGTAATGAAAGCCATTCAAAGTTTGGCATGGTCGGTGTGCTTGTGTCGGGTTTCCAAAGAAAGTGTCGTTTTGCACAGACAGCCTGAGAAGCCGCTCTGCAGAGTGGGCTTTCAGACCGAGACAGGGCTACGAGAAGGAGCAAAGATTTGTGTGAAGACAGAAGAAATGTTCAATCTGCCATTGTTCTTCTTTTGTTTGTCTCCTACGTTCATATAATCCTCAGAGAGATGATGTAGAGATATATTTATTTTGTTTCATCGAATGACTAAACATTCAAAAAAAAAAATACGAATGCAGAATAAAACATTCCACATAATTAATGTTACAATAACGATATTAATTAATATTGTTATTTGACATGTTTGGATACCTCTTTCTTGTTTATCTGTGTTGTCCACATTCTATTGGAGGGGAATTAAAAACTTTGTGGTAACAGCGGCGTCTGCTTTGGTGTTTGTTGTTAGTAGGGGACTGTCAGGAAGCAAGGTACTTCTTGTTTGCATGAAATTTGAATGTTGCACCAATCAAATTTGATGTAAATATTCACTATGTGAGGGATGCACATACATGATGCAAATTCTTCCTTTTTTTTTTCTGAGGGTCAGGCCGTTCACGTCCATTATGAAAGAATCATTTGTGCTCCTAAAAATTAATTAGAAAGTTTAGAAAATGATTCAGATTTTTATGTTTCTACAGTGTTTTATGGAGGAAGTATGCCAAGTAAAAAAAAAAATACTTCCAGTTTTGAAGAGAATATTTTGAGTTAGAAGTCTCTGAGGTGTGCACTTTCTGGGATCTGCGAATGAGGATTTAGAAAAAACCCTAAATCCTAAAGCAGTGGGGGGCATACTAGATAAAAGAGGACAAAATTGTGTACACATTAATGTATAACTTGTATATACCAAAAAGACATTGTGCAATAAAAAATTAGAAAATTGGAGCCAATGCAGAAAGTTAGTGTGACATTATTACCTGCTGGTTGAACATTTTGTTTTATTTTACATCATCTCAAACTGAGATTATGTAAAAACTGAAAGATATCCAAATCCAAGTTCAGTCGTGGGAATTCCCACGATGTTTCTGCCCTGAGACTCTGAAGAAGGCTGGGTTTTCTCATTGATTCACTGATTTTACAAACCTTATCAAAACCGTTTTAATGCACCACTACCAAAGGTCATCGCAGGTTTCAGTGTATAATTTACATATTTTATTTCAAAGCTGCATGACAAAATAAAGGGCAAAATTTTTGAACAGAATAGCAATAAGGGTGCTTCAATCCTTTACTCATCGGCACCTCTAAATATAACATATACACATAAAACAGCTGAAATCATCTGTGTTGTTCTACATACAGTATTCCTTAAATATATCGACAGCTTTTACTCCCCACTGTCTTTAAGGGTTTCTGTTGCAAAGACGACGAAGGCGCCCTGGGGGCCCAAAGCCGGTCCTGGTCATCTCCAGCTGGTTCGAGGCAGATTGCAGGGAGCGAATCATCTGCTGAGTCAGAGGCACATCACCGCTTAGTGCTGGGAGATAAATAAATAAATGAAGACAAAAGCTCTTAACCAGACGGTGGTTTGTGTCAACAGTGTGTGCGGGTCGTTGCCGGTCTCCCGTCCTCTCTGGAATGTGCCACACTCCTGGCACAGATCCATCTGAAACATCAACCAAAGGTCAGACAATCTTTATGCTAGCTAAATAAACTAATCACCCATGACTAATAATTGTGTTCTGATTAAAATAATTCATAAACATGAGGACTTAGGATTTACTTTTTCTTTCTTTTAGCTCATCCTGTAATGCATCAGTGGTTTCATGCAAATGATGGCCTCATGCATGGTTTAAAAGCATTTTATCAAGCTTGCTGGGTTTAAGATGTGACCCATTATATATTTAATATGATATTTTAATATATATACATAATTAAAAGCTACACAGTGGTGTAATTATGTTGCCATACAGTCAAAAGGTCACCAGCTGGGGCCTTTTTCTGTGGAATTTGCATACTCTTCCTGTGCAAAACAGGGTTTTTCCAGGTATTCCCATTTCCTCCCCGTACAAAAATATATTCACGTAGACGGGGCAGTGGTCAGATCCATTGCCTCACAGCAGAAAGGTTGTAGGCTCGCCTCCCGCCCGGGGCCTTTTCGTGTGCAGTTTGAATGTTCTCCCAGCGCGTGTGTGTGGGCGCTCTCCAGGTGCTCCAGTTTTCACCCACGTATCAAAAGCTTTCACGTTAAATTATCGGTAACTCTGAAGTTTTCCTACGTGAGAGTGAGAGCGTGAACAGGATTGTAATGAACTAATCTGCACACGGCACTGCTCACAAAATCCAACCCATTGATCTGCAGTGTGCATGCTGTTTACGTCTTGTAGGTCATCCCTAGTTTGTTGAGTTAGTAATCCTATTTCACTGTAGGACAGAACATCACCGGGTCAAACGCTGAGACTGAACAGATATTTGTGTCTTTGAGAGTCTAGGTCAGGATTTGAAGAGTCAGGAGCATATACAGTAGTGTTTTTTCTGTTTTTTTTATTTCTCTTTGGGGTGGCATGGCAGACCAGTGGATAGCGCTGTAGCCTCACAGCAAGAAGGTCACAGGATCAACTCCTAGTCTTTCTGTGTGGAGTTTGCATGTCCTCCCCATGCTCCGGTTTCCTCCCACTGACCATGTTAGGGTAACTGGTAACTCTAACCTGACCCGGAAAAGAAAAATGCAGGTAAAGAGACTGGATGGATGGATATAAGGTTAAAGAAGAAGATATATGGAAGAAAAAAAATTGTGGCATGAAAGAGAAAGCAACAAAAGAGGAAAAACAGAAAAAATAAAAGTCCTGAAACGTGCATGATGTTCACGAGCTGTTCCGTGCAGAGATGAGGGATCAATAAATGAGAGGATGGAGAAATGGAGCAGATAAGCTCCTCTATCTCCACTCCACTGGTAAAGGGGGGGACGGTGGGGAAGAGTAATCAGCATTGCATAACAGCCAGGGCCAGTGGGCTGCTCTCCACCATCAAAACGCTCCCATTCTGTCACCGTGTTCTGACAATACATTACACCATGTGTATGTTGTTTTAATTTATTCATAACACACCTTATGCGTTCCTTTTTTTTTAAAATCTTGTGCGTACACCTATGTGTGTAATTATAGCCCATTGCTTTGTGGAGGTTGCCACCATAAGTGGAGCGCTTGCATAACAGTGGTTAAAATTACTATGGCAACAGCAGCCAAGTATGAAAGAGTGTCAGTGTGTTGGGTCCCTGGTCACATCCCCAGCTCATCAAACTATGATACACGTTCTGACGCCCCTATTTTCATTCAATAAATCCCCTCCAAAATCCTGCAAACACTGGGCCAACCTTTGCTTACTGCAGATGCACACATAAATACCTGTTGGTGCACTCTTTTAGCACCAGTACATCCAATAATCCCATCAAAGTGCTTTGCAAAGGCTGCCAAACACAACCAGATGTGTGTTGTCTGTTCACGACCATTAACTTAGTCTTTTATCCTTCAGGAGCTCACTCAAATATAAATATTCACAGCCAGCCTTTCTACAGATCTTCGGTCTTTTGTTAATGGGAAACAGACCAAACTCTCTTCCTGGCTGCTCAGTGTTTGCTGAACTCGCCCTTGACTTTTACTCAAACAGAGATACGACGGCAGAAAACAGTAAGGGATAACATCGAGCTTTCTATTTATATATCTTTCTGTTCTTGGAAGTGAGTCCGGCCTAATGTTTGTGCTTCATTCCTCATATAAAGTCTATTTTTGTTTTCATCGGTCTGTGTGAAATCCTATTAAAGACTCCAATAAGTCATGCAGAAACTCATCTACATGCTCGTTGTTACTTGTTAACGTTTGAAAGAGTCTGGGATCAGAAGGACGATTAGTGGAAAGGATTCAGTTGTGGTCTGCAAGCCAGTTACTGAGAAATGCATGTGATCCTCGCATCATCTCTCACTAACATCTGAGGGTTGTTCTTTAAACCATTTCCTAATTTAGCACGCTAGCGTTCATGCTGTTGCGAAATGTGGTTAAATCAGACTGAGGGCTCAAAGCAGTGAGCGCCACTGTGGCCGAGGAACCACAGTTCTGTGTGTTTTTCTTTGCAGGACAAAGCACCAGATGATTATCCAACCAAAACCTGTGTCCAGTGCTTCTGTGCAAACATTATCTCTATGAAGTCTTTATTTGAAGTCTCATTTGTAAATTCAACATGTCTACAGTTTGAACAGCTTGGATTTGATTTTCAAACGTACATTAGTTTGTACGTCGTGGCGATATAAAAACATAAAACCAAAGCTGCGGAGATCGGGATCACGGCCAAGTTGGTTTAGACTGGTGTTAAACGGAGACTGCACGGTGGGGACAGTCTCTCCAGGCTGTTACATAAACACAACGAGGGAATAATGAAGCCAAACCTGAGAGTAGATGTTACCGCTTTCCTGAATATTACAAAGAAAAAAAATGTGATTAGGGCAATGATGGTTGTGGAGATTAATCTGACCTGCATGCAAGCCTGTGCATGATTTGATTAGAGATCAGCTCAGGTGTGTGTGTGTGTGTGTGTGTGTGTGTGTGTGTGTGTGTGTGTCTGCAACTGGAGCACCAGATCTGGTTTTCAGGTCATGGTGGAGGAGATTAAACTTTGCTTCACTGACAGGATTGTATCATATGAAGACAGGAATGCAGCTCAACTTACGTTTGCAGATAAATCCACAAGCCTCCTTAATGAGGCTGGATGTCAGTAGATAAATGTTATTGTGGTAATCAGAACCTGATAAAAACTCTCATTTGTTGTTGTGGTTAAACTCGGGAGGCTTTCAGTTTAGTCCATTTTTGACACGTCACAAAAACGGGAGACAAAGATGACCAAACTTGCTAGCAACTATTTAAGCTACATGCTAATCACGTTTAGATTCTAGATATTTATACTAATATACGTCACGCAGGTGTAAGAATTTTAGGTTTATTTAGTCATGTACTGTTTATTTTTTTAACACGTCTTTCTTCGAGTGAACCCGAATCACTCCTCATTCTGATTTATTTTAGTGAACCAAGATGCAATTTTTTTTTAGGCTTTAATGTTTGCTATCTAACAATAAAAATAATGTAAAGCTAAGACTCAAGGAAATTTTTACTTTTTCATTTAAAGATTAAGTCATAAATTAATGAAAGAAGTCCAAAAATGAAGAAAAAAAAATCACTTCCATCTTTAGGACCATGAGTATGTATTTTTTTTGTTTTGTTTTATTTTGTTTGTTTTTTATGACAGTCCATGTTGCAATAATATGCTTGTATGTTTATGAATAAGTACTAAAAATGGATATTTCCCCCTTTTTAAATTTGAGGATATGTGAAGTACTTAGAAGTAGTTAGCATCTTGTCCGTAGCTAGCATGTAACCTTAGCCTTCCCTTAAAATATAGAATTGTATTGTAGATAAAACTTAAAAGACATCATCCTTTTAAAACCAATAAGGAGCACACTTGGTTCTTTATTTTAAGAGTCAGTGCAGATCTATGTCAGGTAAAGATGAAACGATAGAGGTAAATACTAAGCTGCACTTCAACTTTCTTGCTGAACCCAAACAGAGAATCCATCAAAATTTGCAAATTTTGTGAACCACAATCAATGAAAAGTGATGTTCGTCAGTGTTATTAAGACATACACAATGATAGATAGACAAAAAGGTAGGAAGATCCATTAATCCTTTAATATCTTCAGCTGCAAAACCCACCAGTCTCTTCACTTATTATAAACATTACTCATGTGCTGGAATAAATAGTAAAACAGCAAACTAAATGCACTCAAATGTATTATATAATGAGAGGAAATACAATATTACAGCATAGTTCAACACACAATAATGATTATCACTGTAAGATTAAAAAAATATTTCATAACTTGATTTCCAGCTAAGCGATCCAGCCCGTCATTCCTGCGCATACCCAGTTTGGATATTAACAGAACTTGTATTAAGCTGGTTTTAACCAGAAAATGCGATTAATCTGATTATTTGTTAATAGCTTGAAATGTCAACACAGGGAACGGAGGCCATCACTGATTATCCGACCACAGAAAAGTCCTAAAAACATGAAGAGTAAACGAGAGAAAAGGTGTGTTTGAGGCAAGATGTAATCAGAGTGTTATATAACTCTCAGCGAGGCAGGGAGGCTGTCTGCCGGCCTCGAGCTGGCTCCTGTTGTATCCACAGCTCCATGCTGTCAAACTTATTTACACAGAACACCTCATTACCATGATGACCCATCACAGGCACAAATTAACTCTAAACACTATTTGTTTAGGCTCACCCGTGAAGGTCAAACAGAGGAAGGCAGTCTGCCCTCTCAGATCAGGTTCATGTGGCTTTGTCTTACAGTGCCAGACCTCGGAGGGATTAATCGCAGATTACAGCAGTTTGGGCTTTGGAGGGAAACAGATAAATACTGTGGAAACATAAAACCATTGTGAAACACTTTGTAGTCGTAAGTGGCTGCCAAACCAGAGCGTGTCCACAGCCTGAGACGTGCCAGACGCTGTGTTATGTTGTGAAACAAACGGCTTCGTCGCTTTTGTTCCAGTGATTCGTTTTACACAATGATGTTCTCCGTTTTTTATTATTATTTTAACAGAATTTAGTTTAATCTGTTGTGTTTTCATTCTACTTCCTGCCTCCTGTCATGTTCTTTTCTTTTTTTTTTTATGTCCATTCATTATTTGCTCAAATATAAAACAGCCCACTCACATTTAGATGCCTTCAGACCTGCAGAGTAAATTTGACTGTTTACTTGTAGCTAAAAATAAGGAAGAAAAACAATCTGACTCATCAGGAGCAGACACAAAACCCGCTGATGTGGTTGCAGAGTCACCGTCGGAGCGATTCCTGTTCCTGTTCACAGCTTGGCCTCCCACCCCTCCGGCGCCGTGCACTTCTGTGTCACTCTGCACAACATTCCTGTGAGGAGACATATGTGTCTGATGATATGTGGGTGAAAAAAAAAAAAAATCGATGTGGCGTGTAATCTATCGTGGAACAAGGTGAGAACGCTTTGCCCTAAGGCATTTTAACAATATTCACGACACTTACATGGGCAAAAAGCCAAGTAAATAAAGTCTAATTAGCCTCTGCATGCGTGGTTGTTAGAGCTGTTGCCTCCCAGCAAGAAGGTTGCAGCATCGCTTCCCGGCCTGAGGCCTTTCTGGGTGGAGTTTGCATGTTCTCCCTGTGCACACACGGGTTTACTCCTGGTACTCTGGTTTCCTCCCACAGACTAAAAACATGCATGTTAGGTTAATTGATGACTCTAAAATTGTCCCTAGGTGTGAGTCAGAGTGTGAATGGTTGTTTGTCTCGTTCGTCTATATGTGGCCCTGAGATGGACCTGCGACCTGTCCAGGGTGTCCCCCGCCTCTCACCCAGTGACTGCTGGGGATAGACACCAGTTCCCCGTGACCCGGAATGGAGAAGTGGGTAAAGAAAATGGATGGATGGATGGATGGATAGCCTCTGCATTTGAGATCTTTTCTGCAAGTGAAGCATATGATCACAGGTACTTTAACGTAGGTTTGTAGTGAGAAAGAATTAACTGACAGCCTCATAACATGCTAGATAAAGACACTCATGCTGGTACAATTTATAGAAGCAGATCTAGTTATTTAACTGATTTAAAATACTGAATACTGTTAATAGAAAAGGAGAGTATTATCAGTCTACATCTGTCAGTGGGCGTTCAAACCTGACTAAAAATATATTAATCCTGCCAAAAACTAAAACCCCTCCTAATGAATTATTATTTTTTTATTATATGTTCTGCATCCTCACTTTTATGTGATTTGGACTCTTGAAATGTTGTTCTCTGTCTTAAAATTGTATTTGTTAGTCTAAAAAAATCGGATTTAATTAGAATATGTGTAATAATAAATGACAGTATATCCGTGGTTGCTCAGATAGTGAAGAATGTTTGCTATCTGGGCCACATCTACAGCTGTTTTACGGCCCAGATTGAACCTTCAATGACAGAGATCCAGACATGAGCCCAGTGGGCCACAACGGAGGTATGACAGTCGTATAACTGAGACCCAAATGGCAAAAGTAGCCTAGACTAGTTTCTGCTGACCTGGCAGGATTCGGATTGAATTTTCTGATTTTGTCTGTGCTCTCAGATGTCAGGGTGTCAGTGTCTCTCAGGGGTACCCCTGGGGATAAATTGTGTCACGACACCTCGGCCTGAGGGAGGATGTGACCTCCTTTGTTAATGTTTTTTTTTTTTTGAAAATCTATCATTTAAATTGGTTTTTTTAATATGGCTCAGAGTTTCATGTGTTACATAGTCTGAAGGTTGCAGACCCACAAAATGCCCATCCTGGGGGCACACAGGTACTACAGGAGGGGAGACATCCTGCAGAGCCATGGTGCCAGTGGGGCTTTATTTGTTTATGCTGTTTACTGGTTTAAAGATAATTAGTATTTTGTTGTAACATTATTTATATTACCTGTCGCAGTGGGAAGTAATGACATATAAGTGTGTTAGATTTTGTCAAATATAAAGAAATTGCTTTTTTATGCACTAATTACTTTCTAATTTACAGCTTGAAATAAGTTAAATTTATGGTTTGCATAACAAACCAGAGAGAAAGAAAATGCTACCTAGTTCCCTTAATCTACAATATACCAAACTATTTAAAGGGGTGTGAAAAGCCGAGCCTGGAGGGGGGGGCTTTGTGTTTGGTGGTTACTTGTCCTCACCTCTGTGCTGGCTCACAGCTTTCTGCTCATTATGTAACCACACGAACAAATATCTCTTTATCCAAGGCAAGATGAGCGTGCTTCCAACAACTCGTCATTGTGTGTGTGTGTGTGTGTGTGTGTGTGTGTGTGTGCAGGAGTGTGGGTGTTGACCGAAAGCGCAAGTTGTGGTTGTCCTCTTGTTTTACTTGTGCAAAGTGTGCCTCCAGCTCTGTGCTCATCCCCACTGAACTCAGAAGTCACCCCCCAAGAAGCTGACAGACACAGAAGAGGGATGCAATCTGCTCACAAACACACAAACTCCAGTCACTGCTGTAAAATCTGCCAAAAAAATCAGGACATTGTTTTGACTTCCGTTCATTTATGTAGGCTAACTCAAACTCCAACCCTAACTCAGTTCACATTTTAGCCCTAAGCATAATCTCTAACCCAAAACATGACATCCTAGTACTTTAAGACTGAGCTTTGGTCCCCATAAGGACTACTGGTCCTGACAAGCAAGTGATTATACCAGAAAAAGGCGTAAAAAGTAACAAAACCAGGTCCACACACACACAGATGCATAACCAGGGCAACAGGGACCTCTAGTGGTTACAGCTGTTATCACGAAAACAGTTCATTCTCCAGATGCATTTAGAGAATTTTACACAATTATAATTGATTTAGTTTGCACCTCCTTTTATCTACCTTAAAACTCCATACAAATCATAATTGCATCAATCTTTATTCAAAATGCAACACAATGCTCTTTGTGCATTGTGATGCTGCTTGTTGATCTTGCAAAACAAACAAACAAAAAATCTATTTAAATGAGCAGGATATCCTGGACACCCCCACACTCACAGATGCATCCCCACACATACTGTGCAAAAGTCTTGAGTCGTTCCTCATTTCTTAATATTTTGCTTTGTAGCAGCCAGACTTCCTTGTAATCTATTAAATTGCTCCATGATCTACATTTATAATACACACGTGTTGTAGCGGCTCTCAGAGTCAACACCAGTTCAACACCTCTAAGTAGTGAGGGCTGCCACCAAGCACAAATTATAAAAATATAATAATGATAACCCTGAACCCTGAACATCTCACAGAGCACCAATAAATCTGTTATTAGGAAATGTTAAGATTTTGTCATCACAGCAAACCTACCAAGAGACAACTGTCCACCAAAACTTGGATTCTGGGGGCATTATTTTAAAAAAAAAAATCAGAATATCTTTTTTTCAAAACCTTTGTGTGTGTGTGTGTGTGTGTGTTTAATGAGCGCATTTGTTATGCAGGAACATTTTGGACAACTTCTTTTATATTTTCTTTTCTTTTCTTGCTAAACATGCTGCAACACGGCCAAACATTTTTCCTGTGGTCCTGTCTGTCCAGAGGACACTGTTCTTTAAATCTGCTGATTTAGATTCCCCTTTTTTCAAATCTATGTTCTTTTTAAAGAATAGTTTGCTTTCAATTACTGAGTTTTGTCATGAGGTGCAACTTGTACCATGCTGAGGCCTGCACATTTCTTTCATTCTCTCTGATCATCGACCTCACGGCGAGCTCGCTGGAATGTCAGCTTCTGGGAAAATTGCAACTGTCTTGAACGTGTTCCATTATTTTCTTTTTCACTTTAGACTATGGGGTTGATCCGGTTTTGTGTTGGCACAAAACATTTGACCTCGCAAACCTATCCCCAGGGCGAGTCGTTGCTTCCCTAAGACCATTGTCGGTGTCTTGTGTTATTAGGAATGCTTAATGACACGTCCTGATGTGCAAAACTTTAGAGTATAAACCATGGCAGTAAATAAATTTATTATATTGTTCTCACTGGCAAGTTGTTTGTGGTATGAAATTTTTTTAAAAATCAGGATTATCTATCTATCTATCTATCTATCTATCTATCTATCTATCTATCTATCTATCTATCTATCTATCTATCTATCTATCTATCTATCTATCTAGTGAAACTCCTGTATAATTATTCAAAAGGCTACATGTGTTATGACATTTGCTCGTAAAGAGTCATTTGACTTCTTTCACTCAGTCCTTGATGCTCGGTGTTCAGAGGGAGCGGAGGGGGCGGGGCTTTGCTCCCCGGTGACTCTCGGGCTGCAGCGCCCCCTGGCGGCAGGGAGGGTTTGGTGTTTTCAACAGTTTTATTTAAGATATTCCCGTTCATATTTGTGCTTTTTTTTTTTTTTTTTGAGCTGCAGTGATTCTTTTATCGCTTTGAATAAACCGTGGCTTCAGACAGGTGTGCGAGCAGGCCGTGGCCCGGCCGGCGCGTGTTTTTTTCCCCGCACGGAGAAGTGACGTGTGTCTGCGGCTGGTCTGGTGACGTGTCTCTCCGGCTCGGTCTCTTTCCTCTCGGAGCGGCTGATGGAGCCACATTGACTCCACTGAGCACCCAGAACTGGTAGCAGCTACACGGCAGGAGTCGACCCGAGGACGCCATGGGGAGTACGTAGACTTGTTTCCTTTCAGGCAGGAGTCGAGGGCCAGGCTAACACGACTACTTTGTGTTTTTTAGACCGGAGAAATAAGCAACACTCGGCGCTTGCAGGGAAGCTAATTGTTCAGGTTAGGTCGTGTTAAGAAGTTACGCTAGCTCGTAATGGAAACAAACCAGTAGCACTAATAGTGTTTTAATTAACATCCCAGTGACTGGTGTCACATTTTAGAATAGGTTTGTAAAGTAAAAATGTGTGTTAGCTCTGGTTTTAAGCGTTTCTTCGTCTGGTTTGAGATTTAGCAGCTACAGCTAGCATCCTAGCTAATGCTGATAATTTATTTTAAAACGATCAGCTCCTTCTTTACTTTCTAGATCCGCTTTGGCGGGTTTAAGACTTGCCTTTTTGGAGCGTGTTTGTAGTATTTTTGAATAGGAAATCGCATGCTGTCAAAGTCACTTTCAGTGATTGATACAGAGCTGATCGACACTCAGATTCAGCGCAGAAATCCGTCTGAAACAAACCTCACAGCCAACACCAGAGACTCTGAACACAGCTCACATTAATGCTGGCCATTTATGCATGAAATTGATCATTTTCCTGTCGTCTGGCAGCTGTTTAAGTGGCTGCTTAGGGATGACGTAGCCTCTGGGCTCACCTGGTCAGAGAGGTGCAGCTGAACTTCAGCTCTCAACTCTTTGTCTTTATTTGATTTTAAAAACTAATTAAATGTTTGTTTTCTTTCCTCAGTTAAGTTTCTGGAAGTCATCAAGCCTTTCTGTGCAGTCCTGCCAGAGATTCAGAAGCCAGAAAGAAAAGTAAGCTCAAGCTTTGTGCTATTTTTTTTTTACATTTGTTTGTGTTGAGTTTTGCACGCATGACTTGAAATGACACCCACGCCTGTTTCTTACCTTGCAGATCCAATTTAGAGAAAAAGTACTATGGACCGCCATCACGCTATTCATCTTTCTAGTGTGCTGCCAGGTTTGTGTCCATCGACGGCCCTCACCCAGCCTCCCTTTGATAACGCTGTTTGTTTGCGGGGTGTCTTACGTCTCTTGTGCTTGTTTAGATCCCACTCTTTGGCATCATGTCTTCAGATTCAGCAGATCCGTTCTACTGGATGAGAGTAATCCTGGCTTCTAACAGAGGTGTGTGGCAGATTTCGTTGTCACATTAAAAGCGCGGAGCTGTCTTGTTCTGTGTGTCTCAGCTACAGACAAGAGGAAACTTGTGCTACAGTTGTTGAACGGAGGGTGGCTTTATCTTGTTACCACATGCCATAAGCCAAAGGTCAAGAGTTCTTGGCCTCCTTAGTGTTTTTGTTGATTTTCTTACTCTGCTTTCTTTCAACACGGTTTTTATTACAAATGGAGAAAGATCCTTCTTGAACTTTCGCTGCCCTTCTCTTGGACATCCAGGTACTCTGATGGAGCTTGGTATCTCACCCATCGTCACCTCAGGCCTCATCATGCAGCTGCTGGCCGGTGCAAAGATCATCGAGGTGGGAGACACTCCGAAGGACAGAGCTCTCTTCAACGGGGCTCAGAAATGTAGGTTTGCCCTTGCCGTTTCTGGAATTTGATACTTTGAAGCTTAAAAATGCCACGGATCAGGTTTTGCTGCGGTTGCTACAAGTGTTTGATGTGGTGTTTTTGCCTCTCCTTTGTGCAGTGTTTGGAATGATCATCACCATCGGACAGGCCATTGTGTACGTTATGACCGGCATGTATGGAGATCCTTCAGAGATGGGTGCTGGGATCTGTCTGCTCATCATCATTCAGGTATTATTGTAGTCCTAAAAATACAAATAATGAAACGATGAATTCCATTTTGCCTTAAAAATATAAATGTGTCTGCCCAAATGAAGAGAGATGATGGATTATTTCCTACAGTTTTCACTCAAACCTCTTGTGTTTTCAGCTCTTTGTTGCAGGTCTGATCGTCTTGCTTCTGGATGAGCTGCTCCAGAAGGGCTACGGTCTGGGCTCTGGTATTTCTCTCTTCATTGCAACAAATATCTGCGAGACTATTGTCTGGAAGGCCTTCAGCCCCACCACCGTCAACACTGGCAGAGGTACAGGCTCAGCTCAGAAACGAAGTAGATTTATGCGTCCCACCTGTATTGCAGTGACTAACCCAGCGATTCACGTGGTTTATTCAGGCACAGAGTTCGAGGGAGCCATCATCGCCCTCTTCCATCTGCTGGCTACTCGCACAGACAAGGTGCGCGCCCTGAGAGAGGCTTTCTACAGGCAAAACCTGCCCAACCTCATGAACCTCATCGCCACCGTCTTTGTGTTTGCAGTGGTCATATACTTCCAGGTGAGACGGAACGCCGCAGACCGAGTGCTGCTGTGTCTCAGCAGCTTTTACTGCAACAGAAGACGTTTTGTGCTCAATGCGTGTCACTTCCTCAGGGCTTCAGAGTGGACCTGCCCATCAAGTCAGCTCGCTACCGTGGCCAATACAACACATACCCCATCAAACTGTTCTACACCTCCAACATCCCCATCATCCTGCAGTCTGCGTTGGTCTCCAACCTGTACGTCATTTCTCAAATGCTGTCAACCCGTTTCAGCGGCAACTTCCTGGTCAACCTCCTGGGAACCTGGTCTGTAAGTAGACTGTAGATGCTTCCTCTTTGACACGTCCAACTTCAGCCTTTGGGAAATACAACATGGTTAGGCTGTAAAACGGTGTACTCTGTACGTGTCGGAGTTGTTCTCACCTCCAACATGTTTGTGTCCAGGACACAACGAGCGGAGGACCAGCTCGGGCCTACCCAGTGGGCGGTCTCTGCTACTACCTTTCTCCTCCGGAGTCGTTCGGTTCCGTCTTAGACGACCCGGTTCATGCTGTCATCTACATCGTCTTCATGCTTGGCTCCTGTGCCTTCTTCTCCAAGACCTGGATTGAGGTCTCAGGATCCTCAGCCAAAGATGTAAGTGTGTGTGTGTTTAACTGTACGCAGCTTGGCCTTCATCAGAGTCCGATACTCAAAATGGTTTTTGTCATGTTCATCTCAGGTGGCGAAGCAGCTGAAGGAGCAGCAGATGGTAATGCGAGGACACAGAGAGACCTCCATGGTGCATGAACTGAACAGGTATGAAGCTAATGTGGAATTAGTTTATTTGGCAGCTTGGAAGAAGCAGTTTTCCGTAATGAGTTCGTATTTCTCTACAGGTACATCCCTACAGCTGCTGCCTTCGGAGGGCTCTGTATAGGAGGGCTGTCTGTCATGGCAGACTTCCTGGGCGCCATCGGATCGGGTACAGGAATCCTCTTGGCTGTGACCATCATTTACCAATACTTTGAGATCTTTGTGAAAGAGCAAAGTGAAGTCGGCAGTATGGGAGCACTTCTCTTCTAAAAGCAAAAACAAAAAACGCCAGTTCTCTGACACACATCAGACACAAAGAATCCACTTTTCAGTTTATTTTTTTTTTTGCAGTTTGTTCAATCAGTGAACTTTGCAGCAGGGATATGTAATTTTTACTCCTCCATTTTTGTTCTGCACCGTTCCGCTCTCGCTTGAGAAAACGGTTATTTCAGGGCTGAGCATAGTAATGAGTGTGTTCAGCCATTTTATTTCAGTAGTGCTTACCCATGTCCCTGCCGGCTGCCTGAACCCCCTTTTGACTGTCTTGTCAGCCAAAAAAGGTAAATAAATAAAAGCACACAATCACAAGGGGTTGTCTGCGACTTACCTCAGGCATTCTGTCATTGTAGATCATTTAAGGAACACTAAGAGCGACATGTTGAGCCCCGTCTTTGTGCCTGAATATTTCAGGGGAGTTGATAGAAAGCCATGTCACGTTCATCACCTGTCAATAACGCCTGAGGGTGCTAAAGTAGGATGTAAAAAGCTGATATGCTGGTTCTCCTGATAATGCTTCTGGTACTCTCAGATAAAACTTATCAGTGGCGCTCATTTACCTTTTTTTTTTTTTTTTTTTTTTTTTTTTTATAGTTTCATTTTTAATCAGAGACTGTTTCTATTCACGCTGGTCTTACCCAGGGTGCACAGCGCGTGTCCACCGTCCCTGGCTCCTCAAAGAAAAGTGTTTGTCTGTGTCGTCGTGCTCTTTTACTCCCGGACTGAATCGCTGCACAAAACTGCCGAGATGGTCGGGATGAGGGTGGGTTTAATAGGGCTGGAACAAAAGAAGGGGTTTCATTTTGTTTTTACTTTATGTAAAACATAATTGTGTTATTAAAAAAAAAAGAATTTGTTTTCCAACACACTTGGACATTGTGTTTTCATTTCTATCTTATTACTGTTTCGGTTAGTCGTCTCTAAGGCGTCAGTAGAAACGTTGTAGGGAAGTTTGATGAAGACTTTATGAAAGGAGAGTTAAATATAAGTTGGCTTATGTTTGGCCTCAGTTATAAAACCGATATTTCTGTGAAATGCTGACCATATGAATGTCAAATGGTTTTATTTAGTGTTGTTCTTAGATAATAAAAATAACTAAAGTATAAGTCAGCTGCAGGACTTTAATGTAGACAATATAAAACTAAGTCATTTACAAAACATACAAACACGTTTAGCATGTTTTATAGCACTTTATTTCCAACGATTGGTGGTTTGTTTGTTTTTTAAATCATGTCCAAGCTCAGCAATTAAATGTTATCACCCAGAGAATTTTTGGTCCAGATAAGTTTTATGTTATTAAAGATGTGGCAGAAATTTACCGCCCTCCTAATGTTGGCGTGCAGAAAATGTCTGCAGCCACACATTTAGGTGAGATTTAACACCTTAAGGCTCTGCGTGCCCGCAAACAGAAAATATTCTGTGAAGATTTTTGAGTTTTTTTATTGAGTCTTTAAAGAATGTTTTCCTGTTTTATTAAACTGTTTAAAAAAATAGGTTTTCAGGACATCCTTTGGAACAAAGTTTGAGCTAAATAAAGGTTTGAAGAACAGTTTTATAAATACAATATTATGTATAAATCAGAGAATCTACCAGGAAAAACATAACTGAATGTTTCTTTTTAAACATCTCAGTCTATATAATAAAAAAAAAAAAAATAGAAAAATAAACATTTTACTTCGTGATCTACAGTTAACTTGTTTTTATACTTTAAGAGCATGAAAAACATCTGTTTTATCTTCATGCTGGAACAGTTACAGCTATTAGGATCGTGGCTTTTTTTATTGATCTGTTATTATTTGTAAATAAAATGTCTCAGTGAGGCATGAAAGTTGAGAAATACATGACCTGCGTTTATTTATTGCAGATGTTTGAGCAAGATCCTGAATTCATCCTAAAATCCCACCTGAGGTTTTACCTGTTTGGCTGTACTGTGATTCCACCACAAATGAGCTGTAAAAACAGGCAATAAGGCTTTGTAGAGGCTACTTTAACACCATCAGTATATTAGGCTGGACTATACTGATGCTGCACAATAATATTGTCACACAGATCATACTTGGTGTTATAACCTTAGTTTACTTACCACACCGAACACTTGGTCTCCAAAATTATTTTTTGATCCATCTAAGTTGTAGAAATCACATCACTGGAGTTCAGCACAGTACCTTTACTGCAACCTGCAACCAGTTTAAATATCTAAATGTTGTAAACCAGCACTATCAGGAAACAAAATAACTAAATACTGCATACTTCAAATGATCATCAGGCCAGTTCCCAATCAAGCATCAAATCTTACACTCATTTAGATTTTTTATGATTTGTTTTAAATAAAATCATTTAGTGTGAATATCAGAGTATAAAGATAACCTTCTCTGACAGGTGAATAAATAATGTCCTATGACTGCTTCAGTCAAAGGCTTTAGGTATATCCAGAAAATATAGGACAGAATTGAATCTTTTGTACTTTCTTAGTTTTTTTAAGACATTTTTATAAATGTTGTGTTTGCTTTTAAAACCAAACTAATTATCAGGTGCCATAATGTATTCTTGAGTTGCATGAAAACTAAATGTGAAATTATATTCTCATATGGTTTAAAGTTTGGGATATCTCAAACAGTATGTATTTTCACGACAATGTATGAAAAAAAAAACCGCGTCGATAAGTGACGTCATCTTTGTGCGCGCGCATGTGGACAGGTCACCGGTTAGCGGGTTAGCCTGTCAAATTAAGTCCACTCACTATGGCGCTCCGTACCTCAGCTTCTGAGTAGTTTTTTTCTTACTGAGGTCATCTTTTATAATAAAGACGAAGCCCGACGGGCAAAAAGACCAGCGGACATGTCGTACTGCAAAGAAGAGGGTAATTTGAATCTCACGTTAAGTCGTTTTCCGTCCTCGGTAGACCTAGCATGCTAGGCTAACACGTAGAAACAGCGAGAACTTTCCAAAGCTTTCCTGGCATTTATTTTAAGCTCTGCTGAGTGGGAAGTTTGGTATGCGATGGCTGTAAATTTGGCTTGAGAAATGTACTCTAGAGATCTCTGAGTTAATGTCTGTATTGACATTTAAACATGGGTTGAGAGCACTTTTAGACGATTAGTGTTAATCCTGTGTGACACCCAGTGTGGCCGCTAGGGGTCAGTGGCCGCTCACTGTGACAGCAATAATACTTTTATATTCTGATGGAGTACTAGAGGAACAGAAAGTGTCAGCACAGACCTAATTCATGGTTGGGTTTTCTACTAATGTTTATATAACCTGAATGTTGTTGTTTTTGTCTGCTTCAGGAAAGGATCGTATAATTTTTGTGACCAAAGAGGACCACGAGGCTCCCAGCAACGCTGAGCTGATCGCTGATGACCCCAATGATCCCTATGAGGATCCGGGTTAGTACTCTGTAGGCCTGCACAGACCAGGTTTTTAAACATTTCTTGAAAGGGAACTCAAGTGTTGTGTTGTTAAGGAGCATGAAGTCTTTGGAGTTGAGCTTAACATTTAATGAAAACCGTGAGACTGTCAAGAGGTTTTTATCCTCGTATTATCACTGATGATGTGAAGTCAAACAAGAATTACTGTGAAGATTATTGGTGTAAGAACAAGGAGCATGTTAACTGACCTGTTTTATGAGTGGTGGTCTAAGACTCTCTAAATAATAACATATTTCCCTGTAATTTAACTATTTATAATAAAGTAAAGAATAGAGCTTATGTGAATTGTTTATTTATAACTAAATAGTCAACTCAGTTAAACTGTTCATAAGGATGCTCACCTATGACTGCCATCAAAACATTTTCATTTAGATGTTGCAAATGTTAGCTCTGATGCGTACATAATGTAACAAGATTGGTTTTTGGTCAGGAAAAACATCACAGACAGACATCTTCAATATAAGATAACCAAAACTGACAAATGTGGTCGTCTGGTTTCTACAGGCCTGATCCTGCCTAATGGAGACATAAACTGGAACTGCCCCTGTCTGGGTGGCATGGCCAGCGGGCCCTGTGGTTCGCAGTTCAAGGAGGCCTTTTCGTGCTTCCACTACAGTAAGGAAGAGATAAAGGGCTCCGAGTGCATCGACCAATTCCGCAGCATGCAAAAGTGCATGCAGAAGTTCCCCGACCTGTATCCTCAGGAGGAAGATAAAGAGAGCACCTCCCAAACAGAACCCAGCCCTGTTTCCGATTCTGCAGACAGCAGTGCCATGTTGTCTGAGAATGACTCGGCTCCAACCACGTCAGGGGGTCTCGTCTAACGGCGCGTCGCCCGCAGTCAACCAGACTGTCGGCTCATCATAAGGGACTCTCCAGGAGCAGCTCCGATCGGCTCATTTGCGCCTCTGAGAGGCTATTTATGGGTGAACCCGAAGAAGAGCTTCAAAAAAACATAGCATTTGTACAAACACACAGGCCGCTTTGTTGTTCTGGGCAATCAGAAATGATCTAATTCTATGTTTACTGAAAGTTAACCATGTTTTTTGCTGCAGGGACTCATTAATTTATATGCAAAAAAGAAACAAAGAGCTCTTTTTATTAGTGTTTGAGTGTTGTCTTCTGAATGTCAGCTGGTTAGGAGTCCCATTTAAAAATGTTTCAGACTGACTCAACGTTAAACTGTAATCGTTATATCCACTGGTATAAGTAATATTTGTATATTTTAACCTGAAGAGGCAGTTTAGACTCTTTTTCGCCTTTCCTTTTGAGAGACCAAAGCTCATGGCAAGAAGAACCGGACTGCCATTTATGGTTCACATGTTCTAATGTTTCTGTGCTCACTGTCAGGGGTCTCCTCTTGCTGTGCAAACAATAGTTTGAACTGTCTAATCTGGCCTTTCACATTTACACGTGACTGCGTAAATGTTTTTTGCTGTCAGAAGTCGTCGTTTGGAGGCTGAAGTCACGACCTGAAACGTGTGCTGGTGTCCGTCGCAAATTAAAACATTAAACTGTTCGCATTTCAACTCGTCCCGTTTTCTGTTTCTTCAAAGACGTCAAACATAACTTCTGCTTTTCTAAATAATATTTGGTTACCTTAATTAGTCCACAGGAGAGGGGACAGATGGGTGTGATCCTGAGGCAATAAAGCCAGCTCTGTTGGTAATAATTATCTTCTGGATGAACGGCTGCCATTGTTTTCTGTACGCAGTTGTTTTTGTACAAAAGGGGAAATGAAATATTTATTGAACAGTTAAGTTGTTTTATCACCTTTTAGTCTGACAGGATGGCTCTGGCTGATACCTGAGATGTAATGAAGTCAGTTCTTCAGGTAGGTATAACTCAGTCACTCTGACTCCCTAAATATTTAATCACAGTTTATGCAACAATTGGTGCCATAAACTCCTTTTACATTAAACTGATCACAAGTTTGATCATTTCCACTATGATGGCAGTAATTATTGTGGGTTCTTCAGTGCTTGGTCCCTTTAAAGCACTACTGTTGATAATCTATAAAACAAAAAAAAAGTATTGTTTTTTTGTCCTACAGGTTTGAAACAAAACAAAATCCAACATTAAAACTCGTAGCTCAGTTGGGATTATTAGTAGCAGCGTGTCATACAACAAAGAGAAAATCAGCAAAAAAAGAACTAAAAACAACAATGGCAATCAATGGGATTTTGGTGAAACATGAGAAAACCCAGTATTCTCAGACAAAACATCACTTAAAGTTTAAACCGGTAGCAGAAAGTTAAGCTTTACATGTTTAATTTTATACAAATCTTTCTACAGATTGTTTAACTGATAGTTGACGTCACACCAAGGTTTGGATCATCTAAAAATATTACATTCTTTTGAAACAAACTCTTCTTAAGCCATAACTTTTTTGATACATATACACATTATAGTACATCAAAATGTAGGTATTTTTGTCCCATTTCAAGGCTGACGGTTTTCTTTCAAATCCTCCCAGAATACAGAGAGCACACACCCACGCTTCCACAAGTTCAGGTATGTTTTAGCTCAAAATATTCTCTTCAGAGCTGTAAATGAAGGGCCATTTTAACTTATCTCCTACATGAAACAATGTTGAAACATGGAGGTTCACGTGTCTGACCATCAGTCTTCTGCTGTTTGCAACATCCAACTCACTGTTTTGGCACAGCAGCTGTTTGAGGCTTGTCTTTCAGTCTGTTTCTGTCCGTCTCTCATAAGATAGCAGTCAGGGAGTGAGAGACTCAGATGTGTGGTTACCACGGTGACCCTAATGTGCCATTTACAGCAGCTTATACGGTTCACCCATCAAAATGTAAACGTTTACTATAAAACTGATGATGGAAGTTTGGGCAGCAGCTTCAACATTTCTCCAGAAATGTTTTAGTTTATTTATTGTTTTTTTTTTTGGGGGGGGGGGAATCCTCTTAACCCGCTGAAATCCTCTTAACTGTATTCCGATCTTGTCAATCCTGGACATCCGTTCCTCAGGCCCTCTGATATAAATAAAGCTAGCCGAGGCGTCCATGGAACCACTACGCTCTGCATGGTGACCAACAGACGGCCGGATCCAGGCTCCTCTGGACCTGCAAGTAGGTATTTCATACCTGAGTTCAAAACAACAAAAAAAGGGAAAATACAGTGAAATGAATGAACAAGCCGCCTCCTTCTAATGTTTGCTTTTAATGCACTGCATGTGAAGAATTTCTCCTTCGCCGTGGATCATCTGAAGCAGGACGTCTCACCCGGGTTCAGGACGGGGCAGGTGCAGCCTCGGCTGGTCCAGGACAGAGGATACAAACTGAGGGTTCCCTGGTGCAGCGGCACCCGGCCCGACCGGAGCACCTCGCGAACTTTCACCCGCACTTCGGCGTGACTGCCTTTGTCGTGAGCGGACAGCACACTGGCTTTGATCACTGTCATGAGCCACAAAAAAAGAAAAGAAGACAGAAAAGATTTTTTTAGACGCGTCGGCGTCATGCTGCAGATCACAGATTTGAACAAAAGTAAACATCAGAAACGGATTTCTCACCATAGTCATGTTTGGTCTTACATAGATCCGACACACTCCTCAGCTTTTTCTCCTTACACCCGCACTTTCCTGCACAACAACATTATGTTATCTGTGTTTTTTTTCTTGCTCATATGTGGTTGTTTTGATCCTCACGGTGCAGCAGAGCGTCACCTGTGTTGTGCTGAGCAGAAACTGGGAGTTCCTTGGACCACGGCACCTCTTCTTCAGGTGGGAAGAGAAGATCCACATCTGGGACTTTTCCACCGATGGGCACGTTTAACACGTGATTATCTGAGTAGCTGCAAATGTAAGGGGGGGGGGCGGGGAGAAATCACTTCACTGTCTATTTTTAGCAACTGAATTTATGCAAATACGTTTAGCAGCCTAAGTGTTCGGTGCAGAATGTGGCCAGAAGGGACTCATAAAATCCCTTCACATGGAGGAACGCTGAATATTGCTTTGATCCAATCGTCCACAGAGCATAAACTAATTCCCTTTTGAGAGCGTGTTTTCTTCTCTTAGCTGTTATTGTTTCCAAATGCAATTCAACTAGATTCTATTTTTAAGGCATTTTATTTTTTAGTTTTCTGTCCTAAAAGAATAGAATAGAACATACACTTTATTGAAATTAGGGAAATTAGTTATGCTTTAAAGTCCTCCTGAGTTTACTTGGTTCCTTTTTAAAACCACCGCATTTTTTTTCCCCTTTGGTCCACATTTTAGACACAGCTTGTTGGGAACAATCAGCAACTTTTGATTTACTTAAAACCCTCTAGTTGTTTGAGCCGACCGCACTATTGCTGCCTGCAGGCACTTCCCTTTAACTGCAGGCTCAGTTGTGTGTTTGGGGTTGTGTATCTGTTTAATTGTTCAGCTTAGATTCGAGACTGATACTTTATTTTTTTTTTCCCTCTTGATGTGAAAAAAGGCAAAAGTTACAGTTAGATTCATGTTTATCAAAGTCAGCTGTTAAACGAAACGGCTTGGCATCAACTAGGGGCTCGGCGGACATGAAGTCGTGACTCCCTTCCTTGTTTCCAGGAGTTGTGCGTCTACCTGTTCAGGCAGCACCCGGTGGTTGGATGGCAGCTGTGCGGACAGGCGCAGGGCTCGCAGCCATCGTCTCCAAAGCCCCAGTAGCTGGGCAGGCAGCGGTCGCAGCTCGAGCCCCCTACACCGGGTTTACAGCGGCACCAACCGCTCCTGTGGTGGCACCAGGGGCCGTCCTCTCCGGGCGCGGGGGGCAAAGATCCCAGGGGGTCACACCAGCAGCCTGCGACGCAGAGGCAAGAAAAAAGGGGGCTTGAGTTTGACGCGAGCTGCTCTTTGTCTATGACTTTAAACTGAGCTTTCAGCAACATCAACAGGAAGCTTAGTCAGCTGCTACATCATGCAAGTCTTGACCCTTACGTGTGCAGGCGTGGGGGGACTTGAAGGGCAGCGACGGGTGGCGACGGTAGCCGCGGCGACAGCGCTGGCAGCGGCGTCCCTCGGTGTTATGCCGACAGCTGTCACAGACCCCGCCGCTGGTTCTGCCCGAGGAAAGCCAAGCTCGCTGGGAGAAGCGACAGCTGTCTGCGTGGCCGTGGCACTCACACTCTGTTAGGGGGTGGAGGATTTAGAAACAGGATGGGAGGAAAGTAAACGGCGAGGACGGGCGGGTTATTAGCAGTGGAAACATTTTGATGAGTCAAGGCAGGCTGTTCAGAGTCAAAAGGACATCAGGCATGTGAAGAATGCAGACAACGACGTAAAGAACAGATTTTCAGTCAAATTCACGAAGCTGTTTAAATTCTGTATCTGTACTCTGACTTTTTTTTTGGGTTGTTGTTCTTTTGAAAGATTTGAATAACATTTTAAGTTTTCGTTCCTTTTTTTCTGCTTTTGTATGTTCTTGTGTGTGCATGTTCCTGGTGACTTATTTGGATTAATCAGCCATCAGGCAAAAAAGCCTCCAGAGTGGAGGTTCTTCAAATGACAGACCGTGGCCCAGATCTGGACTCAAATGAAGTCTTTGCCGGACCTTAATTGTTTGTTAAATTTTAATAAAGTAACAAATTTTCTTTTTCTTCACAGTAACTGTTTTAAGCATTGTGGCTTTTCTAGCCTATAAGGTCATTTCCATAGGCTGCCTTAAAACAACATTGCAAGAGAAAGAGGAAAACAAAGCAAAATAAGACTTTTTACAGTGATTGGAAAGGAAATAACTTGGATTTGGACAAGTAAGTCCCACCCACGAGGACTAGTTCATCACTTACTACGACACGGGTTGGGCTCGCCGCTGCTGCCATTGGCGGGCCTCCAGGGCCAGTCGTTATAGAGCGGGGCGCACTTCTCACAGTGGTCCCCTCCCGTGTGGTGCATGCAGACACACTTCCCAAACACCTGGAACACACATCTCGTGCTGCTCAGTCCCTTTGCCGACATCAATCTCTGCTGCCTGGAGACGCTCATAAAATATCCATCCAGGCGGGTGGTGGAAAGTGCAAAAGGAACCATTTAAAGTCCCTTACCTGGCAAGTCTTGTTCTCTTAAAATGCGGAGAAAGCCAACTTACCATATTACTGTCTTGTGTTTTGTTTTGACTTGTCTTGAATGGTGCACAACGCTCAGCATGTCCATGACACAGGCAGGTCCCTCTGGCCTGTAATGTATAAACGGCAAACGGTGCTGGTGGTGGGCTTTCTGATGTGGCTGTGGGGTTCAGTGATGTAGTGCAGGCCTGAGCTTTCAGTAGTCTGATGCGGAGATTTGTGATGGTCAGGCGGACGAGCGCTTCTGGACTGTAGGGGTCCAGCGGTTTAGCATTTCTTGGGTCTAGATTACGTAAAATTACCTACAGAAAGAGTAGAAAGAAAGCACTAAACAGCACTGGTTGCAAACACTTTTTAAAAACCATCTTTGTGCATTTTTCTTTACCTCTCCGCCACTGCAGGGTTGAGCACCGGAGTAACGGGACGTGCAAAGTGAGCCCGGCTCGTCCAAGTCATCGGCCAAGTCGAATTCTGCGCCGCAGTCGGACGCGAAAACCTTGAGCGTCTCCCAGCTCCGCCCAAAGTCGGCCGAGCGCTCAACCGTCATGGCAGCAGGTCTGGGTGACCTGAACACCAAAACTACGTGAGACAGACAGAACTTCGTCTCCAGCTCCAGTCGGATTTCGTCTGGTGGGGCGGTGCCTCCTCCCGATGCCCACCAGGTACCCGGGTGCAAAAACGGGTCGTCAGTCATGAGAGCAGGTGGATGAGCGTCCTCTCGGCACGGGTGGGGGTTCGCAGGAGGATGCGAACACAAGTGGGGTGTGCTGGTACCACAGCAGCTCGACAGGGTCAGAAGGGTCCTGCCAACAGCCAGGTTCCCTATAGGTGGACTACAGGCCTGGTCCAAACATCTAGAATCTGACGGAGATGTGTAGATGATATTTTAGATCATGTAAAAATTAAAGCTCTGGCACTCCTTGAAGGAATGCCTATCACCTTTCATGCCAGAGTTTCAGACTAAAATGGACTTATAGTCATCTTTGTGTTGGCAAAAATCGATTAGCTGTGGAGGCGATCTCAAATCCAACTGACTTCAAATGTTAATCAGTTGTAGAGGTACGTCTAATGATTAATTTCTGAAAATTTCTTTTAAATCTGTCTAGTAGTTCATGAAATATTGTGCTAACAGAAAAAGAAGGGTTAACTCCAGTAGTCAATGTTTCATTTTTTTTTTTACAGAGATCTTCCACAATGATTAGCACTTTAAGTATGTGTTGTGAAAGACTCTCAGCTACAACGACACCAAAATCTAGGACAATGTCTGAAAAATTGACTGAATTGTACCATTTTTTGTGTTTTGTAAGATATGTTGGCTGTGTTGGTCATCTTGAACTGGATTGGCTCCAAAGGTTAATCAGTTATAGACGTTCATCCAGTGACTATTTCCTGAAAGTTTAATTAAAATCTGTCCAGTGGTTGATGAGATATCTCGCTAACAGACAGAGCTGACTTCAAGTAGTTAATGGCAAGATTTTAATTAAAGATCCTGAGCAGCATGTTAGCGCTCGGAATATGTGTCGGACATCAGTCTCAGCTACCACCACAACAGGTTTTTAGGTCAGTGTCTGTCAAATTGACTGCATTATCGCCATTTTATGTTTTCTTAAGTTTAGATAGATGTGGCAGCAATCTTGACTCAGGTTGACTCTCAAAGTTAATCAGTTGTAGGTGTCCGTCCAATAATTACTTCCTGCACGTTTCATTAAAACTTGCCCTGTGGTTCAGGAGATATTTTGCCAACAGACAGACACAAACATGGGCAATAATTTGGATCGTCGTGCTTTCCTTTTAAATTGCTGTGACAAAGAAGAAGGAGGTAGCCTATTTCTTTCTCTCTCTCTCTCTCTCTCTCTCTCTCTCTCTCTCTCTCTCTCTCAAATTGAAAGATTCAGGAAATGCAGCATACAGATGGGTATAATTCCTCACCTGCTCCGCTGAGCGCCGCGGACAGAAGCAGCCAACTGAGCGCCACCAGCATCTGCCGCAGAGCCGTCCCCAACATCCTACACACCTTCACCCGGGATCCCGTCGAGTTTACGGCACGCGCGGCGCGACGGGACGGGTCCCCGTGTGGTGAGCGCGCATTTCTCCTCCGGTCCCGCAAAAGGTTCCAGAAAAAATCAAAAAAATTAAAAATCCGGGAGATTTTCCATCCACGAAAATCCCGCGACGGGCTGAGGCTGAGCTCCTCTTCTCTGCCAGCGGATCGTCGGTCCAGGGCGCACCTGGTGAGGACGTTTTAAGATTCAGGTGTTGTTTCCACGTGGAATAGATTCGGCATCTTCTTTGTTTTTATTTTTTATTTTTTGGAGCATGAAAACGCAGATAATCCCGTTTCCACGCAGCTCCGGAGCTCTGCGCCTTTACGCACGAGAGACGAGTTTGCGCCCCTTTTTTTATATCTGGCTCTCCTCCTCTGCCAGCCTTCCCACCCCCCCTCTAATTTCTGAAAACTGTGATGCTGTACTGTGTCATTCCTCTGAAACCTCTGAAAATTAAAGGTCCTAGCATTTTTTGTGGTGGGGTGGAAATGCATATCGCCCGCCATCTTTCATGGCCCGTTTTAGGCTTAGGTCAAATCGTGCTGAATAACTGATGGAGCTGACCAAACCTTGAAAACGACAGTTTCACTTAGGACCACATCTAATTTCAGCTCAATATCTATACAGCATAAGTTAAAGCCATTATTGTGCTTAGCTGTGGCAGCCATCTTAAAATGGGCTGACTCCAAAAGTTAATCAGTTGTAGACTTACATCCAGTGATTACTCCCTGAGGCTTTTAATAAAATCCATCCACTCGTTCAGGAGATGTTATGCTAACAGACAAACAAACAAACACATGCTCAGACACAGGCGTAAACATTTCTGCCCTCCTTTTGGCCCCTGGCAGCAGGCATTAATCCGTACTGAATGTCATACATGACAGTCCCTTGTGAATTGTTGTCAGCCACATAAAACACGCCACATCCTACCGTATGAACTTGATTGTACTCTCTCCTCTGGCACACACACACACATTTTCCTGAGCTGGAAGACGAATACACGCGATGTCAGCTCAGTTTTATGGCTTAACTTGAAGCACAGGCCGCTCAGAAAAAATTGGAATAGACACAGAGATTTGGACTCATTTCCAGAACCGTACAAATTGTTCACAGACCCCGGCCTACTTGCTTTTCTCCCTCCAAAAGAAGGAGATCAAAACCAGAATCGACTAAAAACCGACGTGAATAAACAGTGACGGTAATTATGTTTGCTCTGCCAAAGTGGGACAGGATTAGGTTCGAAAAGCGGCTGACAGCTCAGTCACATTTGTTTGGTCGTCAATCTGAATTTTGTCCATTTAGATTTAAAAAGTCACAGCCTGAAAGTTTTTCTTCTGTTTTTTTTTTTCCCCCCTCAGAAACAGAATCACTCCCTCTGTACCAGTGCTGAACAAGTTGGGTCATTGTGTAAAAATGTAACCAAAAACAGACTGCAAAAGTGTCATAAACATAAGTGATGTCACAAACCCAAATTTATTCACAATGGAATATAGTAAACATATCAAATGTTTAAAAAGAAAAAAAAAGAAAATTTTGCGTTTGATGGCAGCAATACGTCTCAAAAAAGTGGGGACAGGTCCACGTTTCCCACTGTGAGACGTCCCCTCTTGTCTGTAAACATCTAGGAGCTGAGGAGAGCAGCTGCCAGAGGTTTTGGAGGGAATCTTGTCCCATTCTTTCCTGATGTAGGACTCTGGCTGTTCGACAGTCCTAAGTCTTCTTTGGTGAGAGGTCTGGACTTCAGGCGGGTCAGTTCAGCACCTGGACTCCTCTCCTGCAGAGCCAAGCTGCTGGAATGGATGCAGTCTGCAGTTCATCACTGTCCTGCTGAAAGATGAAAAGCCTTCCCTGAAAAACACTAAAACCTGTTCTAAAACCTGTATATACTTTTCTGCACTGATGGTGGCTTTCCAGATGTGTAAGCTGCCCTTATCACTGGCACTAATGCACCCCCATACCATCAGAGAGGCAGGCTTTTGAACTGTGTGCTGATAACAGGCTGGATGGTTCCTCTCCTCTTTAGTACACGGCATCTGTGGTTTTCAAAACGAACTTCAAATTTTTATTTGTCTGACCAGAGAACAGTTTTTTGTCTCAGTCTATTTTAAATGAGCTTTGGTCCAGAGAAGATGGCAGCATTTCTGGATGGTGTTCATATTTGGCTTCTTCTTTGCCTGATAGAGCTTTAACCTGCATTTATGAACAGGGCAGTGAACTGTGTTTAGAGTCAGTGATGTGTGGACGTGTTCCTGAGGCCATGCAGTGATGTCCAGAACAGAATCAGACCTGCTTTTAATGCAGGGACTGAAGATCCCCATCATTTATACACAGTCTTTCACAGACTTATGAACCTCTGCCCATCTTTACCTCTGAGAGATTCAGCCTCTCTAAAATGCTCTTTTTATAACCAGTCTGACCTGTTGCAAATTACCCTAATTAGTTGCAAAATGCTCCTCTACGATGTCCCACTTACTTTTCTACTGTCTTTTGTTGCCACTGCCGTGTCTGTTTTGAGACATTTTGATGCTATTAAATCCAAAATTACTGTAATTTTTTCTAGAGGTTATGCAGTAACTTTGTTTCTTAGTTCAAACATTTGCTACGCATGCACCTTTGTAAATAAACTATGTGTTTATGGGCTTTGCAAATCATTGCATTCTGTTTATATTTACATTTTACACAACATTTCAGTTTTTTCTGACTTGAGGTTTCACTTTTTTTTCCTGATTCCCTTCCTGCTGACATAGTTTTTTCATCTCTTTGTGCTTCTTTTGAATACATTTGGCACGCCTCCATACAATAAAACCTGCTTTTATGTTCACACATCTCACAGATTAATATTTTTTTTATGTTTGTTCCACTCATTAAGCCATAAATAGCTTTATGGAGAGTCAGGTTGATTCAGTTTATAACATGTTAGCTCTTATCTGATAATTTTAGTAACAGACGGACATAGTTTCAGGTTGTTTTGCACTGATTTAGAGTCCGTTTTGGCTCAATGGGACTCGGAAATGAGCTTTCCAGGTTTTTACAGTTCACAAGGAATTCTGTGCGGATTTGTGCGTTTGAGGAGGACAGGTAATGGATAAAACATTAAGGTAAATCATTAGTGGGGTCTTGCAGGGTCTGGAGAGAGTTTACAGAGTATTGGAGGGTTTTTTTGATATTTGAAAAGCCTTTAAAATGGTACGTTTCATTTAATACAAGACATTTAGGGTCAGAGTTTGCTGCAGGGCTGTAAAAAAAGAAGAAGGAAAAAAAAAACTTTTAAAGAGCAGCACGTGCAATAAATGTCTCTGCGAGTAAATTACACGCCGATGCCCATTTGAGCTCTAAAATGCAAAACACATTGAATTCTGAGGTGACAGGGCTGAAGTTCGGGGTAATTTTGTGTCGAACGGGAATGCAGAGCAAACCGCAAGCAATGAAGCACTTGTTTGGAACGTGAGCATAAACAAGAGAATCCACATTTCTGGTCCCAGCATCTGCTCCCGTGTCGAACGCTGAGAGAAAAAAACGTCACTTTGCAGAAACAGATTACAAGTCTAGCCTCCCAGCCATGATGAGTCACAAACCAGCCCAGAAAAAATCCTTGATATGTGCTCACCTGATTCCTTCTCTGATTGCTCCTTTTTCTCTCTGGCGCAGAGCCAAAGATCCAGATCAGATAAAGAGGAGCCCCTGCTTCTCTTCAGCAAATACTAGAAGAAACATATTTTGGAAGTTCTAAGTCCTAGGTCATCTTTAATCAAATGTTCCCAAAGAGCCCCAGGCGAACAGTTCATGTCATTCGTGATATTCTGCTAAAGCTACTGAATATGGGGATTGGACCGCTAATGGTTAAGATTGAATCCCTTTTCTGATTGTTTAGGACATCTGTTAAAAAAAAAAAGATTGTCTTTGGGGGAAAAGGTGAGCACTACCATCAGGCCTGGGTCACGCCAACCGGTCAAACATGCCGACGCCGTTCACGTGTGGGGGAGTGGGCTCGTTCACAATTCTGCCAAAGAACCCCGAATGAAGAATGGCTCCAAAACACCCTTTCGAGAGCAGCTTCCCCCAACCTTCCAAACACAGCCTGGTGACAAACAGTGCCTTTTCCAGCCTGATGGAGCTTGGTGCCATAAGGAGGAAAGTGACAACTACGTACTGACTCTTTGCATAAACTCGATATAATTGTCAATAAAAGTCTTTGAAACTTTCTGACAAAAAGATGTGGAAACACTGAATCGGCAAACTGAACACCGGCACTCGTGTGGTTCTTAAAGATTTTGTCCACATGGGTTTGTTCCATCCCTGTCCTCGTAGTACTGTCTAACACAGAGGACAGAATGCAGATGGAGCTTGGATGATCAAATACTTGTGGATGTAGCAAAAAGAGAAGAACTAAGATGGTGCTCAAGGGGGCTGAATCATCCACTTGTTTGTTTCCTTTACCTGCTTTTTCCGTGCGGGGAGCTGGCTCCTATCTCCAGGAGTCACTGTGTGCACCCCGGACAGGCTGCAAGTCCATCACAGGGACACATAGAGACGAACGAGACAGGCAAACATTTACTCTGTCAATCACGGGGGCTGCATAGGAGTCTGAAAATGACAATTTTTTTTTTTTGGTCTCTGCAACTCCTGCTGGAGCCGAGGGTGAGTCAGAGATCGGGCCGCAGGCAACAAATATGTTGTCAGTGAAAGCCAAAGAGCAGAAACACAGAAAACAAGCAGGAAATGTCTTTTCACTTATTCAGAGACATTCTCTTGCTGTCTTTTCTGACGCCTTGTATTAACATATAACATCATAATACCAAAAACTGCAATGTTTGCAAACTTGGATCTACTCTCTCTCTTTAATTTGAGCCGATGAATGACACAGATTAAGTTGTCAGGCCAGAACCTGACGGAGGCCAGATGATGTTTATAGATCCTCGGTCAGTCACTGGGACGCATGTCTAGTAATGTGAGGAGCAGTGAGCTCGTGGGAAGATAGGAGTCTTTATTCGTGGATGTGTTATTGTCGTATATTGCATAAATGATGGGAAACTATGCAGAACTCGTTCTAATTGCTGTTTATTAATTTTCTAACAAAGAGAAGTCAAAGACAACTCACCAAGTGCCTTTTTTTTTTAAAGAGGCCTCAGCTGAGAGGTGAGGGCTTATTTATCCCTCGAACTTAAACAAACTCGAGGCACTAATTAGTCCGACTGTCCCCCGTCGGTCTCATGTCTCTATCTGACTCTTTTATATCGGCTCATGATGTCAGCAGCTAAAAACATAAACATTTATTTTTGTGTGTCACCAACTCCCTCACATAAACACACACACAGTCACTTGATAACTCTTTCCATCTCCCCCCCCGTCCCATGTAAACAAACTTGGAGTCCCCACGCAGACGTTTTGTTTCTTCCGCAGTCACACAAAGACACGCGTTACAGATTCTGTTCGCTCGTCTCTGTCCCTGCCAGCTCCACGCCCACTTTGACTAGACAAAGATTTATTTTAAGTGGCTTTAGAAGAAACTCGTGGGGAAAGGATGGTTCAAGAAATTACGGGCACGGCATTCCTCGAACGAATGCGTATCAAGTTTTTAGACCAGGGGCTATTTCACATCCAGCCCACGGGTGAACTCAGTCCTGCCCACCGATGAGTTCATTCAAAATAAAACTATATTTAAAATCAGAAAGAAAAAAAAAAAATTCAGGAGAGAAAAGTTTAAAGAATCTGAAATGACAAATATTTCTGTCGGAGAGGCGATCCTGTTGTATAGATGATCTATGACAGTGAGTTCATTTAAAATAAAACTAGGTTTTAAATCATAAATTAAATTTACGTAATGACAGGAACTGCTGGATGTCCGGCCCCTGAGCAATTTATTTGAAAAGCCGTATTTTAGACTAAGACCATCTTATGTGTAGAAAAGTTGCAGCTGTTTTGGTCAAACCTTGAACATAACGTTATGCACAATCTCGTGCAATATTGCCAGATGTCACACTCAGAGTATGTGTTGTGAATGACTCTCGGCTACTACCCTACCAAATTTTTGCTCAGGGTCTATAAAATTCACTGCATTATCGCTCTTTGTGTGTTGGCTCATTGTGTGTTGGCTCATTGTCAGTCTGCGGTAGGTTAATCAGTCGCTGATGCACATCTAATGATCATTTTCTAAAGGTTTCATTAAAATCTGTTCAGTGGTTCACAAGATATTTTGCTAACAGACAAACAACCTGGATGTCAACAGCTGATGCTAAAGTTTTAAGTAAAGTTCTTGTACAATGAGTAAGCACTTGGTGTATGTTTTGTGAAGGACTCTCAGCTACTACCAGACCAGTCTTTAGCTCAATATATGTAAAGTTGGCTGAATTATAGCTGTTTTGTTCTGTTGGCTGTGTCAGCCATCTTAAATCTGGTTAACTCCAAACGTTAGTCAATTGTAGAGGGACATCAGGTGATTATTTCCTGAAAGTTTCATTAGAATCCACCCAGAGATTAATTGGATATTTTGCTAATAGACAGAGTTGACACCCAATAGTTTACGGCAAACGAAGATCTTGTGCAATCTGTTAGCGCTCAAATTGGGTGTTGGGGATCAGTCTCAGCTACTACCACACCTTTACCTTTTAGCGGCAGGGGATAACAGCCAAACATAAACAACAAACAGTGAGGAGGGAATAAATTAAAGGTTTCAAACAAAGCACAGTAAGACTGAACCAGTCACACATGTAATTTTTTAATCCTTCAAAACGTGGTAGTTAGTTTACTAATTTCTCCTTGCCAATCCTCCCAATAAAGTATTTTTATGGCTTCTGACTCTGTTTTTTCTTCAAAGTTCACTCAAAGGAAAGGAGCAAATGAGAGGGGAAAAAAAAAACAAAATCAGATTCAGCTGCTGGAGGCTGGGGAGGGTCCACGCCGCCTGCTTCTTCTGTCTGACCACTGCGCTTCTCCCGTTAAACTCTCCTTTATTGGCATGCCAGGTCCACCTGAGGGTCACCCGGCCCAGGATGGCACATTTTTAACACACGGCCCAGTTCAAAGATCACCCATAAACGACAGTACATCACCTCACCTGGCAGGGTTGAGAACGGTGCGGCAGGCAGCCTCGCGCACGTGTCGCACGCAGGGGTGGCCAGATGGGGGCCACTGTTACCCTCGGGAACGAGACAGCCGAACCAAAAGCCGTAGCTGAATTTCAGGAGTTTTGTCCTGATGTTTGTATGTGCAGGCGGAGAACTGCTTTCTTATATGAGCCTACTTTGAATTCTCATTTTGCCATCAGACACATTGTGCACGTAAGGCTTTCTGACCACGGTGGCCCATGGCGGGGGCAGGAAATTCATTGGAGGGGGGCCTTTGCTCCCCCAACCCCCCCTGGCTGCACAACCACAAAACACAGGGACGTTAACGGGACATTTGCTGGCCTCGTGGAGCTCCTGCTTCATCTCTGATGTGACACTAGTAACATTCACTGGCTGTAAACGGTAGACGCAGTAATACAGTGTTGTTAGGAGTCGAAACTCCACAGTCAGCATTATTAAATCATGAGGAACACTTTAATGTCTGTAACGCTAGAGGCGCGTATCCAAGTTTGTATCATGAGCAAAACCCTGTCCTGATGAAAGCCCTACAGCAAAGACTTTCTTTTTTTTTTATATTTCCAATTCTGGCAGGGAGGACGAAAACACAATCACACCAGAAGCGTGTGGGTGTGCCTACAGCTGCGGTTACCGTAGACTGTGGGTTTTTCCAGAAGGAGTATGCAAGTTATTTGTAGCCAGCGAGTCCTTGTTCCTTACCCAGAATGTGACAATAAGAGGGAGGCGGCCCGTGTTTGATCCTGTCAGCCAACATCTGGCCCTCAGGAGAACCTAAACTTAGCAGCTCGAGCTGATGAGGTTTTTTTCCCCCTTGCGCTAATGCTCGAAGACAGGGGCACAAAAAGCTGCGTTCAAAGATTCAGCGATGAATTTGAAGGTGTACTTTATGTCCGGGTGACTTATTGTACTTTTTTAAAAAAAGAATACATGTAGGAATGAGACCTGCAGATGAAGAAATGGGATTGCAGACGGGATCAGTGGCAACATCTGTCCAATCACGTCTCGCCTCCATGGTGGCCTCCTGGCTCCGGGGATGGCTACAGCATTGTCAGCCAAATGTCGGTAGGAAATTATGCTCCAAGGACCACCACCTCATCAGAGACTTGTGGTTCTCGTGTGGTTTTTTTTAGTGGAACCTCTCTGGGCCGGGTCTCCGCACAGATTTAATCAATAGCGCTGACATGTGGTAATCATTAATGAACTAATGTGGTCAGGATGTTCTGAGTGCCACGCCGCTCTGATGTGATAATGTCGTCATTAGATGTGGGTTGTTTCAATCCTCGGGGAGCCTTCGCTTCAAGTGAAGTCATCGCTTAGGAAACTGAGCTCGACTGGGAGAAAGTCAACGGAGCAGAAGACTTCTGGGCGAACATTTCATCAAGACTGCCTTGAATCACGACTGGATGACTCAGACTTTCAATAACTTTACGTCAAGTCACTCAGCGTGTGTGACCCTCGCTCTTTGGCTCAGCTGTAAAGCGTTCTGGTCACGAGCCTTTCACCGAGCCGAGTAATGTAATGTGTATCGGCCTACGAGAGCTGAACCAACTCGAGGCAAGAGCTCATATGTCCTCGGATTTCACTTTTCACATCATCAGCAACTCTTTTCTGCTTTCTCTGCCTTAATTTCCCTTCACCTGGCCTGGCAAAACGTGAGCCATCAGTCACATTAAACTGTTTCTGGTGGCTGAATTTCAGGTCCTCTGATGGGTTTCCATTGGAGATGGAGACGGGGCAGCAGTCCATAATGTTTGTGCTCTGTCTTTGAAGACAATGGAAATCATGATGCTGCACTCTGAACATTCTGTTTCTATAAAAGCCGGCTTTAAATTGTCTCACAAATTGAAATGATCTGACTCGACTAGCTAGATCCTGCTTTTTTCTTATCGTTGTGGTCAGAAATCTACTCATCACGGGCAGAGAGGCCATATTAATTTGGGCTTTAAATTATTTGGTTGAACTGTTCTTTTTATGGGGTAGAATGATTATATACTGTAAAACTTCAGTAATTTTTAAAAACAAGAATTGGATGCACAAGCTTCAGTTTATTGTGGATTTTCTATAATGTTAGATATTTGACCCCCCCTGTCCATTTTCTGTTATTAATAAGCCAAAGGAAGTTATCAGACTTTTATGCTTTGAAATGAATCAATTTAGTCAAAGACAGAAAAAATTGATCAAATAAATGTAATAATGTCCTCTGAGCGGGGATCCAAAGGGACATGGGTGTATTTTAAAGAGTCACACTGAAGCAGCGAGGAGCAGAGATGATTCAGACACAGATTTTTACATTTCAGGAACAACCTAATAGGGGCAAAAACTCAGAGTGATGAGCTGATAAATCAAAAAGATGCCTAAATGTTAGCAGCAGGCGGCTTAACTTCACGATCGGTCTTGAAGCTCTGAGTGTTTCATAGTGTTTCAATGAGACTGAGAACACTGATTATTTTGTTTTTGTTTCACATTAGAGAAAGTCAGCCTGTAGGCAAATAACAGCACAGCTTGTATTTGTTTTATTCTTAAAGGGGAAATGAAAGAAAATATCAAAATAATGAGTTTTTCTGTGTTTCTTTAAGTTAAACACTATCATAAAACACTCCAGTGGTCCATTTCTTTGATTTAAATCGTTAATGACTCGTTTTTAGAGTTTCTGTGTCAAAATCCGGAAGTGGGGTGATTGTGTAGGCGGAGTTACCTCCTTGGTTGGTGACGTAGGAGGCGGGGCCAGCTGTGGCAGACCGCTGGAGGACACGGAGGAGGGAATTGTCGCAGTGTTTATCAGTGACAATGGAAGCAGAAGAAGAAGCAAGATTTGTTAATAAGAGTACCATTTTGAAAACATGACTATTTTTTTTTATTATTTGTTTGGTCTGGAGTGATGCTGTCGGAAACTGGAGACCCACATTTCACAAGAGATACCCACCAAGCTTTATGATGATGTCACACAGTCGTAAAGGAGTTTCCCAACCGGACAGCCAGAGGCGGCCGGTGCCGGTCAGACGTCAGGAAATGGCGGGTGCCAGTCCAACAGGCGGTGGTTCTTTTATTGAAAGCTTGTATTTCAGGTGGTCCTCTTCCAAACGTTAACTGCAGTCAGTCACCAGACTCTGGGTTGTAATTTTCACCAGGAGCTAAACTAACCACATCCATCAAACCTTCTTGTCCTTTGCGAAGCTGAAGAATGACATAGCTGTTGGAGTTTTGGGTCGGTTTACACAATTAATTGCAACCATTTCATCCACACGCTATCCTTATATGCTATTTACTGCCTTGTTGGCGTTCCTACGCTTGGCATGTTATTCGTCACATCTTTCTGAACGATCACAGAAAGTGCCAATTTTTTTTGCAATGTTTGATTATTAAATTTAAATTTGTTTTTTTTTTAAATGAGACACACTTTCTTTAGATTTATGTTAGCTTCAATACACTTTTCATTTCCCCTTAAACCCTTTTAGCACTACAAAAAAATGGTCTTTCTTGTCTATTTCTGTCAATAATTGTGTGAAAAAATGCCCTATGTGTATATACACATGTGCTTTGGTGTCACAGGTGATCCCCCTGGTTTTAAAAGGGTTAAATGTGGGCTGAACCCCCATTTTGTAACGTCCTAACAACGTCCGTGGGCACGAGAGGCACATCTTCGTCTCCATGGCAACCGTAGTCCCTTAACAACGGTGGAGTTTCTGTTTTTTCGTCCACTTAGAAACCGAGATTTGTGAACTTCAACGCCGCATTTTTGTGAAAAATATGTTACTACAAACAACTCTTGTTTAACTCTTGTTTAATTTGGCAAAAGGTACGTGGTGCTTATTTATACTTTTTAAAAATAAGCTAACTCTTCACAGTTTTATATTACCTGTTCAGGGAATACGAGCCGACGCTAAAGCTAATGCTAACCTGTTCGTTTATGTTAACGAGCTTGTATGTTAGGTTTTCTTTACTTGTTTGGTAACTTTTGAGTGTGTGTGTTTTAGATGGATAAGAACCCTTTAGGGGTACCGATGCCCCGGCGTCCTTCTGGCAAACCCACAGAGCACAGTTCATCTGTGAGACGCAGGAATAAGGTGACCTGCACGGAGAAACAGACGCTGTTCTGCTCAGATATCCTTTCGACATTTAACGTCCCGGTAAGAAATGAGGCGCGTCTTGCAACCTGCTAGTTTCGAGACAAAGTTTGTTAAATGTGTGCGTGCTCTGAGAACATGTTTTTGGTTCTCAGCAGAGGTCACAGGGCCAATCCAGTCTGACGTCTGGTCATTTGAACTCACCAGAAGGTGAGTGTTACCGGAACCAGATCTAGGGGAATCTGGTCCAGCAGCAAGCCCCACACAGGCTGAAGAGCACTGTGCAGCTCATACTGTAAATGACAGAGAGAGGAGACGTGTTGCCCAAACAAGAGCGTGTTCATTCTGAGCTGCGCATGCGCAGAGCCGCACACTATCCACCTTGGAAGACCCACAATAGCACGAGAGTGCCCTGTACTAAACTTACAAACACGTTGTAATAATAATAATAATAATAATAATAATAATAAAAATAGGGGGGTAACTTTCAACCAAGTTTTCATAGTAATTATCAACTCTCTACACGAGCATACACTCGTTTATTTATTAAGACATATATATATATATATATATATATATATATATATATATATATATATATATATATACATTCATTCCAGTGATCCAATAACTGCATTATGTTTAGCTCATTAAAAACTGGCCTGCTGTCTGTAAAATGTTCTGTCTGCACCTTTTCCTTAAGGTGCAACCATCAAGGCTTCACTTGTGCGGTGCGAGGATCTACCTCAGACTTCACAGCAGCCACTAGCTTCATACTTCTCCTCACGTGGAGAGATGCCCAAAGTTCAAACTTCCTACGACGATTTCCGTCCTGGCCAGATCCCCCGCAAGTTACTTATCGAGAGGTATGAGCTGTGTGTGTGTGTGTGTGTATGACGGAAGTTAATGCTTTAATACGTGTGTTGTTGTTTTTTACACAACTACACATTTTTTAAACTATCTTTCAACAGAATTCGGAGGGAATACTTGAAATTAGATTTGGAGGAGCTCCTTTCAGAAAAAGGAATAGACTGTAATCTCCTAGTCCCCAAACAGGTGACCACACCAGACTATCTGGTGCCACCCTATTTCTCCCTCGAGGTAAGACTACAGTATTCTTTTTTATTTCTGGTTCCACTCTGTAGTTTTGTGTTCAGCACTGTAATATTCCCAAATCTCCCCAGCTTTTTGACAATGAGGATTACGACTGCCGGACACCAGAGGACTGGCTTGCCCTGGGCATTGATGAAGGATCACCTGTTCGAAAGCCCATTCCTGCAAAAGCCCTGCTGTCTAAAGACGATGAAACTCAGTCAGGTAAAAGAGCAAATCTATTTTGAAAAAAATTAATGATCTTTTATTTTTAAGCATCTTTTAATTCATAGTTGCTTTTTTCTACCTAATCTGAAGAAGATTCCAGAAGCCTCGAGTACAGCTGGCATTTAGTTGGGGTTCTTGACTACAGCAAGGAAAAATGTGAATACCTTGTACAGAAGGTTCATCAAGACACCAGGCGGTCAGATGGGGAAGGAAATCCTAAAAGAAATGAAAAACGCACAAAAAGTAATTCCCCTAACTTCATTTAACTCTGCTGTTTAAGACTTTTTCTTATGACAAATATTATGTTTTCCTTTATAATGCTTCCAATATCTGTCACAGAGATGAGCTACCTGCGAGGAGGCACTAAGCACTGGGTCCCCAGGATCAGGCTGCTGTTCAATGCTGAGGACCCACATGTGTTTGTGGAGCGAATTGATTTCGCCCTGCGCTTAAGGAACGACATAGAGACCCGGCTCCTGCACAGCGTGTCTGTGGACAACATGCCTATCTGGCAGGGAACGCCATCTCTCAGTAACGACAGTCTGCAGCGTATAGAAAAACTGGCTCTGGCGTTTCCCCCCGGCCTCGATCAGAAAATGTACGTCGTGTCATGTGTACGGCGTCGTTTCGCCTTTCTTCTCGTGCCATAGTTTTTCATAACAAACGCATCTGAAGCGAAATAGCAACAAAAGCAAAATAAATTGTGAATATTCTCATGCAGTTTGGAGGAACATGTGAGCGACTTGAAAAAGGAGGTCAAACGTGAATACGATCGTATTATGAACGGCATGATTTTTGACAAAGTAGTGGCGAGTAACCCCAAAAAGTTCCCACACATCACCCTGCCACAGAAAGAGCCCCAGTATGTGCCGCAAAATGGTAAGACAATTATAAATCTGCCGTTTATGTGTGCATTCTGGTCAAGAAGTAAATGTGGCCTCAACTATTACTTTCAGAAATCAATTTATTTTTATTTTATTTTTTTTTCTTTGACTTTTCCAGGGTTTGTCGCAGTTCCTCACTATAACTACACGGAGTACCGAGCTGTATTCTCCTCCAAGTTCTTGCTATTGAAGCCCAAGGTGTTCTCTGTGTTATCTGAAGTGTTGTTTGAAAGCCGTAAAATAGCAAACATGAGGCTGTTCAACGTGACAATGATCAAATCACTTCGGCTGGATGAATTCGAAGTTGTCCAGTCTCAAGTTCATAGTCAGGTAACACTGAAAAAATACGAAGATACCATTTCATGAAACCTTTTCATGTTACTGGCTTTTGCATTGAATACAAAGAAAAGCTTAGAAGCAAGTACTTACTTATTTCTTGTGTTTTATAGTATTGCATTTCCTGTTTTAGCAGCAAAGATCAGTTAAAAAATAACTTACAATCTGCTCAGCAGGAAACTTACCATAACCAGCATTTTATTTTTACCTTAAATTAGAAAACACACACTGAGGCATGAAAAGCTTTGTACACATCAGATGATCTGAGCAGCTTTAATGTCCACCTGGGCGCATTATGATTAATCTTTGCCAGCTCATTTGGAGCATTTGCTTATCAGAAGAATAGTGAAACTCCGAAAGCACCTAGACTTTTTCTTTGTGTGTGTGTTTCTCCAGATGGCCCTCTATCTTCAGCAGGACTGGGTCGACACACTCAGCAACATCATTCGCTCCACTCTGAGTTCCCTCAACAAAAGCTTGTTCAACGTGAACGAGTCTAGCTTCAATGTGTACCGTTTTTCCAAGCTGCACAGCTTGATGAAAGTGATTCACTTAAGCATGCAGGACTCCCTACGCTACCTTGTGCAGCGTTCGCTCGTCAGCCTGAGCGAGCTGCTGCTGGAAACGTGTCGCAGCGTCCTGACGTGTCCTCAGGACCTGGTCTGGGGAAATGACCTCATCACGAGCCCTTACAAGTAGGATAAACTGCATCTACACAACTGTTCCTAATTCACTTATAAAACATCTATGAAATGTGCACTCAGTATGTCACACTGGCATTAATATTTAGCACTTTTGTCATTAATATTGCCACGTTTTCTATTCCAAGGCCACAGAAGATGCCTATTTTCCTTGTGGACTTGGTTCTGGACCAGGCTGGAGTGTATTACAGCACTCCGCTTGAAGATTTTGAGACTTCTGTCTTGAAGTTGTTTAATAATGCCATTTTGGCCACAGGTTGTGTTCCACAACTTGAAAAGGTAAAATAAAATGTGCTCTCACCTGTATCACTGTGAAATTAAAAATTACAAGATGTTCTGCGCTGCTCTCTATGTCACGATAGTGCCTTGTAGATACTGTCGTTCAGAAGGATCTCCAAGGTTTCCCTGTTTTGCTCTTGTTTTTTTCAGACTGTGATGAAGAATTTGGTCTTTCATGTTGACTTGTTACTCAATTCGGTGACTTTGCTTGAACCAGAAGCATCAGAGCTGAGACAGAAAGTCCAAAACTGTCTGATACAAGCAGCTATACCCCTCAGGGCTTACGCTACTGAATATGAAAAACACTTGGACTTATACAACTTGGAGATCGAAACGTTTCTGAAGTGAGTTTATGTTTATTTGATTCTAACAACTTCTAGTAGGTGCGAGTTACATTGTCGGTCCGTTCTGGATGCTCTGTTCTGAGTGTAATCGTGGTGCTGAATGATTCCTCAGGTCTCATGGTGCAGAGCTGAAGTCCCAAGAAGTGAAAAAAGAGGTGGAGCACCATCTTAAAGAAAAGGAGAAGCTGGAACAGTCCTTGCCATCTTCCATTGTGATTGGACCATTTTTTGTCCGTGTGGAGCCTGTGCGCCAGTCTCTCACCAAAAAAAGAAAAGCTTTAGCCTCTGCTCTGCTAGAACAGTTTGCACTGAGGCTACGGAACCAGATTGAAAATGTAAGTCAGCCGGTGGGAGGCCAAAAACGTCTTGCTTTACACGTGTCGACATAATGTGTCGTGAGTGTTTTATCAATTCACAGGGTTTACACACTACAGTTTCTGTCGCATTTTGTGTTCTAGGCGTGTGAAAAGTTCGGCTTTATAAGCAGAAAGCTGTCTGAGAAACCCAATAGCATTGAAGAACTCGCAGAAAAGAGGAAATGGATGAAGCAAATTCCAGAACAGCTGAAGAGTTACAAGGTACTGATAGAAAAATAAAAAATAAAAGTGTCTTTAAAGTTATCAATTGAGGAATAACTTATCAGTACATCTGATATTCCTGATATTTTGACTTTTGATGTTTCCAATCTGTCATAAACAGGAACTTCTCGGCAAGACCCTGCCGGACTATGAGGTACTAGAAGAGTGTCGCCACTGTCTTTCAGTTGAGGACGTTAACAAAAAGTGAGTGCATTACCAGCATTCTAAGTTTGACCTTTTGAACACTAATGGGACATTTATCTTTGGCGTGTTTTGAGATTTCGGGGCGGATTTACTGTTTAGCACCAGGACGCACCTGTGGGAGCGCCTAGTTCTGTGAGCGAGACTCCAAACACGGGCGCCAATTTCAATAGCAGATGTTCCCTGGAGCCCATCTATTATTCTGATGATGCCAATATGTCCAAGTAATTTTACTGTTATATGCACTCTGAATTTAGCTGAGTGTAGATGATAATGATGATAATGTTCTAGTTACTAAATATCCTTTTTCTACTGCCTATTAAAATAAAACAAAATAAGGCAGTGACAGCGAATATAATGGCATAATTGGCACTGAATTGTGAGGTGCAAAGGTCGGAAAATCAGCCTATAAACTCTTTTCTCCTTCACGTTTTATAACCTGAAAGGGAAACTTTCATAAATACAGAAACAGGGTTTATTGCAAAAGATCCATATGTTTGGTTCTATTGTGCACAAATTTGGCCTCGAGCTTGGACAGTAAATACAGGGAGTCAAAACTTTACTCCAAAGCTGGTTTTGCACCTGTCACACAGCCATAGTAAATCTGCCCCTTTAGAGTGATTTGCTATTTTTTTATTTTGTGTTCAACGTAAAAATTAAAAAAAAAAAAAACGGTAACTCAGGAGTTGGAACTGTGCTTCATATGTGCAGGTGGACAGCTATCTGGTGGCCTCAAATGGTCATCAACCAAATGGAAGCAGTAGAAATTGAGCACGAACAGGACGAGGAGCGTTTTCATAAGATCCAAATAACTGATAATAGCAACTTTGAGGAGCAACTAATCACTCTGCAGGTTTTATTTTCACTCTGCTGATCGCGTTGTGTCCAGTTTATGACATCCAGATCAGGTCTGGGTGTTTTTGTTTTCACATTTTAATATTGCTCTTGTTTATATGTCTCAAAGTTATGTGGTTCGCTTTGAAGTTCAGCACTTATGTTTATATTTCGTCCTGTCTTACTATTATTCTGATTATAGAATCTTATTGCTGCATTTGCTGGATATTCAGACATTGAGCTTGCCAGTGAAATGGCCAACAAGGTGCGGCGCATAAAAAAGCAGCTCAAGCAGTGCCAGACTATGGCTCAAATTTACACCACCAGGGAACAACTGCTTGGTTTACCTGTCACTAATGTAGGTTAGAGGGATTTGGGCAGAAAGTTTTCTTTTTAACATTCAGTCAGTTTAGAAAACAAACATATTTCTTTTTAAAAAAATCACAAACTACTAATGTTTGTTACAGTATGATCATCTGCATAAGATGGTAAATGACTTCCAGCGTTTTAAAGAGTTCTGGACCACCACCTCCGATTGGCTGAATTGGAATGAGAGCTGGCTCAGTGACCCGCTTTCTTCCATTGACCCTGAGCAGCTTCAGCTCATCATGACCAAAGCCAAAGAGACCATGAACGAGTGTGTTAAACAGTTCGAGGACCTTCCTGGTAGGCTGCACATCACTCACTACAGAAATGTTTACAAAGAAATGTATGATTAGTACTCCGACAAACCTTTTGTTCTTTGGATTGTTCTTTTTGTCGTACACGACATTAGATATCCAGAGGGTGGCGATAATAATGCAGAGCAAGATAGAGGACTTCCACCCACTTTTCCTTGTCATTCAATGCCTAAGGAGCCCAAGGATGAAGATCCGCCACTGGGAGATGGTTTCAGAGCGCATTAACATCAAAGTCAGACCCAAAGCCAACTCGAATCTTACTCGTTACTTGGAGCTTGGCCTACAGAACCACACTGATGAAATAGCTTCTGTGGCTGAGATGGCTCAGAAAGAATACAGCATTGAACAGGTGATTATGAAAAGGCCTTCAGATTTAATGTGGCCTTCCTTAAGCTGTTAAGTGTAGGATGTGTAAAGAATGAAGTGTTACTTCTCATTTCCCTTTACTGCAATATTAGAAGTTCAAAAACAGACCTGCTGTCTATAATTAAACAGTAGCAGGAGCTCCACTCCGTGAGGTTTTGGGTTTTTCTCAGTGTCTTTCTTGAGTTTTGTTAGTTATCTTGTTTTCCTTTTTGTACTGCCTCTGTCTCCAGTGTTCTTTCATTCATCCTTAGTCTTCACTCGGTTTGCTGCCACGCCCACCTCCACCTGTCAGTAATGAGTTTCACGCACCTGTGCCCACTTACCGATTATCCTCTGTGTTTTATAAGCCCAGTCTTGTCCTCCAATCTCCGCTGGTTCATTGCTTTTGGTTCCTTGATTGTTGTCCATCGTCCATGTTTTATCTCGCCGTGCTTTGCTTGTTTATGTTTGTACTTAGTCCCAGTTTTTGCTTATCTCCTAATTTACTAGTTTCCCCTCCCTTTAATGATGAGTCTGCATACTGGGTTCGCCTCCTTCACCCCCCATCATGACACACTCACAATGTTTGTTAACGGATAGCTTTATTGTGGCTGTATCTTTACTAAACTGGAATTAAAGCTACTTATTGCAAAAAAAAATCATGACGTAAGAAACAAAACCCACACAATATTTCTCTCTTGTTGATAGTTGATGTGTCCTTAAATTAAATATTCGTAAGCAAAATTTGTGACCAGATGCCAGCTGCTATATGCATTTGTTTACCTACGGAAACAGCCAAAGTGACTGAAAATAGGTCAGATGTTCCACTTGCCATCCGTATGTATTGACCTACGCAGACTCCAGCCAGACTAATGTAGGTCAGTCATGTGACTCCGATTCAGATTCAGCCGAGTGCTTTGTTTTCATTGAATGTGGACCCACATTTCAGATTTGCATTCCCCGTATCTGGAAAACTGCTGAAGGAAACTCTTTCAAACTGCACCATTTAACATTGTTCAGGATAACAATTTTTACGTTTCATTTTACCTTCAACCTTTTCTCCTCCACTTTGTCACCCAGGCTCTGGAAAAGATGGATAAGGAATGGTCGACGGTCGTCTTTGATCTGCTTCCTTACAAAGACACGGGGACATACATTCTGAAATGGCCAGATGAAGCATTCCAGCTGCTGGATGACCATATAGTCATAATTCAAAACCTATCTTTGTCCCCCTTCAAAACGTTTTTTGAGAGCCACATCAATACCTGGGAAAGAAAACTGCGAATGACTCAAGTACTCACACAAACGCACTAAGTGGCTGGTGTTGCGTGTCATTGTTTCAGTGTTTCATGTCCTACTGCTGCCCTCTTCTGGTTCATACAGGATCTCCTGGAAGAATGGTTCGTGTGCCAGCGCGGTTGGCTGAACCTGGAGCCCATCTTTTCCTCTGATGATGTCAACCAGCAGCTGCCTGCTGAAGGACATTTATTCAAGCAGTTAAAGCAACATTTGAAAAGTGTCATGAGACGTGTTGTTCCAAATACAAAGGTTGGAGCGTTGGCTTTTCATATTTTAGGACATAGTGCCAGAGCTTCTCATACTAGTGCTTGTTGTGCCCTGTTCATGTGTGTTACTGTGTTTATTTCTAGGTGATTGAACTTTGTCAAAATCCTAATCTGCTGTGCATACTTCTGAAGTGCAAAATGTTTTTGGAAAAGATTTACAAATGTCTCAACAAGTGCTTGGAGGAAAAAAGGGTCTCCTTTCCGAGGTAAGCAAACAGATTTTGTCTTAAATCTTGGTCTGGCACACAGCTCTCAGCTGTTATAACAACTTTTTATAGCTTTCTGTTACTATTATTTCAAATCATTTGTCTTCTCTGTTATAAACGGTAGCGCAAAAACCCGAAAGCGAGTGAGAATTCTGGTTTAACACCGTGCAATGTAGCATTAATGTATGAAGCAGTTCACGTTTGTTTGTAGGTTTTTCTTCCTCTCAGACGTCGAGCTTTTGGAGCTTTTGTCCGTGACCAAAGATCCCAGTGCTGTTCAGCCATACCTGCACAAATGCTTTGCGAACATTACAGAGGTCTGCTTCAGCTGATCGATTCTTTAAGTGCTCTTTATAAAGATGTGTATCATGAGCATAATTTGTTCACCACACAACTAACATCTCCGTTGGTTCTTAGCTTCAGTTTCAGTCGGACCTACAGATCACACACATGTGCTCTGGAGATGGGGAAGAGGTGAAACTCTTCCCGCCGGTGTGGCCGACTGGGAATGTGGAGGGCTGGTTGACAGACTTGGAAAAGTCAATGAAAGCCACTTTGCGGGATAACATTGACCGCTCTCTCCAAGGCTATTCAGAGGTATCTTAGCCTGACTCTTACTGCCACTGTTATGCTTTCTGTCACTGAAGAGCTTCCTTTCACCATGTTCCCCTTTTTAATCCACAGCAAGCTCATGTCGAGTGGGTGTTATCGTGGCCTGGACAAGTGGGGATAGGTGGCTCTCAGGTTTTCTGGACTGCTGACGTGTCTAAGGCTTTGGAGCAGGGAGACCTGGCTAGTCATCTCTATCCCAAACTACAGACTCAGGTGTGCACTGTGAGAGTGGCTGGAAGTCAAAACCTAAAAACTATTTTTGTATAAAACAGTGCAAATTCTTGAATGTATCGCTCACATTTGTAAATGAACACGGTGCACACCAGATCATACTGTTTCCTGACATTCGTACCATTTTCCCTTCTGTTCGTGAAGCTGGGTGACATTGTGCAGCGGATGAAAGGACAGCTCTCTAGGACGCAACAGGCTGCGCTCTCTTCCCTCATTGTGATTGAGGCTCATGCCAAAGATGTGGTCGCTAAACTGGTGGAGCAGAACGTTTCCAGCATCGATGACTTTGAGTGGATCACCCAACTTAGGTACCCAATATGTTTATCATTATGCATTTTTCAGCATCTTGACCTTGCTGTCTACAAAGTCAAACAACTATGCATTGATCTGATACCGTTTGCAGATATTATTGGAATGATGAAGACTTGTGTATTTGTGCTCTGAATGCCGAATTATTGTATGGATATGAATATCTTGGTAACTCTGGTCGTCTGGTTATCACCCCACTCACTAACAGGTAAGTATGATGGCTTTTTCACTGATTTTGACAAAACACAAAGCCTTACAACTAAATACCAGTTGCTCGGCTCTTTTAGATGCTACCTAACTCTGACAGGAGGTCTAAACCTGAAGTTTGGGGGCGCACTTGCAGGCCCATCAGGGACAGGAAAGACGGAAACCATTAAAGATCTTGGAAAGGCTTTGGGCATGCACACGTTAGTCTTCAACTGTTCCGATCGGCTAGACCCAATCATAGTGGGGAGGTTCCTCAAAGGACTGGCCAGGTAAACACTTTGTGAGAAAACAGCAGGTTTTGTTTTCAAATGTCACAGCACATGACTATCAAACGTACGGGATTTGTTGTCTTGCGTTTTGCAGCTCAGGTGCCTGGGCTTGCTTTGATGACATTGTTCAAGTTGATGTGGAGGTCTTGTCTGTGATGGCACAGCAGATCTCCTCAATTCAAAAGGCCCAGCAGCAACAGGTGGGAACTTCATTTAGTGATATTTCCCACTCTGCTACTTCCTGTTCCTATCGTCCTTCAACTTGTGACAATCTTAAAGTATTTGGATTTTGTTTCTGTTTTAATCCATTTTTAACTGCTACATTTTCATGTTTTTATTTGAGCTGAGTGATAAAACAAGCACAAATAATACTTGTTTATGTTCAGGCTGTGCATTTCGTATTTGAGGGAGCGGAGATCCCCCTGAACCCTTCTTGTGCCGTGTTCGTCACCATGAGTCCTGATTTCACCCGTTGCGTGAAAATGCCCGATAATCTCAAGGTTTGAAATATTGATTTAAATCCAATCCAATCCATCCAGCAGTGAGGCCAAGTTGGTGGAACTTAATAAATGAAATACTAACTGTTTACGTCTACAGACCTTGTTCCGTCCTGTTGCCATGATGGCCCCGGACTCTGCGATGATAGCTGAGGTCTCCTTGTACTCTTTAGGCTTCAGTGATGCCAAAGTCCTCTCCAAGAAGATTGTTGCAGTTTTCAGGCTCTCCTCTGAACAACTCAGCTTTCAGGTATGAATTAACAGAAGGTAGGGGTTTACTTTTAACTAAGCAAAACAAAGACTTGTTAGGTGTATGTACAGAAGTTTAAAAAAAAGATTAATGTCTGTTTTTCTTCATGTGAAGGATCATTATGACTTCAGCATACGAGCTGTGAAAACTGTGATCTCAGTTGCTGGAAACTTAAGGAGAGAACATCCCAACTTGGGACAAGTGATTTTTTTTTCTTCTGTAGAGTAGATCAGAATATCCACATAAATCCATGCTTAGTCTGATAAATTTAAAATATATTTTAAAAACATCTTAAACTCTTAATTCTTCTTTAATCGTGTTATTCTCCAGGAGTTGATCTGTCTTCGGGCTATTCATGAAGCCTGCGTCCCCAGGATTTTACAGGACGATCTGAAGCTCTTCAGTGACATTGTGTCGGATCTTTTTCCTAACACAAAACTAGAACCCGCCAGTGATGGCTTGCTTGAAAAATCTCTGCGTATTATCAGCAACACAAAGAACCTCAAGGATGTAGAAGGTTTGCATCTCTGCTGGGAAAAAAAAAGATTAGGATTGTGTTTGTATGTTCAGACAGAATCCATAACTGAACTATGTTAATTACAGGGTTTATTAATAAGTGTATTCAGCTGTATGAGACCACTGTCATAAGACATGGCTTGATGTTGGTGGGACCTCCGGGATCAGGAAAAACAAAGGTGAATCAATCACATGTTATGTTTACATTTGCACATAGCTGACAGGAATTTTTTGCTTTTCGTCGTAGAGTCAGTAGGTGTCCCTACTTCATTTTATTCATTTGTATCAACACTTTGTATTTAGTGCTACGAGGTGCTTGGTGCAGCAATCACAGCTCTGGAGGGTCAGCCTTCTGTGAGAGGTGGTGTTTATGAGGCTGTCCAGATTTATGTCCTCAACCCAAAATCTATCACTGTGCGACAGCTTTACGGGGAATATGACTCTCAAACACATCAATGGTAAGAAATGCTTTTTCATATAAAATTTACACAGTAAAAAAATAAAAACTTCGTCTTGTTCCTCAACCATATAGGACAGAGGGTGTCTTCTCAGCTCTTATTCGTGAAGGAACAACAGCTGTAGACAAGAAGAAAAGGTGGTACATGTTTGACGGGCCTGTGGATCCTGTGTGGATCGACGGCATGAACACTGTGCTGGATGACAACAAAAAGCTGTGCCTTCCCTCGGGGGAAGTCATTAAGCTTACGGATGTACGATGGACTTTTAAGTTCGACTAGATGTTCAGCCCGTGTACTTTCTCCTCTCCTGTTCTCATTCAGACATCCTGTGTCTTTCTCCTGCAGGAGATGACGGTGATGTTTGAGGTGCAGGACTTGGCGATGGCAACTCCAGCTACAGTGAACCGCGGTGGTATGGTCTACTTTGAGCCCAGTGTTTTGGAGCTCACAGCTTTGACAGAGTGCTGGCTGAACCAGGTCCCCGAGGTCCTGAAACCATTCACAGAGCAACTGAGCAGCCTGTTTTCCAGATTCTTACAGGTGAGAGAAGGAGTCAGACAAGGAGGCAGTATTAGAAGTTTTTACCACCAAACCAAAGAATATTATAGCTCATTGATCTCCTGGTTTGTTTCTTTGTTTTTGTTTTTTTGGCAGAACTCAATCAAATTTGTGCGCTCATCAGTAAAGGAAGTTATCCCGTCTCTGGACAGCAACCTTACCTGCAGTCTGCTTAAACTTATGGAGTGCTTTGTGTGTTCTTACACCATTAAAGAGGTTTGTATACAGCCCTTTTGTGTCGGAATAACTAAATAACATTAACACTGATAGAAGTTTTAACTTTGGATGCCAAATTCTCCTTACCTGATCTGCATTGAACTGTGTGATCGTTGATGAGTATGGCCCTCTGTGATCTCTTTCTTTGTCCTCTAGGCCGAGCTGCTACCACATCAGAAGGAGTTGGATCATCTTAAGGAGCTGATAGAACCCTGGTTCTTTTTTTCACTGGTGTGGAGCGTCGGCGCCACAGGAGATGCAGCTAGCCGCCAGCACTTTAGCTCCTGGCTCAAAAGCAAGATGGCAGAAGAACAGGTCAGGTTTTAATGTGTGCTACAGCTACCTTTCTTACAATTTACTTTAAATATAATTAGCACTGTTTATTGGAATTGTCATTAACAGAACTATATTCATATTAATTTATTTTATATATTTAATTTCCCCTCCAGGTTAAGTTGTGTTTCCCTGAGGACGGCCTGGTGTATGACTACAGGCTTGATGACGCAGGGATCAGTAATATGGAGAATGATAAAGAGGATGAAAGACAAGTAAACATATAAGGCTTAAATGTAAAATTTATGGATGGACTTCTGTCAGCAGTTGTCTTATTTGTATTTTTTTTTTCTTTTTGCCTGTGCTGTAGGTACAGTGGGTCAGCTGGATGAAGAATACAGAGCGTGTTACTATCCCTCCAGAAACAAGTTTTACAGACATATTTGTTCCAACTGCTGACACAGTGAGGATGTCTTTCCTAATGGATTTACTTTTGACCAATAAGAAACCTGTAAGTGTTATGAATAATTTGAACTGGTTTCAAAATATTTTGGTCAAAACATTTAAAACTATGAACACAGAACAGCAAACGGCACAAGGACTCATTGCTATTTTTAGTTTATTTTGGTGTTTAACAGAGGCATTTTTTTAAAAAATCTTTGTTCGTGTTCGTGATCCAGGTGCTGTGTGTTGGGCCGTCTGGTGCAGGAAAGACACGGACTATCTCAGACAAGTTGCTGAGGAACATGCCTGCTGAATATGTCACACACGTTCTCATGTTCTCTGCCTGCACCTCAGCCAATCAGGCTCAGGACTACATTGAAAGCAAATTAAACAAAAGGTGCACTTTTTATTAACCCAATAAGATCCAAAGCCTCACACAGAAAGATTCCAAAACTTATTTAAAGGCCTTTTTCCAAAAATTGTCAGGTTTTTCTGAAAAAACTGACAGAGTTCTTAACTGTTCACTAAAACCTTTATTGTTCTAGGTTACAGAAGCAGATAAGTACATGAAAGTAAAACTGATCTGAGAGCCCAAAACTTCATTATTTACTTTAAATGAAGTCCAACACACAATCAGCTACATATTACTGTATGTGCATGTTTTTTGACTAAGGCACATGTTTGTCTGTCAGGCGGAAAGGTGTGCTTGCACCTCCTCTGGGGAAGCATTTTGTCTTTTTCATCGATGATCTACACATGCCTGTGTTAGAATCTTGCGGTGCTCAGCCTTCGATTGAACTCCTGAGGCAATGGATGGACCACAGTGGCTGGTATGACAGGAAGCAGACAGGTGAGCACGCTCAAACCCGTTTTGTTCTAACTTTGTTGTGTTAGTGTTTGATTGCTTAACATTTTGTTTAGGTTGATTTAATTCCACAGTGTGCTCTGCCCTTTTTACAACATGACTCATGTACAGTATGACGTATGGGTGATTTCTCTTGTTTACTCAAGTGCCAGATATGAGGTTTTCCTTTGTGTTTTGGCCGTTTCTGCACAGGGACTTTCAATCACCTAGTGGACATGAATTTTGCCTGTGCCATGGGAACCCCAGGTGGAGTTAAAAGCCCCATTACTCAGCGCTTCACCCGCCATTTTAACATCCTTTCCTTTGTTGATATGGAGGACGCTAACAAAAGAACGATTTTTTCAACCATTCTTGGAAGTTTGATGGGTAAGCCTAGGCTGCCAGGTTGTTGTCTTTTTAATCTTGTTTTAGTGGCAGGTCACCAGTAGCAGGATAAGGATTGCTGTGGGTACTTAGAGATTTTATGTAGGGATGAACCCAGAAAGCTGTGGCAGAAATGTTTGCAGACCTTAACTTTTGTGAAGATTTAAAAACTTTTCTGGAACAAAAAACAAAACAAAAACCCAAAATGATCTATTCATTTTTGTCAAGAGACTTCATTCATGTTCCTCATTTGGAGGACAAATTAAACAACTGAACATATATCAAAAGTGTCTGTAATAAACATTGTGTCTACAGTTCATAGTGTTTAGATGGAGTTATTCTGCTTCATCCCTCTGTTTTTTTTTCCTCAGAAGAACTTGTGCCAGCACTCCAGCCACTGAAAGAGTCTCTTGTTGATGCCACAATACAAATCTACAACGCCGTTACCTCTCACCTTCTTCCAACTCCAGCCAAATGCCATTACACCTTTAACCTCAAAGACCTCTCTAAGGTTTTCCAGGGCATGCTCATGGCCGAGGTTTACATGATGAAGGTATTTCTAAAATCCCACAGAAGTGAACGTGTCCTTTTAATACAATGAGCATAGGCGATTTTCACTACAGCTTCATTTGAAAAACCCAGAGTACATTAGGAATTTTTCATTTAAAAAATGAAAGGAAAAACCTTTTCAGCGTATATTAACATTCTACATGTAAAGCAGCTTTGTTGTCTGTTGTTTCTAGGATAAGTCAGAGCTGCTTCGGCTGTGGTACCATGAAAGCTGCCGGGTTTTCCAGGACAGTCTGGTGTGCGCTGAGGATAGAGACTGGTTTAACGGGCTCCTTAAGGACCGCATTCAAGAGTTCGATTGTTGCTTTGAAGACGTCGTGCCTAGCCATCCTGTGTTGTATGGAGATTTCACGGGTCCTGAACCTGACCTCAAAATCTATGGGTACATAGAAGACAAGGAAAATGTGAGTCATGCCAGTCAGTATTATCAGAGCTTTTCTGTAGCACATAACTTAATTTCCATGGACAATATTGTGCTTTGTTGGCATTTTTTCCTATTTTTTCTCCTTACTTATTTGCTTTTTGTCCTCAGTCTGAAGTATCAGTTGCCGTTTGTATTCTTTCTGACTTTATTTTGTATTATTTTTTTATCTAGCTGGTAAACTTGATGAAAAAGTACATGGACGAATACAATCAGAGCAGCAGGACCAAGATGGAACTGGTGCTTTTTATGGACGCCATTGAACATGTGTGCCGGATCAGCAGGATCCTGCGCCAGCCGCTGGGCAACGCCTTGTTGCTTGGAGTGAGAGGCAGTGGGCGCCAGTCACTCACTAAACTTGCTTCTTATATGTGAGATTTGAACAGCTCTTTATTTTGTTTCCTAACGCCAACTGGACAAGTCAAACTTTGGAATTAAACATAGATTGTTGCAGATTTTTCATTTAAAATCTAAAAACTGGAAAATTGTTTTTAACTTGTACTGTTAATATGACAGAACATGCAAAACCACCACCGTGGTCCAATAATCCTGTGTCCCAGTCTTCATAATGCATTTGTCTTTATTTAGGGCTGGATATAAGTGTTTCCAGATTGAGCTGTCTAAGAACTACGGTCAAATAGAGTGGAGAAAGGATATTAAAAGCGTCCTGCTCAGCGCTGGTCTTCAGAACCAGAAAATCACCTTCCTCTTTGTTGAAACGCAGGTATACAGCAGGATCATTTTACCATCTACTGCTGTGTTTTTTTTTTTTATAACAGTATTACTATTATACACATTTCCAGTACAGTAAATATGGGGTATTGTGAAGGAGTTGTTTTTAAATCCCTGTTAATTGTTTGTTATTCAACCACCAGATTAAGAGTGAGTCATTCCTGGAGGATATCAACCACATTTTGATGAGTGGTGGTGTTCCCAACCTGTATTCAGCAGATGAACAAGAGCAGATCTTTGCAGCAATGAGGCCAGTGGTGCAGTACGAGGGCCAGCAGCCAACAGAAACCAATCTTACGGCTGCATATGTCAGGAGAGTCCGCAGCAACCTTCATATTGTGCTCTGCATGAGGTTAGCTTCAACAAGATTTAGGTTTTCCTGGCTTTATCCTTTATTTTCAGTCTCAATTTTTCTCTGTGTTTTTTCATTCAGCCCTACTGGTGAAACATTGCGTTCACGGCTGAGACGATTTCCTTCACTGGTAACATGCTGTACGGTTGACTGGTTCAGCGTCTGGTCGGAGGAGGCTCTGCGAGCTGTGGCCACTTCCTTTTTAACTGAGCTGTCTGAGCTGGCAGCCAGTCCCTCAGCCATGGAGGCTCTGGTGAGGATCCAAGGTTTGGTGTCATGGAGTGTATGTTTTATTGAGTTTTAATGAGATGCATGTCACCTAAAACAGCAAGCTCAACAACCTGCCCTAAACACTTTGAATCTTTATACAATATTTTCAAGTTGAAGCAGAGTCTTACATGGAACCTACTGTACCACTCTTGAACTGTGACTGTGATGGCACTGAGTCTTATCCTTTGGTTACCTTCTATTTTATATACACAGTAATATTATATCATATACCATATCATATTGCATCACACCATATACTGTAAATGATATAATATGATACCATATTCTATCATATCTGTTCAAAAAACAATTGTGGCCACAGCAAATAGCCAGTTTGATCATATTTTATGAGAAAGCTTGTGTATCTGTTGAAAATACGAGAATGAGCGTTCTTTGTTAGGAGGCTAAAACATCACTGTGACTTTACAGGAAGTGTAGTCACATTCCCTTTTGAATTTCTTCCCACAGACACTGACGTGTGTGAAAATTCACCAAACGGTAGCCAAGCGGAGCGAACGCTTCCAAGCTGAGCTGTCTCGACATAACTCCGTCACTCCCAAGAGCTACAAAGAACTTCTCAAAGCCTTCTCAGATCTCATTGGTCGCAAAAAACAAGAGCTATGCACCTCTTCTCAGCGCCTAACAACTGCTCTCAACAAGGCAAGGACTGGACAACAACAATATTTCTTGTATAATTTATATACAGTTAGTTAGCACTGAATTCGTATTGATAAGTGTATGAATACTGAACGATGGTCCTGTAGCTTTTTAGCACAGCTGAGGAAGTGAGTAAGATGAGGGAGGAGCAGGAGAGAATGAGACCATATTTGGAGAGGATTGTTAAGGATGTAGAAGAAACCACGAAGACAATTGAAGTAAGCAAATTGCCATACTTACACATCTTACTCCAAACATAGTTGACATTGATGTGTTATCTACATAGTGGCCTGCATGCACACAAATATATATGTTTTGTTACTTTGACAAACTTTCCAACTTTCCAGCAATGTCTGAACATTGAGTGTAACTCCTAATGTGTGTGTTGTTAACAGAGCAACACAGTGGTCACAGAGGAAATCAATGCGTCCATACAAGAGATGGAAGCCAAGGCTTCAGAAAAAGAATGTTTTGCGAGAACCATCGCTACAAATGCTCAGAAGGACATAAGCAATGCTTTGAAAACTTTAAATACTGCCCTTACCAGACTGAACTCCCTCAACATCAACAGTATTACAGAGGTTTGGGGGTTTTGGTGATGATTAATGGAACTATTTAAACAGTAATGTAGACAGCTTGAAAATGTATGTGGAAGAAAGCTTTGTTACTATAATCTGAATTGTTTGATTTCATAGGTACAAGCCATGCAGCAACCTCCCCATGAGGTCAAGCTTGTGCTTGAGGCACTGTGCTTTATGAAGGGCATTGAACCAGCTAAGATTCCTGGAGAGAAGCCGGGCACCAGCTTTGATGATTACTTGGAGCCTGCTAAGGGCCTTTTACAAGATCCTAACAGCTTTTTGGAGAGCCTCAATAAGTATGATAAGGTAGGGCACACGTTAGGTGTAGTCAGTGACTCAAGGCTTTTACGAACCAGAGCATAAACTTCAGTTTATTGCTCCTGAGCATTTGGGTCAATGTTCACTCAACCAACAGGGAAAAAGATATCCGCTGTGATCTTGTTTCAGAAAATTATCAGCATTCTACTTTTTTATAAAGAGTTTGGCAGCGCAGCTTAGATCTCAAGTGTCAAACAAGACCAAAGTGGAGATGTCTGGACAAAATGCCCGATTTGGTAGTTAATAAAAACCAAATAGCATGTCAGCGCGTACTCCTCTTACCAACTCTGAAGCTTGTGACAATATTTTGCACACCTTGCCCATGGACGTCTCTGTACACGGAGGTATTCTAGATATAAGGTCATTTTCCAGATAAAGCTTTGAAAAATGCTCAAATTTGTTCAAGTGACCTTAAACCTGTCAGTAAATTTACCAGTTAAATGTATCAAAGCAGCAATCTTGTTTAAAAAAAAACAACAGACATTAAACCAACTTTTAGTTTTAAACGGCGATGTACTTTTCGTATCAATATTTGATGCATGTTTGGTTGTTATCTGTTTGGTATCTGTAGAGCTGTTTTGAAAACCAGTTTTTTGTGCTGTCCAAAATGCAGGACAACATACCGGATGATGTGATCAGTTCAGTCCAGCCCTATATTGACAATGAAGAATTTCAGCCGACCTCCATAGCCAAGGTTTCCACAGTCTGCAGCTCAATTTGTCAGTGGGTGCGAGCTATGCACTCTTATTACTTTGTGGTCAAAGCTGTGAATCCAAAACAGGTAAAAAAAGATTTAATTCCTGTTTAATCTATCTCCTTTATTATTTATGCAAACTATAACTAAATAAATGTGCCTTTTAAAGGAAAATAAAACAGTTGAACCTTTTGCAGCAAGCCCTCCAGGAGGCCCAAGAAGACTTAAAAGCCAACCAGCAGATGCTGGACGAAGCCAAGAAAACCCTTGTAGAAGTGGAAAGCAACACTGCCACTTTGCAGACCAAGTTACGAGGCTGCCTGGCTAAGAAGGAAAAACTGGACAGCAAGCATCAATGGCTGGAGGCTCGCCTTGTCAGAGCAAACAGAGTGAGAAGGAGGGTTACGATTAAGACTTTATACCTTAGGGAAAAAATGTTTAGCAGTGAGTAAACATTTTATGAAAAACATGCGAAATACCTTTACATAATAAATACATAAATTTAAAGTAACAGGTAACTGCTGCTCTTTCCACCCATGATTAAATAAATTTGATAGTAAAAGTGCCTGTTTATTCATATATGTGGGGGGTATTGAACTGTTTTGAAAGTTCTGATGATTTATTTGTAACATGAACCATTGTTTTATAGTTGATAGATGGAATGGCAGAGGAAAAGGTGTGCTGGACGGAAACGGTGCAACATCTTGACTCTAGGGTTAATAACTTGGCCGGAGATGTGCTGCTGTCGGCAGGATATGTGGCATACCTGGGACCCTTCACTGTAAGTAATTTGGTAACTGCACAACAAGATGTGACCCATATTTATTACCTACCTGAAAGGCCAGCAGTAACGGTTTCACCTGTGTCTGTGGGTCTTGTTAGCAAAATATCCCACGAACCACTGATTGGATTTTAATAAAACTTTCATCAAATAATCACTGAATGCACATCTACAACCAGTTATCTGTTGAGATCAACTGGATTCAAGATGGCCACCAAAGCCAACACAAAAATGTCAGGTTCTACAGATACTGAGCTAAAACTTGATGCGGTAGGAGCTGAGAGTCATTCACAACACGTACTCTTAGCGTGACATCTTGTAATATTACATGAGATTTGCACAAAATGTTACTTTCAAGCTTTGACCAAAAAAGCTACAACTCTGTGATATCTCAACGTAAAATAATCTTGTTTTAAACCTCTTGGTCTTGACATGGTAATATGCAGTCCTTCGAAGAGTGCTGGGCCCTTTAACTGCACGTCTTTTTCATGGCTTACATTTATTTCCAATCATCACAGAAGTGCTTTTTATATGCTGCTCGTATGTTTAGGAGAGTTATCGGGCATCCATCGCAGAAAAGTGGCTGAAGTGTTTGAAAGAGCTGAATGTGCCACACTCTGATGAGCCCAACCTGATCAATACTTTAGGAGATCCCATCAAGATCCACTGTTGGCAGGTCAGAGGCAGGCCATCGTTCAAATCTCTGGATTCAAGCACATTCAGAAACATTTAAATAGTTTAAAAGTGTGTTTGTTTGTCTTGTTTTCTGTTTTTTGTAAGCCTGACCAAGCTTTCGTGCACCTGTGTATATAAAGCAAACTAATCTTTGATTGTAATTGATTGTTTCCATGTGCCCAGATATCAGGATTGCCCAAAGACGGGCTGTCAGTGGAGAACAGTGTCATTGCTCAGAGTTCTGTGCGCTGGCCACTGTTCATAGATCCCCAAGGACAAGCCAACAAATGGATCAAAAATATGGTAATGGCTTTTATTTGTCTATGCGCATTTTGTGTCAAAACTGCAGGGCGTGCCAGTGGAGTTGGAAAACCAAGATTAGGATTTTAGTGTGTTATAGCAGATTAGTTTTGTTGTAATGTTAAACGGTGTGAAGCGTTGGCTGCAATAGGGTCATTACACGCATTGCGACACAAACATTGTTTACTTGATGTCAAAACAGCCATGACTCACTTGAACCTGATTTAACTGCTGATCCTTATTTGCTTCCTGTTGTCACCCAGGAGCGCGACAATGGGCTGGAGGTCGTGAGGCCCAGTGATGAAGACTGCCTCCACCGCCTTGAGAGTGCTATTCTCTTTGGTAAACCCGTCCTCTTGGAGAATGTAGGAGAGGAGCTAGATCCAGCTCTACAACCTGTCTTGTTTCAGCAGGTAAATATTTATACACAAATACTGTATGTGTTACATCTGTTGACAGTAACTCGAATATCTGCTACACGGAGCTGCTTACGCTGCGCTCGTGGCTTCTAGACGTTTCAGCAGCAAGACAAAACAAGCCCGATGCTGCGTGATGCAGTCATCCCCTACCACGAAGGCTTCAAGATGTACATCACCACCAAGCTGCCAAACCCGCACTACTCCCCGGAGGTTTACGAAAACGTTACAGTCATTAACTTCACCCTGTCAAAGAGGTAACTCCGATTTTAGACAGATAAAAGAAAACAGCTTGAATCTTGGTTTTTTTGTAGGTCGTCATCAACTGTGCCTGCACCGAGCACCATTTATACAAACCCCATCATTGGAACCATTGTCAATAGAAAAGATTTCTTTGTTGAACCAGGAGTCGTCCTGGATTTAAGGGAACATTTTTTAGTAATATTTTTCCTTAAAGAAAAACTGAATAAAGAGGCATATTGAATTTCTCAGGACATGATTTGAGTTTGTTATTGTCAAATAATTGTTTAATCGGGTACTCCACTTAAAATCCTTTAGTGATAATTACTACTACAGTAAGTGTTGTGCCTGTAAAATCTCCTTTAAAAGCAATCGTAAGTCACGAAGCAAGAATGTTAAGAAACCATTTCTGTGTCTACAGCAGTCTGGAGGATCACCTGCTGAGCCAAGCGGTAGCTGAGGAGCATCCGGACCTGGAAGAGGCAAAGAACCAGCTAATAACCAGCAGCGCCAAACGGAAACAGGAGCTGAAAGGAACCGAGGACGAGATTGTGTCTCGTCTCAGCTCCGAAAAAGGCAACCTTTTAGACACTGAAGATCAAATTCCAGGGCTGGAGGCTCTGAAGATCAGAGCTGGAGAGATTAAGGTCAGACAAAAATTTGCTTTGTACTGAGTTCCAAAAATGTTTGTTTTCCTTTTCAACTCCTTTTAAAATCTTCAAAGGTATTTGGGTGTAGTCATTAAATTTGAAGATGCTGTTGATTAGGGTTTTTTTTTTTCCATAATTTTTATTTGGTTTTAAATACAGGCTAAAGTGATAGAAGCAGAGAAGACGGAGCAGGATATTGATGCCGCTCGTCTGGAATACGCGCCGGTGGCAGTGCACGCACGGATTCTCTTCCTCTGTGTGTCAGAGCTGTCCAACATTGATCCAACGTACCAGTACTCTCTAGAATGGTTCCTCGGTATTTTTATGGCTGCCGTGGCCAACTCCGACACAGCAGGTAAGAAGGTCTGGCTGCAAAATTGTGCATTTATTTATGTGTATGCAAATATGACAAAACAAAATCTTGACATAAATCAATTTTATGATTCAGTTTTCATATCTTTTTCCAGACACAATAGAGAAGAGAATCGCCAACATAAAGGAGTTTTTCACCTTCAGTCTGTACAGCAGTGTTTGCCGCAGCCTGTTTGAGAAACACAAACTTATGTTTGCCTTCCTGCTGTGTGCTCGCGTCATGATGAACGAGAACAAGGTTGACATGGTGAGTTATAGTCACTGGGATTTTTTTTCCCTCTACTTATGAATAAAGTCAATTTAGTCCATGTAAATTTAATAAATCTATTTTATTTCTCTCCCCGTGGCAGGCTGAGTGGGGCTACCTGCTCTCTGGAGCCGTGCCTGTTCGGGAGCTGGCCAACCCCGGAGTGAGCTGGGTGTCAGAGCGCACCTGGCAGGACGTTTTAGGCCTCAGCACTCTGGACGTCTTCGACAACCTGGCAGAGAGCTTCACCAAACATCTACAGGGCTTCAAGACTATTTTAGACAGCAAGCACCCTCACAGGCACAACATAATAAGCACTAGATGTACATGTGTGCACGTACTTAGCAGAAAATGGCAGTGTTTTATAAGCTGGTGTGTGTGTGTGTGTGTGTTTGTGTAAAGAGAGCCTCTCCCAGGAGAATGGGACACCAGGCTGAACTCTTTCCAGAAGCTGCTGTTGCTTCGCTGTCTGCGGCCTGACTGTCTGATTCAGGGCCTGCAGGACTTTGTGTCGTCTCAGCTGGGACAGCGCTACATACAGCCTCGGGTAGAGTCTCTCTCACCCCCACTGCCTTTACATCCACGTCAAAACCAGAATTTCTCCGTTGGTCCTTCTAATCTGTCAGCAGCTTGAAAGTCCTACGCCTGAACTGTGAAATTTTGTCTCCCTTTTCTGACTGTAAAAAAATACGTTTTTATGTTTATTACGTAAAGAGACAATAAGAACAAATGAAGAAAAGCCGGCACACATATCCTTCAACTAAAGACTAATATTTTAAACGATCCAAACTGGATCCTGGATTTGACCTGACAGATTTATGGAAGTTTCCGCCGCTCTGTACCTTTATCTACGACCGTCGCTTCACTTCTTTCTCCATTGTCTAGTGTATCATTTCATTTTTCAGGCTTTTCATGAACTGTTGCTTGTTTGTTTTTTTTCCCCACCATAAACGCTGACATGCCGCCAGATGCTGTAGGTTACTCCCTGTGTGTTGCAACAGCTTCATTCTTCTTTGCTTCCAAAACCCAGTTTGTGGTTGTTGTAGAATCCCTCCCCACCGGTGCGGGTGGCGTTGCATATTTTACACTCCTATGTAAGGCCACACATTGCAAAAAGTTTGTACATGTGACAGACGCCCTTATATAAATGTAAAATGTCTGTAAACTTTTACATGGAGCAATAATGTTTCAATGCAGCAATTGTCAGATAAATCAGTTGACAATAATAATCCAAACTGAAGTGAAGTGGCTAATATACCTTGGTTTTTTTTAATCTCTACAGATATCAGACTTGTCTGTGATCTTCAAGGAGTCGTCCCCCATCAGTCCCATCATTTTTGTCCTGTCCCCTGGCGCTGACCCGGCTGCTGACATCCACAAGTTTGCTGATGCCATGCAGTTCTCGAAGAAAATGATTACCATCTCTCTAGGGCGAGGCCAGGTCTGACTTTATTTTCTCATGTTGCTGTTGCTTGTTTCTTACTGAAATTCAGCTATTGCACCAGACTACTGTAACATACTGTATTCCATGTTTCAATAGCCATTTAAACCCTATGTGTAGGTTTTAACCCTCCTTGGCCTTCGGGTCAAATTGACCCGAAGCTACAAGGGCTTCTCTATGTCTCTCCTCCTCTCTCTCTTTTGAGGGCTTCAGGAGAGTTAAGAAAATATGCACAAACGTTATCTTTGCTGGGAATAATTATTTAAAAATTTTTCCCGACAACACACTCTGTGGCTGCGCAGTGGGTGTTAGCATGTGTTTTCTGCATGACTAACTCTTAATCAAGTTGAAATCCCACCTTATAATAGGGCTGTATCATCTCTCTTTAATTCCTGGAAGGCTCAAAATTTTCCATTGTGCATTGTGTCCTAAAAACCAAACTGTTCCTTGGCATAACGATAATTACCCAATTTATTTGATCTCCTAAAACAAAACTTCAAAACCTTTTTTAGGTTTCATTTTGAGTTGTTGTCTTTAAAAGTCCATTTTCTTTTGCTGTTTTGTTATCCAGGGCCCATCGGCCGAGGCTGTAATGCGTACTGCAGTGGAAAGAGGTCAGTGGGTTTTATTTCAGAACTGTCACCTAGCACCCAGCTGGATGCCAACCCTGGAGAGACTCATTGAAAGAGTCGACCCAGTAAAGGTTAGAACATGTCCGTTCACAAAGCACTATTTTACAGTAACTATGGCTACCAAAGACCCCACAAAAACAGAGCTACTTATTATTTAGATGTTTATTTTATACTAATCAAAAGCGCAGGTTTTTCTCATCTTTACAAGCCGTGAAAATGCATTGTCCTCCGCGATGCACAGGTGCACAAGGACTTCCGCCTGTGGCTCACAACTCTTCCCAGTAACGAGTTTCCAGTGTCCATTCTCCAGAGTGGTACCAGGATTACCAGTGAGCCTCCAAGTGGCATCAGAGCGCACCTACAGAGGACCTACCTGAGAGTCACCAATGAGTCTATCTGTTCGTCAGCCGAGGTCTGCAGCTCCATTACTCTCCCTTCCAATGACTCTTTTCCTCTCCTTTGATTTATCTTATCATTTACCATTTAAATGTGTGTGCTGTTTTCTAAACATCTAATGTCAGTGTTGTGGCTACATGTGTCATAAATGAAATATGGTCTCCAGTTTATCTTGCCCTCCTTCCCTCTGCAGATGGCCCGCTTCAAGTCTTTGCTCCTGTCTCTCTGCTTGTTTCATGGAGTTGTTTTGGAGCGAAGACGGTTTGGCCCTGTGGGGTTTAACGTTCCCTACGGCTTCACTGATGACGACCTGAACATCTGTATCAGCCACATGAAAATGATCCTGGATGAGTACCGGGACATCCCCTACAAGGTGGTGATTCATAGACTTGTGTCTGTTTTGAGCTCTCAGTCAAACTATACAATACTTTAAACTTTACTCCATGTGCTATAACATCTTTCAGTAGCTCACAGTATGTTGTTGTTGAGAAATGTTTCTTATTATGGCTGAAGTACAGAGTGTGAGCAGAGAGTAAACTGGTCTGACACAGAGAATATGTGCTGAAGTGCGTCCATCTGTCTGTGTCCTTTTTTCGTCCTCCACATGTCCAGATTCTAAAATACTCTGTTGGGGAGATTAATTATGGCGGCCATGTGACCGATGACTGGGACAGACGATGTCTGCTCAGTATGCTGGAAGACTTCTGCTGTCCCGCTGTTCTCAGTGCAGATCATGTCTACTCATCGTCTGGTGTCTACCAACAAATAGACCCTAATCTGGACATCAAGGTGAGATAAGCACAGAAGCATTTAGGAGACTGTTTGTAGTCACCTTCGTTGTCGCGTGCATCAGACTGTATACAAAACTGCCCGTGCTGTCCAAAGCTGGGAGTCACATACATAATGTTTCTGTAATAGGTGATACACTGTAAGACCGTTATTTGAGAAGTGCTGCATGTTTGTTATTAAACTTGGTGAACGGTAATGCACAGATGTTAATTCACTTGAATAAAGAGTCTAAAAACAATCACCCAAGACACAACCACTCAGACAGATGCGTATTTGTTTCAGTATAAATTTGTTGTAAAGAGGAGGAATTGCCAGATATGAAAACAGTTTAGATATTTGTCACCCTCCTTACTACAGTACTGAACTCAAAATGTTACCAATTTATTTCAAATGTGTTTCAAAGTACCCATTGTTCCCACAATGACTTTATTCTCTAACACAAACACAATAACACAAAAATGTTTCCTCTGTTCCATCTGCTGTTCGCACACAAGGAAATGTAAAAGGTGACACTGTCAGTATTCTTTTTTTGTCTGTAGTTAAAAAAAGTGTAGACACGGTGTGTGCTGAGAAGGGATCCTCTTAAAACTTGTACATCAAAAGTTATCCATGAACGCTGTCCAAAGTCCTTGAAAATGTCTTGAAAAGTCAAATGTTCGACTTCTGGCCACTGGACTGATCTGCTGTCATGTGAACTCTGACCCCTAGGGTTATTTAGCGTACGTCCAGGATTTGCCCATCAACGATGCAGCTGAGATCTTTGGTTTCCATGACAACGCCAACATCCGCTTTGGCCAGAATGAGGCCTTCACCCTGTTAGACGCTGTAGTTTGTCTCCAGCCTCGACTTTCATGTTCATCTGCTCAAGGCAAACCGTTTGAAGAGGTATTGCTATATTTATTTATTAATAGTTGTGTTAAGAACAATATAGTACCGCATTTACAGTCAATAAATACAGTTAGAGAAGTGAGAGACGTGTAATGTCGTCTGCGATTTGCCTTGTCTTGAACTAAAGACGGTGGAAGAGATTGTGGTGGACATGAAGGAGAAAATCCCTCAGCCTTTCGTGGTTCAAGAGGTGATTGAAAAGTATCCGATTCTCTACGACGAGTCCATGAACGCAGCGCTCATCCATGAGGTCATCAGGTGAGATAAAGCTGCACCACATGTTCAGATGTTGCCCTCCTTCATACGTAAGCATGTCGTTCTGCTGTTCCCACTTAATGAAAGACACAACCGAAAGGTAGTCAGCTCAAACAGAAATCATTATTACTAAAAATAAATGTTTTCCTGCATGATCAATATGCATAAGAATATTATATATATATATATTATTAAAAAAAAAGCTATTATTTACTTTAAATTTAATAACAGCAACATGTTCTTGTAGAAGGTAGGACAGTGAAATTGATGGAAAAAAGTTGCTTGTTTTTGTTTTTCAGGTACAACAAGTTGCTGGAGGTCATCTCTCAGAGTCTCGGTGACGTGATGAAGGCTCTGAAGAGCTCAGAAGGGATGTCTTCAAAACTGGAGAGTATGGCCCAGAGTTTGTTCAACAACATGGTGCCTGATCTGTGGGAAGCCAAGGCGAGACACACAGCAGTTGTTGTTTGATTTCCTGTTGGTACTTACAGCACACGGCGCACACGCCGCTCATTTTTTAGACCAGCTGTATATTTTGAAATATAATTTCACTGAACAGAACAAACTTCAGTTAAAGTTTCTCCCTTAATCTAATAAATACAAATTCTGCTTTCTGGGAAATCAGTGCCCTATCCACCATAACATCTCTCTCTGAACAGGCCTACCCGTCTTTGAAACCTTTGGGGTCCTGGGTTTCAGATCTTCTTCAGAGGATCAGTTTTCTGCAAAGGTGGATCTCCAGTGGTCCTCCGCCTGTTTTCTGGATTAGCGGATTCTTTTCCCCACAGGCATTTCTCACTGGAACCCTCCAGAATTACGCCCGGCGCTCTGGCTACTCTGTTGACAGAGTTGGATTTGACTTTGAGGTCTCTTAAAGTTAATTTTACCTCACTGGCGTAAAACCATATCAAGTTTATATTCCCAAGAACAGATTTAGATTTACTGTAAATAAGCATGATCTTTATTTTGCTCCTGTTAAGAGTTGCTGTGAAGTATTAGGCTTCCTCTGACCATGACCTCATTTCTTCCCCTTCTCCTCCCTCAGGTGATAACAAAGTCAGTGTCAGAGATAACGGTAACGCCTCGCACTGGCTGCTACATTCATGGTTTATTCCTGGAAGGGGCTCGCTGGGACAGCGAGGCAGGTCTGCTCACAGAATCCAAGCCCAAGGAACTCTACACACAAATGGCTGTCATCTGGCTGGTCCCCAAACACAATCGTACACCCCCAGCCTCCAGGGTCTACCTCTGCCCCGTCTACGAAACGCTCAGACGAGCCGGTCAGTACACACCGGCCTTAAAGAGTGATAAGATTTATCTGTATACAGCAAACTGTGATGGAAGTACACAGCTCATGTGCTGTTACTGAAAATATGTACAACAAACACATTAACCCAGTGCCAAGACTCTGAGTCAGGGTTTGAACTCCATCGCCTCATGCTGCGACTAGGTGCTTGCTCAAGTGTTTGAGTGTATTTCCTTGTAGCGGTATTATTGCTCATCCAAAATAGACTCCAGTTAGTGTCGAGTTTCACGTAGCTTCTGAAAGTGCAGTTCTGTGTTTTCCACCCACAGCAGGAAGTTAGTGCCGGGTGCTGACTCAAAAACACCCGACTCTGTTCAGCACAGGATAAATAAGAGAAAACTCCAAATGCCTTCCACATGTCACTGACCTGCTGTTCCTGCTTTTCCAGGGACTTGGACCTCCACTGGTCGTTCCACCGACTATGTGACTGCAGTGGAGCTGCCCACAGATCGCAGCGAGAGTCACTGGATCAAACGGGGGGTTGCTCTCATCTGTGCACTGGATTTCTGAGCTGTGATTTTTCTCATAAACCGGTCCTCTTCACAGCCCACAGGGATGATGGCTGATGTTATTTGCTTTAAAACAAAATTAAATTAGAGTTTTTTTCACATATGTTCTCATACGTTACACCGTCCACTGTCATTTTTTTGGTACAACATGTATGAGGATATCAACTGGAAATGGTCATGGTTGTTACTACTACTACTGATAATAATACTTTTTAACAAAAAAGGAGAACTTCCTTCCAATTTATTCACAGCTTTTATCCTGTTAAAATATCTTTTTAAGTCAAGAAAGTTTAATGGCAGGTCCTATATGTAGTCTACATTCTGCAAAAAAATAGATTATTACATCTCTTTTTTAATGGTACTAAATTATGTAGGTTTTTTGTTTGTTTTGTAACTTTTGTGTGACATAATACACTATATTATTATCACTCTCTGTAGATTACGCCAAAAGAGCCTCGTGTGGCCCCTGAGCCGCAGGTTGCAGACCTCTAAGCTAAAAAGGCTCAGTTATCCATGTTGCAGATAAGTGATTAGTTTAAGTGCAATTACCTACAGGCACTGATAGCAGCTTTGGTTTGGGTGGGTAGACGTAAAGTACTGAAATACAGTAGACACCTGAAGTGCAGTTATATACTGATCTGGTAATATTATCATGGTAATGGGAGCCATCTGGGGTGATGTTTTGCCCCCAGCAGACTCAATGAGAAGCTCATTACACCAGACCTTTGTCCCCTGTTTTTACAATATGCACAGTATACTTTTATTTAAGTCAATCAAGGCTATTTGGACTGATGACTCAAGCATACACCTCGTACAAGGTGTTAACAATGTGTGGTTCCAACATGTAAACAGTACAGGCACAGGCTTAGCACCGAGCAAGATGGCGGCACGAATCTCGCCTAGCGCCGTCAGTGGCCATTCCGGTGTATTTTTGTTTCAGTTAAAGGGCCCACTGACCCCCCCTGGCGGCGCGCCTGCTTCCTTTTCACTTTCCGTCTGGTTACTAATATTTTCCACAGCTACCTTTGGTTCAGTTTTCTTCCACCGAGCTGATTGAGAATTAACTGGGCTTCCGGTTTGTTCCTTTAAGGCAGCCGCAGCGCAGGTCCGTGAGGAAACACGAGTTGACAGGAGGAGCAGGGCGGCGCTTAAGCAGACAGAGTGACACAGACTGGTCCATGTGAAGGCGACCCGGAGCTGAGATAAGCCGGCTTCAACAGATGACCGCGTCCTCTCACAGAAACCCGTCGGGATTTTAATGTTCCCGCCGAGCGCCGAAGTTGAAGAGAGCCGCTCTGAACTACTCCCGTCGGACTTGTAACAGGAGACTCGTTTTCGCAGATGTGCGGTGGAAACAGCTGGACCTGAGGCTTTCAGCGTCGCGCAGCTGGAGCGAGTAACTTTCCGGGCACGGCTCGGGGACAACAGGTCGGCGTGAAGATGCTTCAGAATGGGGGCGGCAAAGAAAGCCCGCAGCGGCCAGCAAAACCCGACGAGACCGAGCCGGACCCGGCGGACCCGGCGGACCCGGAGCCAGACCCTCAGGCTGACGACCAGAAACAGCAGCAGCCGCCCGTCCCCGCAGCCGAGGACAAGAAGACCGTGACGGACAGCGGGTCCACACACTTCCCCCTGCCTGTTTATCCCAAACTGGAGATCAAACGCCACGCAGTGACTGACGATTATAAGGTCTCCAGTCAGGTCCTGGGTTTGGGCATCAATGGTAAAGTCCTGCAGTGCTTCAGTAAGAAGACGGGGGAGAAGTGCGCTCTGAAGGTACGAAAGTCATCCGAGCCGCAGTGAGAGCTTATTATAGACATGTTTACTCACCTCATATGTCATCACACATTTATAGGTGTTTTATCTCTTCTGCACACGTTAATGAGAAGAAGCAGATCTGTCACATTGATATAAAAATATAATTTTTATCATGCATCTTGATGTGACTGGTATAAGTAAGGAAACTACTGAGGAATGTATGGCGGGCTTTTAAAACAGACCTTGGTCACAGACAGGTGTTGTCCTGCCTGTTAGCAAAATATCTCATGACGCACGGGACAAATTATAATGAGCCTGTCAGAAAAGAAATCATTAGATGTACATCATTCTTGGAGTCAACCCCGTTCAAGATGGCTGTCACAGCTAAGCAACTTTATGTCTCACTTTTACAGATATCGAGCTAAAATTGTGGCGTGGTTGTAGCTGAGAGTCATCCCTACCTTATACTCCAAGCTCTGACTGAAGTGGTTTTATCTGTTTTCTTTTTAAACTTGACCCATTACCTTTTGGAGTCAGCTCTGTCTGTTAACAAAATATCTCACGAACTGCTCGACAGATGTTTGTGAAAGCTGTTAGAAAGTCATCCCAGGGTGTACCTCCACAGCCGATCAGCGTTTGGAGTCAACTGCATTCAAGATGGCTGCCACAGCTTAGCAACTTTAGAGAGCACTGCAATGACTATATTTCTGTCAGTTTTACAGATATTGAGCTAACCCCTGGTGTGGTCGTAGCTGAGAGTAATGCTGAACACGTGCTTTGAGATCCGCCACATCAAGAGATTGCACGTAACCGTGGCTGTAAGTTAGTCCCTTCCCAGCATGAGATGACCTTAGTTTGAAAGTTCGGTGTGAAAGGTGCGGAGCTGCATTCCTTCAGACACAAACGTGCGCACGGCTCCTCGCCTGTCGCCGCCGACACACGACAAAACATGGAGACACTACACTATCAGCTACAGGGCCGAAGGGGACAAGATGTCTGACAGCAACACGTCCGAGGGACAGGAAACGACTGCTACCTCGTTTGATGACTTCCTGTATCCTGCGCTCGTCGGTCATCAGTGAACGCCACACTGGGTCACCAAAAACACAGCGGGAACGCCGACTGCTGAATGTCTGCTGAAAGCTTCAACTGGAGCGTTGAAGTTGGAACAAGCAGAGCAGATGTTAACACAAGCTAAAAGCAGTAAAGCAGTAGCTAACGGCTGAAATAGAAGCTAAAGGCAGCAGACTCGTAGCTAAAAGGAGCAGAAAAGATGCTAAAGCGGTAGCTAAAATTGGCGAAACTGTAGCTAAACTCTAAAACGAGCAAAGTGGTAGCTAAAAGTAGCACAATAACAGCTGAAAGTAGCGAAATAATAGCTGAAAGTAACAGAACGACAGCTAAAAGCAGCAGCATGGTGGCTGAAAAGGAGCTAAAAGTAACATAAGAAGACAAAAAAAGAGGAAGTTTCCTGAAGCGGATCTCAAAGAGAATAGTTTTAAAGGAATTAAAGAGATCTCAATGTGTTTTTATTTATTTATTTGCTAAATATTTTTAAGAAGTTTAAAAAGTTACAAAATGTCACATAACTTTCTTCTGGATGGAACTGAACGTTTTAACAAACCATTGATTAAAATTGCACAAAGTACGCAAAAAGGAGTTTCATCGCGAGAAACCCTACAGAAGTAACTACAAGCAATAACAAGATGGAGATGCTGTCTTTTACTGTATGAACCACACACACACACACACACACGCCTCCGTCGACGTGTGGTTCGCCTCTGTCTGGGAACCAGACAGGTCTGACGGCTCATGTTTCATCTGCTCTGTCAGACAGCAGCAGTCAGCCCCTCTGCTGATGGATTCGCCCGGCCTTCCTCAGCCCGGTCCGGTCCGGTCCCAGTCCCAGTCCTGGTCCCGGTCCCGGTCATTTATATTCCAGCTCTGAGACGAGGCTCGGTTGATCCCGTCACGTGTTTCATCCGTCCGAGCCTGCCCAGAGGCACTTTGTGTACGTGTTTGTAGTGTTATCGAAATATCTCATGAACCCCTTGATGGATTTTATTTAAACTCTCACAAAGCAATCACTGAATCTACATCTACAGCTGATAAACTTCTGGAGTCAAGCCCGTTCAAGATGGCCGCCACATCTAAGCAACCTTAGAAAACACTGAAATAGCTATAACACAGTCAGTTTTACAGTAATTGGGCTAAGATTTGGTGTGGCAGTATCTGAGGTTGATCCCCAACACCAACTTTGAGCACCAGTTGGTTGCATGAGATCTGTTTTTTAAAACTTTGCCATTAACCATTGAAGTCTACTGTACTCTGTCTGTCTGTTAGCAAAATATCTGATAAACCACTGGAAGGATTTAAATGAAACTTTGAGGGAGTAATCGCTGGGTGCGCATCTACATGTCATTAACTTTTGGAGTCAACCCAATTCAAGATGGCTGCCACAGCCAACTAACCTTAGGAAACTCATAAATGACTATAACTTCACCGATTTTACAAACACTGAGCTAAAGCTTGGCGTTTTCAGAGCTGAGTGTCGTCCCCAACACATTACACATCAGCTTTCCTTAAGACTTTGGCACTGACCGTTAGAGTCAACGCTGTCTCTGTGTTAGCAAAATATCTCATGAACCACTGGATCAGTCTCAGTGAAACTCGTTTGATGTTCATCTGCAGCTGAACAACTTTTGCAGCCGACCCAATTCAAGACGACCACCACAGCTAATCAGGATTATCCGACACAAAAATGTCGGTCAGTGTTACAGATACTGAGCTGTAGCTTTCAGGTGGTAGTAGCTGAGAGTCATCCCTTACACGTACTCCAAAACCTAACGCACCTCGCGAGATCTCTCATGTTTCGTAACGTCGTTTAGAAGCTCTGACAGCTCTGTCCCTTCTCACCATGAGACGATCTCAGTCTGAAGGTCCGGCGTGAAAGTCTGTGAGTGATATGTGTTCCTGTAAAAAATGCCAGACCTTTAATTAGATTTCTCCTCTTTTTTTTCCCCCTGTCCAACAGAAGGGAGATGGTAGTGATCAAGTGTTGGAACCGCTCACTCGGTTTGAAGTGAAGTGTTGCTAAATATAATGAACGGGTCCAGGTTTAATCTGCTTTGCAGCAGAGCTGGCGGGGCGCCGTTCCTTTAAAGTAATTCGGTTACCGTCTTCTCTGAACTCGGATTTGTCTAACTTAGTGAGGGGACAGCGGGTTCCCTGTGCCTCTCCAGCACCGCCCGGGTCATTAGAGAGAGAGAGAGAGACGCAAATCGGGCCCTAAATCCTGAAATGCCTCCCAGCGGACTGCGTGGAAATCTGGAAGACTTAAAGATCTGTTTTCTGAGGCTTCCCGTTGGCGTCAGAGCCTTTTAATGTGACGTTAAACAAGTTAATCCGTCTCACAAGCGAAGGCGGCGGAGGTCGTTGTGACAAACCGCATCAGCACATTTCAGGTTTTTAACTTCTTCAGGCGTCGTGGTTCACGAAATATTCTAAAGAGGTGAAAGTTTAAATAATTCTCGCTTCTTTTTTTTTCGCTCCAACCACATCGTGGGACCCCTGAAGGCCCCCCGTTTAAACACGCGCTGCTAATTAGGCGAGATTCGTGTCAAGTAGGGCGCGTTGTGCTTAAGTAGCGTATATTTACCCAGGCAAGGCAAGGCAGCTTTATTTGTACAGCGCATTTCAGCAACTCAGAGTGCTTTTTAGTCAATAGTCGCGGCGGCTAAAAATAAATGCATGTTCGAGTTTTTCTGAGACGTCAGTCCTTTAATTCTAGCTCTAGTCTTCAGGTGGGAGAAGGCCGTCTTTCAGACTCGGGTCAGAGTTCGTGATCACGCCGAGCTTTTTAGCGTGACGGACTGCAAGTCCTCCCAAGTAACCGCTACTTCAGTTGTATCTCCCCTGAGCTGATTTGGATCTTCGCTGGGTTTTAATCATCTGCGTGAGGCTGGTTTTCCTCCTCATGATGTCAGAACTGCAGTGAGAAAATGTTCGCACCTCTTGAACTTTTTTCGCATTTTGTCACGCCACAACCACAAACTTCAAAGTATTTTACCGGAGGGGTATTTTTATTTATGTGCTAGACCAACGTAAAGTAGCACACAGTTGTACAGTGGAAGGAAAATGATTACTCAGAGTAAAGATTACCAACATCTTTACTCTGACACCCTGATCTAAACTCCAGATCAACCAATTTCCTTCGGAAATCAGTAAGTAGAGTCCTCCTGTGTGTAAGTTCATTTCAGTATAAGTACAGCTGTTTTGTGAAGGCCTGAGAGGTTTGTTAAAGAACATCAGTTGTCTTACATTATCATGAAGACCAAGGACAAGCTATAAAACCATATTGTGAGCTTTGAACATCTCACGGGGCTCTGTGTAATCCATCATCCAAAAATGAAAAGAGACTGCAGACCTAACAAGGCACCTAAATGGAGACCTAAATCTGAGAGAAGCAGCCAAGGAGCCCCGTGATGACCCTGCAGGAGCTGCAGAGATCCACAGCCCAGGTGGGACAGTCTGTCCACAGAGCGGCAAGAAGCCAGGCATTGTTGAAAGAAAGACAAAAGAAGTCCTGTTTGTAGCCTTGTAGGGACACCGCAAACGTGGACGAAGGGGCTCTGCTCACACAAGACTGAAATTACTGTATTTTCCGGACTATAAGGCGCACTTAAAAGCCTTCAATTTTCTCAAAAACAACAGGGCACTTTATAATCCAGAGTGCCTTATATATGTAAGAAGTCGTAATGTTTTAGTACGACTTTGGTAAACTACAAAGCCACACCGCTTGCAGCATTAAGGCTCAGATATAGTCGCGCAGGGCTCTGCACACGGCGCGTGGACCTGAGCGAGCGGTGGAGGCGTTCATACTTGACTCTTACGTCGGTGCAGTATCCTTCCGTGATTTTTGAACCGTTTGATTATCTTTGTGATCTCTCATAGAGGGATCATATAAATGCTGATACAGGCGAACCAGCTCCGCTAGAGCACAGAAATCGTCCATTTTGAATGGAGCGCGGCGCATGCGGTCCGGTGAAGTTACAATAATTGGGAGGTGCACGACAACGTGCCTTATAGTCCGGTGCACTTTATATGTGACAAAAGTTTGAAAATTGACCATTCATTGACAGTGCCTCTTATAATCCAGTGCGCCCTTTGGTGCGGAAGATACGGTAAGCTTTTTTGGCCTAAATGCCAAACATTGCGTGTAGTGGGATCTAAAGATTGTACATCGGCCTGAGCACACTATGTTCACTGTGAAACATGGCGGTGGCAGCATCATGCTGTAGGAATGGTTTTCTTCAGCAGAACAGGAAAGCTGGTGAGAGTAGATGGGGGGGAAAATGGGAAATCCAGGACACGAGCCTCGGAAGCAAACCTGTGGCGAAAGACTTGAGGTTCTCCCTTACCAGCAGGACGATGCCCCAAAACATCCAACCAGAGCGACAGAGGAACGGCTGAGATCCAAACCCCTTCACGGGTTCAAACGGCCCGGGCAAAGTCCAGTCCAAAACCCAGCTGAGAATCTGTGGCAGGGCCAGAAAAGAGGTGCTACTTTTTTCGTGATCTATTGCACAGAATCCCAGCAAAGCAGCACGTCTGGGGTCGCGACGTGACAAAACGCGGCCAAGCTCAGAGGGTTCGAGTACATTTTCAAGGCACCGTTTTGCTGCGGTTCTAGAGATAGGACTGCTTGATGTTTTACTTTGTCCGATCAATCTGCACTGATTTGATGTTTACCTCCTGTTTGAGGACTCGGCCGCGGACTTTATGAGCACGGCTTTATTGGCACAGGGCTGTAAAGATAAGCCCCGTCTTAATGAAGATGTGCACAACAAGCCCGCTGATATCCACTTATATTTAATTGAGCGTAAATATCCTAAAGCAGTCAAAGCGTGTGCAGATGAACTTCTGCCGAGACATAATGAAGCTCATTGGACTTTAACAGGTGTAGGTGTGTGTGTGTGTGTGTTAGGCCTCGGCTGACACAGATGGGATTGCTCTGAGTGTCGGGATGTGGTTGATTGGTTTATGTGTCCCCCCCCCCCACAACTCTGCTCTCATAAGACCAGAATCCGTCTCTTCTCCTGTGTGCATTTAATCGGGCTTTATTGCAGCCGTTCCGTTTCGCTCCAGGAAATTAAAGAAGACCCGGCTCGTGCAAATTTGCCTGCTCGGACCTGAAGTCATAAAGCCATAAAAAAAAAAAAAGAAAGGAAGAAAGAAAGAGACGAGCAGAAGCAAAAGCCGCGCCCACTGCTTTGCTCAAAAGTCAAACTTTAGTAGGCGAGGCAGGAAAATGTAGGACACTCAGAGTCGTAGATGAGACGAGTTAAGACAACGGAAATCCTCCACTTCTTCTTTTGACTATCTGCCGCGCTCTGAACGCTTCACTTCCTCTTCAGCTTTAGCCAGCTGAAGTGTGGCGTTTCCAAGCTCTTGACTTTAAGGAAACTACTTTTTTTGTTTTCACTTTCCAGCTAAATGTGTCTTAAAATAATGTTTTCAGGTGCACAGCTGGGGGGGGGGTGTATTTCGTTGTTTTGATCCAGATAGGGAAGTGAAGACGGACAGGGAATGCAAAAAAAACAAAACAAAAAAAAAAAACAGAACAGAGCCGACTCTCACTGGTGGCTCGTGTCCTCCGGGGTCGTTTCAGCCTTTCGGTTGTGTCACCTTTAACACAACGCACATTTACGGCGTGTGTGTCACGCGCCGATGAGTCACCCAGAGTCCGAGTGTGTGTGTGTGTGTGTGTGTGTTCTGTCCTCGGTCAGACCAGATCAGCCTTGTGGACAGCACTACATTACTGTCACAACTAAAAATACATTCTGACTTCGTGCTATGTCAAACTTTGCCACCTGCTCTGTGTGTGTGTGTGTGGCCATGTATTTGATACATTGTGGGGACAATTTTCCAAACATATACTACCTTGTGAGGACCACCTGCTTCTCGTGGGGACCAAAGCCTGGTCCCCATGAGGAGAAATGATGTTTTTTGGGTTAGGGGTTCAGTTTAGGACTAAGGTGTGAATTGAGTTTAGGTTTGGTTTAGGGTTAGGTATGTACTGGTAATGGTTAGGGTTAGGGTAAGGGTCAGGATTAGGCTGTAGTTAGGGTGTAGAAATGAATGGAAGTCAATGGAAAGTCCCTGCAAAGATAGAGAGACATAACATGTGTGTGTGTGTGTGTGTGTGTGTGTGTGTGTGTGTGTGTGTGTGTGCGTGTGTGTGTGCGTGCGTGTGTGTGCGTGCGTGTGTGTGCCAAGCACATTCTGTCGTTTGAGCAGCCAGTCTCAAAAAGCTCTACCTCTGTGTGTACTCAGCTTACAGGTGGCGCAGCTGTGCGAAGCAGTCAAAACTTGCAGACCTCATTTAATCGCTGTCGGTTCAATTAAACGAACAAGCTGAGCGCAGTTTGTGTTTTACAGAAGACTCATCGTAGTCCACGAGTTCCTCAGTGAAAGCCTTCCTGTTTGGCCTCTCCTGAGAGAGTTGCCATTTTGCTTTCTGTTGTGCAGTTTGTGGTTTTCAGACACAGTCACTCGAACCCTGGAGGGAAGCCTTCGTTGTTCAGGCTGACTCTTCAGAGTGACAGACAGGAAACCAAGTGACGGCAAGCACTTACTGAGCTCTTGGAAAAAATGTTTTTTTTTCCACCTTGAGTTATTTTTTGCTTGTCTGCATTTTTTTGGCCATAGATAGACTTTTTTTTTTCTTTTTTTTTTTAAGGCAGAAGCTCATCATAACTCAGGCGTTTCATTTGTTCAGGTTATTAAACCGGAGCCACAGATGCCTGTTTGCTTCATACTGGGCAAATATTCCTCTGGGGTTTTTATTCAGGTTGTAAAACGTTAAGAATTGCTCCTTGTATGGACTCATTTTGAGCAACGGCAATATTTTATTTGAACCATCTGCTTTGCATTATGGTGCATTCAAAAATAAATTTAAAAAACCCAAATAATTTTGAAAGTCTTTCTATCATGAATGTTGGATGGATGGATGGATGGATGGATGGATGGATGGATGGATGGATGGATGGATGGATGGATGGATGGATGGAAGGATGGATGGATGGATGGAAGGATGGATGGATGGATGGATGGATGGATGGATGGATGGATGGATGGATGGTTGGATGGATGGATGGATGGAAGGATGGATGGATGGATGGAAGGATGGATGGATGGCTTATTCAAATGTATAACTTCCTGTCATAATTAGCGCTTAATAATAAATCAAAATTGGTTTTTAATGTATTTTAATGAACTTCATTTAATGTTAAACTTGGGAGGAGTTAAGGGTGGGTGGGAGAATTATTTAAGTAAATGTGTTTTTTTTCTTTCTCAGGTAAACATTAACAGGAACTTCTTCATTCTTTGTAAATGGAAAATAAATTCTTCTGACTAATCTGAGCAGCTGCAGTCACAGGAACATCCGGCTGCTCGGAGATGGCCTGATAGTCTTTATCTTTAACGTGCTTGTCAATAATTTTATTTCTTTCCTCGGCTTCACATGCTCCATGTTCAGTGTGGTACACGCCATGATAGCAAACAGCCCTGTGACTACTTTCCGCCCTTTAAACAGGCAGACTGACTGAACCGAAGACACAGGACACACTTGTCCCTTTGGGCAAACTATTTTCAATCTTTTCTAGGGAGACCATGCTTTTTGTCGAGGCCAGTTTCATTAGTTTTTTTTTTCACAAAATAACTCTGTTGAACCAATCAGTGTCACCTGCCCGCATACCTGACGCTCCCCGTGTGACGTCATTGCCCGTGGCCGTTTGTAGTTCTTACACACATTACTGTTAACACCACAGCTATTCCATTGACCTTTGTGGGTTTTTCTTTCCTTCATGAAAGGATACAAACAAATGAATCCTCATGTGCTATAATGGCTTGATGATAAGTAAGTCAGTTTTATTTGTATGGGTGCTTCTTATCAAAATGACATAAAATAAACTAAGATAAAATATTACAGTCTTTCTATTTTCTTTATTGGATTTTTCCTTTCCGTGTCTCGTGCCTGTGTCCATCAGTCACCATGTGAGAGGCGGGGGGGACACCCTGGACAGGTCTCAAGTCCGTCACAGGGACACATAGAGACAAACAGCCGTTCACGCTCTCAGTCACACCCAGGGACAAGTTAGAGTTACTAATTAATCTAGCCTGCATGTTTTTGGTCTGTGGGAGGAAACCAGAGTACCCTGAGTAAACAAACTCAAGCACATGGTATATTTCACTAAATTCAACATCATTCTCTTTTAATTTTATACCCGTTAAACCTCACAGATCCTCTACGACAGTCCCAAGGCGAGACGAGAGGTGGAGCTTCACTGGCGAGTGTCAGGAGGGCCGTACATCGTTCGCATTCTCAGCCTGTATGAGAACATGTACCACGGGAAGAAGTGCCTGCTCATCATCATGGAGTGGTAGGACGACCCGCCACCTTACACGCCGCCATCCACCGCCACACGTCACACGGCAGCTGCTTTCTTTATTTACCCGAGCATTAGTTTAACCAGAGGACTGTCTTCCTATCACAACTAAAACCTGTTCATTTAAAAAAAATAAGTAATCATGACTACAAAAGCGGGATTATTTCCTGAAAAGCTCAATGCATTCTGATAAATCCTGCTGCTCAAAGGTGATCACAGGTTTCTGTAAATCAGAGCTCTGCGGAGAAGGTTTTAAATTATTCATTCAGGTTTATTCAAAGGTTCAAATATTGTGTTTATGATGCCACATGGTCAACAGGATATAAACTAAAAGACACTAAACTTGTTGCTGTTTATCACAGTTATTTTGTGTAGGGCAGGTCTTTATAAGATTGTTCATTTTTGAAGTGATATCTGTCGGCTAGTTGTGAATCGTTAACACCTCATCAGCCGTGAAATCAATCACAGAAAATGGAGGGTGAAGGAAGAGCACAGATTCTGTATGCGGAGACAGAAGAAATACTTTCTCAGTTTGACTCTGACTCGCTTATAAAATATGCTTTTTTTGATTAGTACATTCAAACGCTCACATGATTTCATCATCACATGATGTTCTCTGGGATTTACATGATTTGTATTAACAAACTGTCATCACCTCAAAGACTTCAACATTTATTATTTATATATATAGACTCAACCCAGGGGGGTGGAGAGTGGCAGGGCTAAGATACTGTGGGACTTCCAGAAACAGACTGACAAACAGGTGATGGCGAACCAGCCGGACACTGTGGTGATAGATAAGATACAGAAGAAAGCAGAGGTGATAGATGTAGCAGTCCCAATTGACTGTAACATCAGGAAGAAGGAGAACAAGAAGCTGGAGAAACACCAGGGTCTGAAAGAGGAAACAGAGAAGCTGTGGAAGTCAAGTCCTCAGTGGTGCCAGTGGTCATTGAAGCACTCGCTGCTGTGACCCCTAAAACTGGAAGAGTGGCTCCAACAGATCCCAGGAACAACCTCAGAGATCTCTGTCCAGAAGAGCGCAGTCCTAGGAACAGCTAAGATACTGAAGAGAAAACCCCCAAGCTCCCAGGCCTCTGGTAGAGGACCTGAGCTGGAAGTGAAAATGGAACCGCAAAGTGAAACTGTCCATGTGGAACAAACAGGGCAACCTGGGTTTATATATATATATATATATATATATATATATATATATATATATATATATATACACACACACACACACAAAAATATATATATTTGCACAACTGTGTGTGTATTAAACGGTTGATATTTATCACTAATGTTGTGAGAGATGAAACACACCAATTCAGAGGAAGGGAGACCACAGAGAGTCACTAAAGGGAAGTGACCCATTCTGTTTATAGGAATTTTAAACAGTGACTGATTCTCATCAGCAGTTATGTGTGTGTGTGTGTGTGTGTGTGTGTGTGTGTGTGTACACATGTGGCAGCTTCTGATTTACTGTTGGGTCAAAAGTGAGCGTCGCAGGTCGCAGTGTTTCCGCTCACTCCCCTCCGAGGAGCTGCAGCACCTTTGAGTCAGACAGAAAAAGGTGAAAACCTGTGAGTTAAAAAGAGAAGGCGGAGTGCGGAGGACAACAACTTCATTTCTTTTACAATACAGTTTGAAGAAAATCCGTTATTAGATGATCAAAGAGCCATCCAGTTTGTTTTGGCTTAAACATTGAATACCAGAGTTTTATATGAATTAAACAAAATGCTTCTGCTTTTAAAAGCTCTTTACTTTTTTAAGTCCCCTTTTTTCCCTCTGATACTTTGAGTTTCCTGTGATGGTTTGGTATTTTACGGGAATCACTGCATGTTTTATGGGATGTGCTGATCAGTCATTTTGTCTGGTCTTTCTCTTTTGTGCTGTTTTTACACTGATCCCTGTTTAAATTCACTGTATTCACTGCTACCCTTTTGATTGATGAAGGGTCAAAGGTCAGCTCTGCACACAGTCAGTTATCTGTGACCCATAAAGACGCGCTGACTTAGCCGTGAGCGCACATTCTGTTTTTTCTGGAGGACAAGAAAGTTTCGTGTAGCAGAAATTCAACTTACAACGAGTGGAGACATGAACTGTAAGACGTTTAATTGTAATGATTTTTGTTAGACTGAAGGTTCTGTCCTGTATAAAAGAATTACTGAGACTCCAGAAGAGGTTCAACAAGTAAATGAGTTAAAATAATTTAAAAACCGGGCTTTTCATATAAACTTTGTTAGTCCTTTCCAGTAAGTTGTCAGTGCTAAAACAGAGTTTCTACTGGTCGGCAGCAAATCAACTTTATCCAAAGTCAACAGTTTCTCCGTCAACATTGACAACACCCAGGTTTTGCCCTCCACCCAGGTTAAGAGTTTGGGTGTCACTCTAGACAGCACTCTCTCCTTTCGTTCTCACATCAATAGCACTACCCGGTCCGCATACTTCCACCTTCGGAACATCAACCGACTCCGTCCATCGCTCTCATCCCACTCTGCTTCCATCCTGGTCCATAGTCTGGTCACTTCTAGAATCGACTACTGTAACTCTCTCCTCTTTGGTCTCCCTCTCAAATCTCTCCGTAAACTTCAAATGGTTCAAAACTCGGCTGCACGCATCATCACCAAAACCCCCTCATCCCACCACATCCACCAACTTCACTGGCTTCCCGTCTCATTCAGAATTTAATTCAAAATCCTCATGTATACATTCAAGGCTATCCACAACCTCGCTCCTTCCTATCTGTCCGATCTCGTGCACACCACCACCCATTCACGCTCCCTTCGTTCATCGTCCTCCATCCACCTCAACATTCCTCCTGTCCGCCTCAGTACCATGGGAAACAGATCATTCTCCCACTCTGCTCCACAACTCTGGAATGCTCTTCCACCTGACTTACTTATTATTGACATTGACTTATCATCTGTTCAAGCTAGCCTTTTCTCTGTAACTTTTCCTATTGTTATTCTTCTATTGCTGTTATTATTGTTGTTATTCTTCTGTGTCCTTATATTGTAAAGTGTCCTTGGGTGTCTTGAAAGGCGCTACAACAAATAAAATGCATTATTATTATTATTATTTTCTTTCAGTATTAAAGAGGCCTGCTGTTCAAAGCTTTTAATTTATGTTTTTAACCAGTTCAGCACATTTCCATTAAAGTTAGTAAAAGAACATTTCGTGGGGTTGTCAGAATGACTCTACGTCTGTCCACTCGTCCTCGCAGCTTTTCATCGCTGTTCCTTTTTTATTTTGTGGGTCGTCAGGTTTAAATTATACCATTTTATTTTCATGTTGTTTTTTTATGAATGAACACAAAGTATGAGGTTTGGTTTTAGTGATTTCTCTCTTCTGTGTAACTTCCAAACAAGAAAATGACGTATGGAGGAATATTAATACTTCCAAACTTTTTACCTTTTTCTAAAAGATTAAATTTGGATAAAAAATAAATAAAATTTCAAACATGCAGATCATTTTTTTTATATTTTCTTGTTTCCAAACAACAAACACAATCATCATAATGTTCACTTTTTGTCCATTCATTACATCAAGCCTTGATTTTAAGGTTTTGGACATCAGTTTCTTTGTTTTTGAGTTTCTGATTGAGAACATTTACGTCACACGTGCCCAACATACGGTCCGAGGGCCAGAAGTGGCCACTGAATGATCTTCATCTGACCTCTGATGTCCTTAAAACTGTCAAACTCTGCAATTTTTCAATGTTTTGGTTTGATTTTTTTATGGTTCTAACAGTTTCTACATCATTAAATGATTGTTTGGGGGTTGATTTAACTCAAACTCATCAGGGTTTTTGTAAAGATTGTGTTAGAAAACTGCAAACATTCCTCATCTTTGTTCACTACTCATTCAGAACATCTCAGCGCAGCTCATTTTTATCTGATCTTAGCCCCAACTTTTGCTTCAGCTCTCTCCGCCGCTTCATTTCCTCCCTCAGAATGACTCCACGTCTGTCGGCTCGTCCTCGCAGCTTTTAGTCGCCGTTTCTTTCTTAGAAGAAGAGGAAGAAGAAGGTCGCCTTTTCTCTGTCGACCTCTGATTCCATCGTATTCCCTCTGTTTATATATGGGGATTATTTTACCCACTCAACATCTGTCAAACGCAAGTTGAAGTACATACTAAATGTAAACAAACGATTCTTAATTGTTGGCAACAAAGCACGACTGCTGATTTCACTCATTTAATACAAATTAAGACTTTTTTTGTAGCAAATGATGTGGTTATTTTTTGTCATAGATGATACTCATAAAGAAAAAATTCAAATAAAGACCTTTAAAATATCTTGTACTTTGGCAGCTATCGTGGCTTTAAATGAAAACAAAGTAAAGTCCAATTAGTACATTGCTGAAAAACATTTTATTGATGCAACTTTAGGTGAGTCTAAAGTAAACACCCTGGACATCCACATTTAAAAAGTTGGGTTTAACATAGGCTGTGTCTGGTTTGTCATGTTATTGTGACCCCAGAACCAGGCTAAACTTCAATTATACACCTAAATTTAGCTTGTTTTAAGTTGACAAATATTTCATCAGGAGTACAATAATAAAAGCAGTACTGTATAAAGATTTGCAGGAAATTTGCCGATGTTTCAGAAAAGTCTGAAAAGTCCACAGGGAGTGTAAAATGTGTAAATCCCCGTCTGTCCCTGTCTGTGTGTGTGTGCAGTATGGAGGGCGGAGAGCTGTTCAGCAGGATCCAGGCCAGAGGAGACCAGGCCTTCACTGAAAAAGGTGAGGACGAGTGCGGGGATGGACCGCGTTGTAAACACACAGCTTCACGAGAGCCGCCGATCTCCAGCAGAATTAGACAGGAAGGGACAGAGTAAACAGGATGGTTTCTTTCAGCCAGAGGGGCTTTAGGGAAAGCACAGCTGTTTGCAGCAAACCCTTTTAAAGGAGAAGCTCGACTCTTTGAGAAGCCTCCTAGATTCAGCTGAGAGACTTCTCAATAAGCCACACATGATCAATAACCGTTGTTGAAACATCCTCCGTAAGGATGTGGAAAAAAGGAACTGAAACACAGCTGCTCCAAGGTTTTTCTTTCATTTCTGCCTCTTATTATAAAACAAAAAAATACATAAGATTTGCTTCTGGTTTGAGAGAATCTGCTTAATTGTTTCCTCCCAGAGGCGTCTGAGATCATGAGGGACATCGGCACAGCCATCCAGTTTCTCCACAACATCGACATCGCGCACAGAGACATCAAGGTACGCAGAGATCCAGGCTGTCTGACGTTTGTCCGCTTCGGTGGCGTTTTGACAGAGTGATGTGTGACGCCTGCGCTCTTCTTGTCAGCCAGAGAACCTGCTGTACACCTGCAAAGATAAGAACGGGGTCCTGAAACTGACAGACTTTGGCTTTGCTAAGGAGACAACGCTACACAACTCCCTGCAGACCCCCTGTTACACACCGTACTACGTGGGTAAGCCGCTTCGCACCGCCGTCGGCCACTTCAGAACGATCCAAATCTCTGCCAATCCTCATTTGTCTTTTGCTTCCCTCTGCCGCCGTTAAGCTCCAGAGGTTTTGGGCCCAGAGAAGTATGACAAATCGTGCGACATGTGGTCTCTGGGGGTCATAATGTACATCCTGTGAGTACTGAGCGGGTTTGAGCGTCTCTGCGTGGTAAAAAAAAAAAAAAAAAAAAAAAGGGGGGGGGGGGATTGTTTAAAGATACAGTCCAGACAAAAAGCATCTTGAAGCCCGGCTGACTGTTCGTATCTGCAGGCTGTGCGGCTTCCCCCCGTTTTACTCCAACACCGGTCAGGCCATCTCTCCAGGAATGAAGAGGAGGATCAGGATGGGCCAGTACGAGTTCCCTACTCCAGAGTGGTCCGAGGTGTCCCAAGAAGGTAGGAGAGAAAGCATGTTCTCTGTGGTGAGTCTTAGAAACAGCTGTCTGTCAGCTGCCAGAGGAAAGCCCTGGATTTAGGTTCAAAACCTCCTCTGGGGAGAATCGGCGTTTGGAGACGATCAGTTCAGTCCTGGAGTTTTAACAGAAGCCACGATGACGTCCTCCTATGGGGCGCCGTTTGTAAACGAGCTTGTGCTCAAAATTCATGCCTAAATTTTGTCACATTTAGCTTCAAACACTGTTTAAAAATGTAGTGTGGATTTTCTGATGTCACTTTTTACAACATTTAGCTAGTTAAATGTAATTGTTACAGCTACA
>NC_051433.1:21967934-22019085 GCF_001649575.2 Kryptolebias marmoratus
ATTTAGCATGTAGCTGTAACAATTACATTTAACTAGCTAAATGTTGTAAAAAGTGACATCAGAAAATCCACACTACATTTTTAAACAGTGTTTGAAGCTAAATGTGACAAAATTTAGGCATGAATTTTGAGCACAAGCTCGTTTACAAACGGCGCACCATATCCTCCACGTCTATTTCAGGCTGAGCAAGGAGAGACCTGACAACCTGTTGAGGGGACTCGTAGAAAACTGAGAAATAGCTGAAAAACTAACTTCCAGTGGCAGACTGCTCCAACGGAAGCGTGGCGTTGCCTGCTTGGTAATGTGAAAATATCGCAGACGAACGGCAGGACGCCGGTGTGACTCGCTCCAACCGAGCCCAAGGTGTTGTCACAGGGCGCGGAGACAAAGCCCCGCTTGTTGTCACTTCGGTGCTGGGAAATAGAAAGCGCGAGTGACCTTGATTTAGAAGCAGAGCGCAGCACTCGCGTGTAAAAGTAGGCTAGGTTTTTTTTCTTATTTTGCCAGTCTTTAGCTTAGTCCTTGGAGCAGACAGGGTCAGAAACTAGAAGTCGGTTCAACAACAGAGGAGCCTGAGAACTGAAAGCTCTGCCTCCTGTTCTGCTTTTAGAAACTCTACGAACCACAAGTAAACCTGCAGTCTGAGGGCGAAGGGCTCTGTTAGGAAAATACGGTTAATTTTGTTTCATGAACTACTCCTGTTAATTCACGGCTGGACAAGTCCACCTCTCTGTGCCGCACACCGAACAGTGTCGACAATGGGTCCAGCTTAAACACTGAGGCTTGTGAGCCGCTTGACGACACAGTTTATGTGTCATAATTAATGAGCCTAGTGTACAGTAACTGTCACTGAAAGTACAGTAGCTGCTTAGTGTTCGAGGTGTGGCGAAACATCTTTCACACAGGCGTCATTTCAGTGTTTCATGGTGAGAGATTTAAAAAGGTACACCCTATGTCTTTAGCTACGCATTTCTAAAATAAGTAACTTTACATGTAGACTTTTCTGAAATCATCACGAATCCCTTGTGTGAACGAGCCGTGTCCCACATATCAGCTGTGTTGTCAAACGCCGCCGCACCAGCGTGGACGCCGTTTTCTCGCGAAAGCGCAGCGCCGAGAACAGGAAGCCAACTGTCTGCTCCGAATGACTCTGCAGGTTTGCTTGGTGACCTAGTAAAATTGACAAGTTGTCAGGCATTAAAAAAAAAAAGAAGAAGAAGAAGAAAAGAAAAACCTCAGCGAGGTTTTTTGGTCAAACGCGATTACGCATCGAGTCCTCTCGAAATAGTTTGCGTGTCTGAGCTCGGCTTTCCTCTGTACGTGTGAGGTCGTTTCGGCGGGGAGCGGAGGAGCGCTGCGATCTGTCGTCTGTGAGTCCGCGGCTTGTGAAACTTCAGCGAGAAACAACAAATAGCACTTCTGAAGTCTCATTATGTGGGCCTGCACGGCCCCTCGTTATAGCCGAGACTAAAGCTCAGCTTTTACACCAGATGCTTCTGTGTGCAGCGTTGGCCAACATGTTGAAAAACTTCTGCTTCTTCCTTTCTAGAGTTCAAAACCCTAACACATAACTCACGTTCCTTATCTTCACCATCTCCTTCTCCTTAAGTCATATTTGTTGCCGCTTCCTCTCATGGAATGATATAATGGTTTCAGTGTCTTTATAAGTGAGCAGCTGATCACCTGTGTCTCGACACCTCACTTCTACAGAATCATTCCGGGTTTTTCCTGCAGATGACACGACCATGAGTTGCAAATCTGAGGCCTACAGGGTGAAGCTGAGCTGTCGTGCTTCAGTCTCCTTCTGTGCCCTTTCTGCTGCTCTCACACACACCTTCAGGGTCTGTTATGTCACCGATAGTTCAAATGGTTGTGAAATCATTCGCTTGTATTTTCTGGAGCTTCTCCGGAATAGAAGTGAGTAAAAGGAACAAGAGAAATAAAAAAATAAATAAAAAAAAGAAACACTGTCTTCACTGGGCTGCCTGCTTTGATCAGATGGGACTGGGTTTACTGAAGATAACCTCTGGGTGTGTTAGAATGTTAAAAGAGCGTATCTATAGTTGTTGAAGACGGATGGAGGAGATTTCTGGGCTTTGTAGCGACTTGAACCTTCTCCTAACTCACGGTAAAGCTCCTGGACTGTCATCCTGGTTCTGGTTCAGTGTCTCACCCGACCGGGGAGGACAGATAGGCCTGAAAGGAGAGGCAGAGGGGCTTTCTGTGTGCTCTGAAGATGGTGGGATGCTGTGTTCAGGTGCATGGCTGAGGTGGTTTTAGCTGCTGTCTAAGTAGGCTAGAGTCTAGACTGTCCCAGACCAGATAAAACCCTTCAGGTGAGACAATATGTCACTTTTATGCCACCACTAATGTTATTACCTTTTGTGATGTGTTCTCTCCCAGCTAGAGACTTGATCCAACAGCTGCTGAAAACAGACCCTAATGAGAGAATGACCATCACTCAGTTCATGAACCACCCCTGGATCACTGTGAGCATCTGTGTTTTTAGATTCCCTTGCCCCGTTCCTCTCTGTTTATCATCGGCTTCATTTGGATGTGTGTGTGTGTGTGTGTGTGTGTGTGTGTGTGTGTGTGTGTTTCTGCTCCACAGCAGTCTATGGTGGTTCCCTCCACTCCGCTCCACACCACCCGGGTCCTGAATGAAGAGAGGGAGCTGTGGGAGGACGTGAAGGTTAGAGGAGGCACAACACTGACCCCCTCTGGTCACGCGCTGTCATTACAACCTGTTACTGTCCCGCTTCTGTGACCTTGGACTTGTCCCCTGTGTTAAAGAGAACACACTCAGTGGTGCAGAGGCTTGGTTTTAATCCAGTATGAACAAATCTTTAAAAAAAGAGAAAAAATCTTGGATTAATATATTACAGAATGGCAGAATTTACCTCTTTATCCTCAGAGTTGGAAATCTTTTCTTTTTACAATTTGGGATCTCGGATTGATAAATTCAAAAAGGTCTCATTTAGTCCAAAGAGGGTTTATAAAATAACTTAAAGCACACTGTACACAGATGTGTCCTTTTAATACTGATTTAGACTGCTATCACTGAACGAACAAACCCAATTCAGGTTGAGATTTAGGTCACTGTCTTGAGGGTTGCTCACATGCCACTAGGTGGAAGAAGTAGTTACCATCTGTAATATGAGCCTTTTAAACATTTAACACTTACACTTAAACACAAAGGAGCTCAGCCGCCCTGTGCCGCTCCCACCAGCTCCTTTTCTCTGATCTGTACGAACAAACAAGACCCTGTTTGCTTTCAACAAGTCACTGTGAGGTTAACGCCACATATACTGAACTACACGCCTCCGTTGTGTAATGATATATTTTTGGAGTGGCTGTACTTGATGATTAGAACTGCACATTCCTTCACAACGACCAAAGACGCATGCCTGCGGTGATAAGCTATGAAAAGGCCATTCTTTAAAATGATACGCACACAGTGTGCTGCCAGCTGTTTTGTAACAACAAAGTGTTGTGTCATTTTCTTTTTCTGATTGCACACACAAAAAAAAAAAAAAAAAAAAGGGGGCAATTAGAGAGTGCGGTGTTTATATTTTCGGCTGTTCAGATCCCCGAATGCCAAACGAGAAATGTGTCTGACGTGTGCTCTGGCTCCAGTTTCTCCTGACTTCAGCTCGGAGAGGCGTGACCTTTCACCCAGCGCGCAAAAACGGTCTCAGAATAATTCGTCCTGCTGCTGTCCTCCTTCGCTTAGTTTTCGCTGTACAGGTTATTTAGTGAATAACTGCGCAAAAGCTGCAGCTCTTAAAGGAATAGTTTGTTACGCTGGATAACGTTTTTTTAGTTTTCGTTCCAACAGTTTAAAGTCTAAAAATATTTAAAAAACAGCAATTATATCAGCTTAAAGTCCTAAAGAAGTTTGACTGACTTCGCCCAAAATGGCTAGTTTATATGTTACCACCTTTTTATCTTGTTGTTAAATTATAAAAATGTTCATGAGTGCTTTAGATCATTTACAACTGTGAATAAAAAAAGTTAAAATATATTTTGCTGCTTCATTGTTGGGTTTTTAAAAAATGTGGTTACTGATAAAAATAAACACAAGTTAAGCATCCAGAAGGAATGGTTTGATTTGGGTGTAATTTGGTCCACATGCAGCCCACTGTTAGGGTTGGCAGGTCTAAAAACGGCACCAGAGGGCATGCGATAAGTGGTGGCGTCACAAGTGAAGCAGTATTGTTATCACGCAGTTGCTGGAGTGTCAAACAGCCAGAGAAGTGAGTGAAGGTGCCTCATAGATGCATTAGATAGGATTCCCAGCACTGGATGGAGCTTGATATGGGCTTGAATGAGCCAAAGTTGTTGTATCGTGCAGTTGGGGTGTCACAGTGGTCTAATATTGGTACCAACAGGTACAGCAGGGCACCCACACACACAGTGTGATGGTTCCAGTCACCAAATACACACCGCACTGAGGGAGTGAACCAAGCATTACAGAACCCTATTAAGTTTGTGCCTGCCATCCGGGCACAGGTAGGGGACTCTATTCAACAACACTGTGTCGTTCTGAGCTGTGTCTGAACGACTGACATCAGCTGTACTAGAAGTTCACTGCCCCAAGAGTGGGCTGCCATTAACATTAGAGCAGAAGCTGCTGATTTGGAGATGTGTCGTTACTGGGAGGGGTGGACTGATGACGACTGGCACTGGGTCACGTTCAGCCACGAATCTCGGTTCTCTATTGCCGAAGATCACTATTGCATGAACCTAAGGCTCCCTCCCTACACCACAGTGAGGGGGTTCCTTCCACAGCAATGGTACGACCCCCCCGGTGGCGTGGGGAGCCATAGGGTCTGATTCAGGTCACCTCTAGTAGTGATTCAGGGGTCCCCTGGCAGCACGGCCCCATGTCTTACCCCTCCTGAGACAGCGCCCTGGTTCAGTGTTCCAACAAGTCCACACATGCCAAAGTGAGTGCCACACCCGACTGACCTGGAAGCAGCAGCGTGCCCGTTCTGCGAAATCCATTCTCAGTTTGATCTGACGTCGGAATCATTGCAATGCAGTCCCACCACCTTTGTGTCATTTTTACCTCTTCCTCTGGTGCTTAACTTCTTCTTTGCCACTAAGTATAACACCTCCCCCCCTCTCCCATGTGTTGTCTCTCGCAGGAGGAGATGACCAGCGCTTTAGCGACCATGCGCGTGGACTACGACCAGGTGAAGATCAAGGACCTGGACACATCCAGCAACCCGCTCCTCAACAAGAGGCGCAAGAAGGCTGCTGCGGGGGCCAAGAGCGGGTCCACTGTCTGCCAAAGCCAGTGAGACGGAGGGAGGAAGACGTTCCGTGGGGAAAAAAATCCAAGGCCAAACTTCGCCGGTGATGAAGATGAGCCTCTCTGGCTAAGAAGGGAACGTTTCTGTATCGTAGGATGAAATTACTTAGAGGGCTGCTCTGAAACTTCTGGGAGACTGCACATTAAGAGGAACGCCAGGAGCAAACCTGGACGTTAAGCTCTACTCCTTAGCAGTCAGTCGTAGAAATCAACAGCTCTGTTCACTGTGAGCTTTACATGTTTTAAGTACTTTTATCCGTGGAATTTCTTTTTGTTTGTTTTTTAGAGCTAGCCTGTTTCGAAGAATATCTGTGTGCAGACGTGAAGTATTGTTTTGTGGATCTGAATGCTGGATTTCCTACAAAAAGAAAAAAAAAAACCCTCCCTTGCAGTTAGTGTGCAAACCACACACGTATTAAGACAGAAAGAGCCCAACTCTGGACTGACTGTGAAACTCTCCTTATTGCTTTTGTTGTCTTAAAGTTGCCTTTTCAGCTGCTTTCCTTTCAGGGCTCAATCGCAGTCTCCCGCCGACTGTCCCGTCGTTAAATGTAGCCTCCACACTGACCCAAAGAGGAAGCGATTTTCACTGAAGCAACAATAAAAAAAATAATAATAATAAGACGTCACATTCATGTCGAGTGAGGTTTTTTTTTTTTTTTCTTTTCTTTTTCTTGTGTTACTTCTGCAGAACTCCGCTGTTTTCCATAAACGGAGCGACACGAGGCGGGCCCAGAAAGCTTCACGCAAGACCAAGTGGGTTGACGGTTGTGTCACGGAGTTGGGACATGTCATTGAGAAATGTACTGTGTGTGTGTTTGTGGCGGGCGAGTCGAACGGTGGCTGCAGCTACTTCCACGGCAAAGCAAAAACGGAGCCAGTCGGTAACTGCAGGACCTTTTATTCGTAAGCTCCACGCAGAGCTTGATGGTGTCAAGCTAAACTTTTAAAACACTTTTCTCTGGACCCTTTGTAACCGGATCTTTCGTGCTTTGTTATGTTAGGCTGATATAAATAGCAGCAGCGAGGTCCTTTTTTCTTTTTTGGGACGCAGCCGTCTGATTTGCCACCTGACTCTGAAAGGGCAACATTGTTATGTTTAGATGAAAAGGACCTTTCCCCCACTTTGAGCATGTGCCTCTGCAGTATTTAGGGTGTAAATTATACATCCTAAAAATCCTTCTTGGCTTCCCTGCTGGAAAAAAAGGGATAACAACCACGATTACATGCTGACCTTTCTGATGCTCTTTTTAAGAGCTCTGCTTAAATGGAAAAAAAGAAAAGCTCTTAGGTAAGAGAGATACTAGTGAGTGGTCTTTGAATACTAGTTTACAATCATACAGGGTTTGTTTCATCATGAAGAGACAATAGGGAATTTTCCTTGTTTTGTCGGTTTGTCGAGAAAAGCTTAGTCATGATGATTGTGTCATGACTCACGCTCACATAGTTAACTTTGGAGGAATGTTTTGGACTTTTCCTAGTTGTGTTCCACGCGCCTCTCCATCCCAGCAGTGGTGTACTAACACAGTGGTTCCCAAACCTTTCAGCTTCCGACCCATAAAATAGCAGTGACAAAGGTGTGTGACCCCATCTGTTGGCTGTTTAAATATCCCAAAGTGCTGATGATCCTATTAGATAAGGCCATAATGACAACACAAACAGTCTTAGCATCCATTTAGCTATTTTTTTAAATCCTTAAATGACTTGTATTTCAATTCTCTGTAACAATTATGGTGTAAATATATCATAAAAACTGGGTTTTTAATTGTAACTGGATATTTGGAGATTATCTAAGGACCCCTACTTGGTCTTGGGTGACCCACATTAGGGTCCCGACCCCAACTTTGGGGATCATTGTACTAACATGCGTAGATGTGGCAAAGAAAGCACGCCTGCATTTTGAAGTCCCTTTTAAAGCAGCATGAGGTTAATTTTTTACAAACTATGTTTCATGTCAGGGTAAAACAGAAAAAGCTGCACAAGCTTTAGTGCTGGGCTCTGTCGTGACTCACTGCTGTACACCATTTATATTAAAAAGTCGGCGGTTAAAGCTCGGGTCCTCTACCAGAGGCCTGGGAGCTTGAGGGTTCTCTCTTCGGACTGAGCTCTTCTGCACAGAGATCTCTGAGGTTGTTCCTGGGATCTGTTGGAGCCACTCTTCCAGTTTTAGGGGTCACAGCACCAAATTCTCCAATGACCACTGGCACCACTGAGGACTTGACTTTCCACAGCTTCTCTGTTTCCTCTTTTGGCCCCTGGTGTTTCTCTAGCTTCTCGTTCTCCTTCTTCCTGATGTTACAGTCACTTTGGATTGCTACATCTATCACCACTGCTTTCTTCTGTATCTTATCTATCACCACAGTGTCCGGCTGGTTCGCCATCATCTGTTCGTCAGTCTAGATCTGAAAGTCCCATATATATGACATACAGTAAATGATTTGCATTAACATAGCACAATTTGAAACTTAGCTAAGTTCACAATGTGCAAAAATATCCATCTTTTAAATGTGAGAAATAATAATTTCCTGGAGGTTTTTTTTTTTTTTTTTGAGAAATTAAGATTATCTACCTACCTACCATACTTATCCAGACTTGGAAAAGACATAACTTCTGTACATTTGATTATTTTTTAGACTGAATCTTATATGAGGTTTTGTTGTCAAACAGTGTTCCCCCGACAAAATGTTTTTTTGCCCCTCGGTTCCTGTGACATCTTTTTGTCTCCGAAACAATCTGGTGAGTGCTGCGGCTCAGTTTGATCTCCATGTTCATCCCGCAGGAAAACAATGAGACCCGTCCGACTGGTAGTAGGTTACACGCTGTGTGGTGTGAGGTATGCGGGGAGTGTCGCACGGGCAGAGAGGAGACACTGATCAGCTTGGCCTTTTGGGAGGAATGTGTTGAGGGGTCAATGGAGAGCTCCGACTCTCGCTGTCCTCACTGTCATGCAAAAGCGCGTGCTGTCCGACCTCCCTCAAGGCATTTCTATGTAAGCGCCTTTGAACTCTTCTGAGGACAAAATGGTTGCTCCTTTTTATGTCTGACAGATGTGCTGCCACACATCTTGCTTGACAGAGCCATCATTATGGTGGGCTGCTGGAAATGGTAATATCACTGCCACTAAAATAGCTTCAAGTCCGAACAGATAGGGTCACATGATGCTATCTTCAGGCCATAAAGCTGCATGTCTGCCTCTCCTGGGTGAGCAGATTTACTTCACATTATTAAAAAAAACACATCAGCTAACGGGCACACTTGTGCATTTAATTTTCTGTATTGGATAGTTTCATAATAATAATAATGAACTTTATTTAAAAGGGGACAATGTCCAACTCAAACATAAATGTCACCATTTGATTACAGCAAAAGCTAATTCGCATCAGTTTGCAGTTCAACATGATTTAGTTTCTGTTCTGCTTGTTGGTGTGAACTATTAAAGGAATTATTTCTTGGTGATCCTTAAAAGAACATCGAAAGAACCGGTTTTTCGAGTCGATCTCTTCCTGGAAGATTTGGAGCCTTTCCAGTTGCAGTCTCGTCTGGAGCCAAGCTTCATGTTGCAACATCAGAACTGTAAATATGGTACACAGTGAAAAAAACAACTGTGTACAATGTGTACTACCTCATTATGTCTAGAACATAAATGCAGAAGTAGTGAAAAAAACTACTGTCAGGTGCGGCTCATCCAGTGCGTTACGTGTTAATCTGAAGCATTCAGAGGTGCGTTAACTCATGGACTGACAAGCCAGAGAAAACGTCAAAAAAGACGGTATCAGACTGAGAGAGTGGGGCTTCTTCAGAAAGGGTGGCCAGGGGGAAAAAAGCCTCTTTAAAAGGCATGATTTGGGTTCACAAAGCTGCTTCTGAACAAGTAATGCAGAGCACAGCAGCAGGAGAACACATCCTATGAGAACATCTTCTTCCAACCCTCTGGCACGGAGGTGGAGGGCTGATGGTTTGGGCTCGTTCCACAGCCAAGGATACCTCGCAGTCATTGAGTCATTGATCGTGAACCGTGTACCAACAACAACAACAAAAAATAAAATAAAACGAATCTCAGAGTCCGTGAGGCCATCAGTGGCCTCAGACCCTCAGACCCTCTCGGCTGAAACTGGGACAGGTGTTACGTCAGTAAATCCAAGCCCGGTCAGCAGAACGACAACTGAGGTGTTCCAAACGGCTCGGCCAAAATAAAGATCTCCGCTTGTTTCAGGAATGTGCCGTGAATATAAACAAATGCCTGCAAACGTGAAAACAACACAGCAGCGTTCTGTAGATAAGCAGGTGAGATTTCCTCCTCATCGATGTGAGGAACTGATAAGTTCATAACGGACGATACTTCAGAGACGTACTTCAGCTCGTTCCTGCTGAATGTAGCTCAAAACTTTGAGCTTAGTTATTGTTAGATAAACACTGTTGTGTTTGTTGTTCATCTAAGGTTTGAGCTACCTGACACAGATCAGCTAATTATGTCTAAATGCCTGTAATGAGTTGGTATTCCTTCCATTTTGTTGCCTAACAACCGGGAATTTGAACTGATATTTAATTGGATTATATAAGTAAAATATTTACAAAATACTCCAGTATGACAGCGTAGGATGAAGCTAAAAAGGTGGGGGTGGATTGTTTTATGGTGCATGAATTCAATCCCCACCCCCTGAGTTAGCATTAAGTCGACCCACATTATACAGCAGGTCACTTTTAGCTCTTAGACGTTTTTTGCTACCGTTAGCTTTTAGCCGACCTTTTGCTACTTTTAGCTTTTAGCCGACCTTTTGCTACTTTTAGCTTTAGTTACCCTTTTACCTATTTCTCTTTTAGCAAACATTGTGCTGCATTTAGCCAGCATTTAGCTATTTTTAGCTTTTAGCGAGGCTTTTTGCTACTTTTAATTTTAGCCAGCCTTTGGTTACTTTTGGCTCTTGGACGTTTTTTGCTACTTTTAGCTTTAGCTAGCCTTCCACTACTTTTAGCTAACCATTTGCTGCTTTTAGCCTCTAGCTACCATTTTGCTACTTTTTAGCTTTTTTGCTAGCCTTTTGAAAGTGGGCTTTTAGTTAATCGTTTGCTACTTTCAACTAGCATGATACTTCGTTTAGCTAGTATTTTGCTCCTTTCGGCTTTTAGCCGGTGCTGTGTTCTCAGATTCAGCTTCTTCAGCAGATTCATTCATCCATCCAGCGCCTGCGTCTCCCATCTTAGTTTATACATTTTATTTGAGAAATGAATTAAACTCTATTATTATTTAAATGACTCCTAATCAGATTAAAAATCTTTAAATGTCAGATTTAAGGCCACAGAACCAAAAGAGAGCCAAAGGGGGGGTTCATACTTTTGCACCCCTACAAGTTGATATAGTTTCTGTCTGACATGTTTGTCCTGGACCAGTGCAAGAACATGTTGTGGCACACTGTTGTGTAGTGATGTAGTGTGTGTGTGTGTGTGTGTGTGTCCTCTTAAACCTCACTTCATGTCTGAAAGAAGTCCAACCCCGTCAGTCCTGGTGGGGACACCACCCCCCAGCTGTCAGATAGTGGGTGGGGTGTAGGAGACAGGTAGACTCCTTCATCACATCCACTCTCATAAGAAGCCTTCCCTCCGGATCTGACACTCACACACACACTTCCAGGCTGTGTGTGTGTGTGAGTGTGTGTGTGTACAGTCAGCATCACTGTAGTAGTCGGCGGGCTGCACGTCCACACGCCGCTCCATCAGGCACCATGAGAGGCTGCTCCAGCCGCTCCAAGACCGCGCACAGCCAGGGCAGGGCGGGTAAGAGGCGTCTCCGCCGCCGCTACGTTCAACACTCTCTTCTTCTTCTTCTTCTTTCTTCTTTTGTTGCTGTCCTTTCCTTTTCTGTGAACGGGATAATGTGCTCGGGCGACATGAGGAAGCGATCGAGGCGCACGTCGAGCCCGAGACGACGTAAACACGAGCGCAGCGCGCTGGGTTCACCTTTCCCCCACATTCGAGCATCAGACAATAATCTTTGCTGTTTACAGTCAGCAGACTCGTTTCTAACTCAACACACCGAGCTGCATCGGGATGAAGAGGCTGCTGGAGTAGCTTGATCCTCATATTAATAACAGAGAACATTTGAGGTGTGTGTGATCAGGTTGATTACTGTGTGTGTGTATGTGTCTTATTTTGCACTGATCATGAGGACATGATGTTTGTTGTGACTGTACAGCTCCCCATGGGCTGCTGCAGTGCAACACATGATTGCATGTCTCACAGAGAGAGCCGATCCTGCAGGCTTTGGGGGGCTGAGGCGGCCTCTCCGCGAATGCTCATGGACCCACAAGTGCAAAGTTATCACAGATTTCTATACTGGGAAGTGACTTGTTCAGGCTAAAGGCAAGCTAGCTGCAATCAGAGCCTGGCAGCTGCTCTGTGTGTCTGTGAGGAGGAGGAGGAGGAGGAGGAGGAGGAGGAGCTCAGCTCTGTTTCCTGTTCATGTTCTGGTGTGAGGTATGTTTTACACCCCACTGAAAGATCTGACTCATGTCACACACGACACAAACACTGTCCCAAACTCTTCCCACATAGGCTTTTACAGCCTGTATTCAGGTTACGGCTGGTTTGGTCATTCTTGAAGTGTGATCCTGTGGAGTGGCTATTAACAGCTAATAACCTACCTGTTGTAGATAGCTGTCTGGACGAGCAGCTGATGAGCTAACGGCTAGTCTGAACGGGGCAGGGTTTTGGAGGGTGAGGGGTCATGAGGTGAAGATACTTTTGGGACTCTGTCGATGTTGTTGTCGCCCACGGGTGAAGGCAGGCGAAGGCGGAGCAGTAATGTTTTTGCTCGTGTCTGTGTGTGCGTTTGTTTGTCTGTGCAGTTAGCAAAATATCTCACGAATCACCAGTTTTATTGGAAATAATCATCGGATGGTACGTCTACAACTGAGTAACTTTTGGACTCAGCCCAATTAAGGATGGCTGCCACAGAAAACAGACCATAGAAAACTAAAAACATTTGCCATAACTCAGCTAGTTTACAGATATTGCGGTAAAACTTGATGTGTTAGGAGCCGAGAGTCTTCCACAGCAAGATCTTTGACTCAAACTTTGGCGTAGAAGGGGACAGGTGATGTACATTCCTATTGCCAGTTGCATAAAATACTTATGCTGGAATAACAATGTGAAAAAGCAGTGTAAAGGTTTAAATAGCCTTTGTGTGAAATGCTGAGGAGCTAACGGCTGGTCCTAATCTGGTCAGGACCAAAGTGAAATGCAGCTGCCTTAGAAACGACGTCAGCCTCCAAATTCTCAGAACAGTTCACGTGAACACTGTTTCACGAACCGCTTTGAAGCCGCATATTTAGCATTACGGACGGGGTAATTCACATGGCATTCTGTGGTTACTTGCAAGCGCAGATGGCAACAGCAGCAGCTAGCTGTAGCACTTCTGCTGCAGACCGGAAGCACCACTTCCAGTACTGGGGTTATAAATTGTGTTTGCACGAAGCGCTGTGAAATCCCGAAGCTGTTTTGAGACGGTACGATCCCGTCTGGACGAGGCTCCTGCTCAGACCGTCTCGACCGGCAGACTCACCTCCGGAGCAGGTTCTGTCCCCTCGGAGCGACGCCAACCTTCAAAACTTCACAGCAGTTCACGCAAACGCGACCCACACACCTTTATAGTCCCGTCTGTTTCATGCCAGGTGATTGTTCGGGCAGAAACATCATGAAAGTTCTGCCTGAAGCGACCCAAACCTGCACTGGGAGAGCTGCAGCCGGCTGCCCTGTAGTTCAAAACTTACAGCAGTGCAAATGCTTTTGAGATCGGGCGATGAAGACCTGAAGGCTGTGAACTGATGCTCTTATATATATATATATATATATATATATATATATATATATATATACTCAGTATCTGAATCTACCGACAGAGTGGGGGTTTGAATCTAGGAGCCATATTTAATTAGAAAACCTCCATCTTCGCCACATTCAGGTCACGGGCCCTGCTGCTCCATCGCCAAGGCTCACTCTGAGCTCAGTATAATTAGTCCGTCACAAAAACAGACAGGCCTACTAACCTCAATATGTGTGTGACTTTTCAGTTTTCCCGATACACGGCAGGATGGAGGATGACTTTTGGAAAAGTCATCGTCCGTTTCTCCTGACAGTGCCAGCGCGGCGACGCCCCGTCGCTGCGCCTGACCACGTCACACTGACACGTGTCAAGGACGCTTCTTTCAGGACAGACTGTCTGACATCTTGTAAAGAGGAGAAGTGAGCCGGCGTATCGTGTGTTGTAGCTGCAAGGCTGGGATGGCAGTGTTTAGCGTAGGGCTGCGCTGTAAGCCGGGGCCAGCTGACATGAAGCAGGAGAGACAATGCGATGGCCCCACCTCGTGGCTTCTGTCAGTAAGTGAAGTGAAACAAAACCCCATTAAAAAAAAAAAAACTGTCATACAGACTGCTGGCTGATATCATCTGGAAATATTTAATAGATCAATGAATATTTTTAACTTAAAGACTGACATTAGGGCTGAAACAGGGAAGTTACTGGTAACACTAAATATGACGTACTTCAAGTTTGTCAATACTTTAAAGTGGCGGTGAAACAACATAGATAATTAGAAACAAATCATTAAAACTAAACCAGCTAAGAAGGATTTGTTGTTCTATCCACACATATATTAACTTTGTGACCAGTACCACGCTCGTAGGAGTTGTTGTGGAGTTATTCTCGCTGTAGTTATTCTCGTTTGGCTCTCGAAACCATGAGGTTTCAGCCTTTCAGAGATATTGTTTTGTTTTGCAAGAACATTTCAGTGAAGCAGGCAAACTCTGTCTGGCGTCAAGCCTGGTGCAATAATAACAAAAAAGAAAAAAAAACCCCACTGTGCTGAGATAATATAATCTCAAACATAATGCAGGGTTTCAGCAATACAGAAAGCCTGGATTCTTAAAGGCCCTGCACACACACACACACACACACAGTTTTATATATACCAAACACTGCTGCCAGGTTTAGAGAACCATAAAAAGGAGTCAAGATAGCGTTACTTCCACCTTTAAAATGTCGACAGCCCCTCGGTTCTTAGAGGAACTTCGGTTTGTTTGGTTGCATGCAAGGCCTTGCAGCACATCTGGAGCTGGTTCCACTTCTGTCTCACTGTGTTAGGACATTTCAGAGAAGAAGTCGCCTCTTTAACAAGCATGACTGACCTTTAATTATTAGACTGAATTATTAACATAATCTGGTTTAAATATACAGTTTAGGTGGTTATAATCTGCCTTTTATTGTATGTGTTATATGTGCAATCAGTAGTCTTTGAATGTGCCAAAGTACAACCTTAAACTTATTTTTCTTTACTAATCAATATTTTCATATCCAACAAGAATGAAATGACCATGCTGCTTAGAATGGCAAACCTTAGGAAATATCAATTCCCTCTGTAGGTTTCTGCATCCTAAATAACAGCTTCAACATCCTAAATTAGTTTGGATATGTTGATGTGTTGTAGGTGTTTGTGTTTCCCCTTTGCAACATTTAGTAACATCACGAAGAAGACGCTTTGACTCATTCAATAAAAAAAAAAAAAAAAACGTTTCATTCGTGCAGCCTGAACTCTCTGTACTTGTGCTTATCTTATTCGATCAGAAGAGACAGAGCGCATTGATGAATGTGAGTGCTTGAACTCATCATGCAAATGAGTCAGATTAACCACATGCTAGATTTAACTGCAGTCTCTGACGGGTCTATGGTGTTAAAATAAAAAAAACAACTAAACAACCACTTGTGTTTCTTTATGTGAACTAGGAGAAAACAGGTTCTGAATATCTTGATCCCTCAGATTGTTTGAAATTTTGGTTTGCTTTTAGGATGACCTTTCATTCGATCTGTCATTTGACCCACATGTCAAAAGTGTTGTTCGTTTTTTTGTTTTATTAAGTTAAGAAACAAATATAAACTAACCACTATAAAATCCAGTGTGAAGACGTAGTTCCACGTTGACTGCTACATTTCTATTTTCACTTGCTTCATCAAAACCTGTTTTGCCTTAGCTTGATATGTTTTATATTTCTGTTATTTTGATGTGAAGCACCATGTGAGTCTGCCACGTAAACTAAACTTACCTGCATGCACAACACCTTAAATATCAAGCAATAAATTACATTACATGACCTTAACTAAAAGAAAAACAGGAACATTTGACACAATATAATAAATACTATCCTAAAAATTTCAACAAATTTAGTTGAGCACCGTTTTAGACCAGGAACTGCTAGATGTGACGTTCAAGGACAGCTGTTCTGAGTGGGATTTTACATTCACCTCCGATTATTGCTGCAGAGACCAAGTTTTATTTTAGTCAGTGAACTTATTACACAGATGGAAGGCAAAACGATCCAGAAACCTTTATCTAAGAACAATATGTGCACATTTCATGATGATTATAAATGATATTTAGTTTAAACCACACATTATTTGATTTGTATTTATGTTTATAAGTCCTTTTGAAACTGTTTGAATCCGTAAATAAACCCCCGCCTGGTTTGTAGCGTAATTAATCATTAGTTGTAAGCGTATATTTATGCGCGCGCGCGGTGCACATGGCTTACGGTAGTGCGGAAATCGTGCTGCGCCGTTACTGCGGCCGTTGGTCACAAAAGCCAGGTTCGCGGAGCACGTGACGACGGGACAGACTGTACGGAGCGAGCGCGAGGCATCGCGCGCTCATCTGCCATCTGCCACCTGAAGCGAGCCTCCGCCGCGCGCATGAGACACCGCTCACCTCCGGCGGAGCAGCGTCACGGGAAGCTCCCCCGTGTTGGCGCCTCCACGATGGAGGACAAGTCCCCGTCGAGCCCGCGGGAGCTCACCCAGAACCCGCTGAAGAAGATATGGATGCCGAACAGAAATGGCCTTCCGGAGAAACACATTTCTCATCGAAAGGGTGCGTAGCTACGTGGCGCCGCTTCGCTCGCCGTTTTTGAATTCGTCCGTCGGAGGACGCGACGGCACGACGCGGCTTTTAATTCGAGGACGAACGGCGCGACGTGAGCGCTTAATGGCCGTGATGTCCCGTTTGTGTTTTGGTTGGTTTTTGTTTTGTTTTGTCCTGGCGGCGGTGCCCAGGGACGAGCCGCCGAGTTCAGCCGGGTTTCAGCCGCAGCAGCCGCTCCGGTTCACACGGTTATGTAAGGAGTCACGTAATCTGGAGGGGAGAGGAGGGAAAGGCGTCTAATCCGGGCATCTGTGGGTCTCATTCCCTCCTCACTGCTGAGGGTTTTAATCAACTCTCTGCTCTACTGACTCCAGAGCAAAAAACAATGCACCTCAGCTGCTTCTCTTTCTAATTTTGCAACAAATGCTGCACAAAAGCTGGGTGGGCTTCCAAGGAAATGCAAAGCAAAGGTTCAGATCTTAGGAAACCAGTGTGTGTTCACGTCTAAAAACACATGCACAAACTGGACTCTTTCTTTCCTCCCCCTCCTGGTCTGTCTTGAGCAGTAAAAGTGTAACATTGTGTAACCTGTATGAAATCTGCCTGCCCTCTGCCCTGATAAGGACAATCTCATCTGGTGTCAACAATAAACCTTTTATTGTGCAAAAGCGGCGAGACATTTCACAGAACTCCTGAATAACCTGATTTATTTATTCATTTGTTTCTAAAAGGTCTCTCAGTTTTCCTGCATGTCACGTACGACCTGATTGTAACTCGGGCTTCTTGTGTGTTTGTTTTATCACCAGTATGTATGACCAACTGTCCCACCCTGATCGTGACCGTGGGCCTTCCTGCCAGAGGAAAGACGTACATCTCCAAGAAGCTGACCCGCTACCTGAACTGGATCGGGGTGCCCACCAGAGGTACGGCTTCTCGGCACTCCGCCGAACGGCGAAGCGTTCAGGAGCTGACCCCGGTGCGCTTTCTTCCCCCGCAGAGTTCAACGTGGGCCAGTACCGGCGAGACTTCTTAAAGATCTACAAGTCCTTTGAGTTCTTCCGTCCGGACAACGAGGAAGGGTTAAAGATCAGGAGGTGTGGGCAGCTTTCTCGTGCCGCGTTGGCTCGTTTAAAATGGCAGCTGTCACTTACAGCCGTCTTATTTGGTTGTCTTTTTTTTGCAGGCAGTGTGCCTCGGCGGCGCTGAACGACGTGCAGCTGTATCTCACGGAGGAAGGCGGTCAAGTCGCAGTAGGTTCATTGTTGCTTTGGTAAATGTGTTGTTAAACCGTGGCGTGTGGTGCTTTTAAAAAAAACCGTCTCGTGGCGTCTGTCGCTTCGTGCTTCTGCTTGTAGGTGTTTGACGCGACAAACACCACCAGGGAGAGAAGAGGCCTCATCATCCAGTTCGCAGAGCAGAACGGCTTCAAGGTAACTTGTGTTGCAGCTCAGGTTTATCGTGGCACCCGTACTGGGTCTGAGCCGGTCCCCCCTCTCCCCCCCTCAGGTGTTCTTTGTCGAGTCCGTGTGCGAAGACCCCGAAGTCATACAGGAAAACATAGTGGTGAGTGTCCGCCTGTGTGCTTCTTTAGCCTTTTTATTCATTTCGTCCGTGTTTCACTCGCTCTAATTGTGTCGCTCTGTGCAGCAAGTGAAGCTGGGTAGTCCCGATTACACGAACTGCAACACGGAAGAAGCCGTGGAGGACTTCATGAAGAGGATCAAGTGCTATGAAAACTCTTACGAGACGCTGGATGAAGTTTTAGACAGGTGAGGAGGAAACCAGAGGGAGGCACGCCGCCGCTGTTCAGAAATATAACAAGTCTCGGGGCGCGTTCACAACCAGCCGCTTTAATCAAACTCTACTTCGATTGCCTAGAAAGTCCGGTTCGTTTGGGGAGGTGTGAACGCGCAATCCAACTCTGGTGCGAATCAAAAAAGTGAACTCTGGTCTGCCTGAAAACCTCGGTCTCTGTTCAGTTGAAGTGAACTCTGGCGCGGTTCGAATGCATATGTGAACGCAAGCAGATCAGAGACCGCTCCTAAAGCGGGATGCGGACTGCAGAACAGGGCCTTCTGGGTCACTTTAAGGGTTTGACTCGGTGCAGTGAGACTGTGAACCGCAGCAGCTGAAAATGGAACAAATGTTGACATTTTGGTCCCCAATGGAACCAAGTCTACCGGACTGTCAGGCGTGAACGCAGCATTAGTTGGACAGACACGTCCAGAGTTAAGCAGATCAGGTCACAGCTGTAAATGTTTGCTTCGTCATACAAAAATTTAATGTATTTATCGTCTCTCAGGGATCTTTCCTACATCAAAATCATGGACGTTGGACAGCGGTTTATGGTCAACAGAGTGTTGGACCACATCCAAAGCCGGATCGTCTACTACCTCATGAACATCCACATCACGCCGCGCTCGATCTACCTGTGCCGCCACGGAGAGAGCGACCTTAACGTCAGAGGTCGGATTGGAGGAGACTCTGGTCTTACGCCGAATGGCAAACAGGTACTTTAAAATGAAATATTAATATAAAGTGGAGCGCGTGAGACCCTTTCTTTCAGAACGAAACTGACTTCTCTCCTCTCCGTGCAGTTCGCCAAGAAGCTGAACCAGTTCATCCAGACGCAGAACATTCAGGACCTGAAGGTCTGGACCAGCCAGATGAAGAGGACCATCCAGACGGCGGAGGCTCTCTGCGTTCCCTACGAGCAGTGGAAGGTCCTCAACGAGATCGACGCTGTAAGCAGGGGGGGCGGGGCTCTGTTGGTCACTGACTCTGTCTGCGATCGGTGTGCGCGAGGTTTAACTGACGTCTGTCGTGGCTGTTTTAGGGCGACTGCGAGGAGATGATGTACGAGGAGATCCAGGAGCGCTATCCTCTGGAGTTCGCCCTGCGGGACCAGGACAAATACCGCTACCGCTACCCGAAAGGAGAGGTCAGAGGCGCATTTTTATCTCGCTCGAAGACTGGTTTCGTTCTTACAGATATTACTGAATCCGCAACTCAGCCGCAGGTCAACTCATTGGACGGCGTCGGCGTGGACGCTCGCAATATTACTTTACAGCCTGCCACGTTACGGCCACTAAAAGCATAAAAAAAAAGGAGCCACAGCAGCTCAGTCTGGTACGGCGTCCCCTCACACTGACAGCTGGGATCACGTCAGTTCTGTCAGTGAACTCGTCGAATAATAAATCCCAGAACTGTTCTTGACAACAAACTCTCATATTTTATGAATAATTGCAAAAGCTCAAATCCGATGACGCAAGACCTAAACGCCGCTCTTTGACACAAAGCGGGTCGCTGCAGTGACGCAGCCTTTGGACTCGCGGGACGCCAGTCTGCCCCTTCTGCTGACTTGGATCCACAATCGTCTTCTGCTTATCGCGAAAGGGATGGGATGGGATGGGATGTCCCGTCTTTGTGCCACGTTATCCCAGTCTGAGATAACGTGGCACAAAGTCCCGTCTAGGATGAGGCGTTTGCAGCTTTTCGGCGCGCAGCTGCAGCACATCGGAGTTTAAAGTGTCCTCGTGGACTGCATGCGAGCCTGGAAATGTCAAGTCGATTCTCCTGCGCGGCTATAATAAAATGCACACCGTCAAATCAGATCAAGATGGCTGCCGGCCACTTCCACCCTGCTAATGAAAATCCACTCAGACAATCGGGTTTAGCTGAACGCTGGGTCACGGTAAACAAAGCCTTCACATCAGTTTTGTGCTCATGAGTGTGTGTGTGCCAAATACAGGGGGTTGGTTTGTTTGCGGTGCGCCCACACGCCCTCCGGTCAGCTCTCACCTTTTTGTTCGTCCCGTTCCCTCCTCATTAAGCTCATATAAGAAGATTGCCTCTGGCTTCGTTTCCACCGTTTATTTACCTGTGTGGAAAAACGATTTCCCTGTTATCGCCTTCTCCGCCGCTCATCTAATTAATTTTCCGTCTTCCCGCTCAGTCCTACGAGGACCTGGTGCAGCGGTTGGAGCCGGTCATCATGGAGCTGGAGCGGCAGGAGAACGTGCTGGTCGTCTGTCACCAGGCGGTCATGCGCTGCCTGCTGGCCTACTTCTTGGACAAGACGGCAGGTCGGTGCTCGAAGCCAAACTCGGGACACACACCCACACAAAAAAAATTGGGAAACATTTATTTGAAATGTGTAGCGAAAACACTAAAATGATTAAGTTTGTAATAACAGCTAAAAGTCAGGCCACCAAGTCGACGATGAATAAAGTCGGGGGAGAGTGTTTGTGTAGCTGCTTGGTTGGTTTTGTGGGCGAGCTCTGCTGTGTCATGTTACACTCATAAAGTATTCATGCCTCGGTTTGATTAGGGTGCATGTTTACTGAAATAACATGAAAAACAGTCTTTTTCACTTCTGAAACCAGAGCAGTAGTCCGGGTGCAGCTCAGGTTTCACTCATTTCCTCCACGTTCCGCCGGTTTCACGCGTCTGGTTTGTTCGTGTTCACAGAGGAGCTGCCCTACCTGAAGTGCCCGCTGCACACCGTGCTCAAGCTGACGCCCGTGGCCTACGGTAGGAGCGCCGCCGTGTTCGCGTTTAACGTGCAAAACAAATTCAAGCGTCAGCTGAAAACTCTGTGCCGCCTGAGAGAATGAGCCCGGCGTTTTCTTTCTTTTGCAGGATGTAAAGTGGAGTCCATCAGCTTAAATGTGGAGGCTGTGAACACACACAGAGAGAAACCAGAGGTGGGGCTCACACACACACACACACTTGGTCTGCGTTGTTTCAGGTGTAAGTATAGGTAGTGTTTGTTTTTCTCTGCAGCTTTGAAACATGCTGCAGGTCATCCTGAACGGTTTTAAAGGTGTTTCCTTTTTTCTGACTGGATCATAGGTTAACAGAAACATCTATTTTTACATTTAGTGCTTTAAACTTTATTAACACTTTCTTCGGGTACACACACCCTCTGTCTGGATTATGTTGCAGCTGAACTGACTGTATGTCTTAGAATGTCATATTTACTTGTTTTATTTTCTCTTTACCAATAAAGCCTCTTTAAGAATGTTACTTTAGTTTGACGGCTAACGTCACGCACGGGTCTTGCTCTGGTAAAGGCAACGTCTCAGATAAAAACCCCTCCATCATGTGGAAACACAAACTTTGAACGTGAACGCTTTCAGACTGCAGTGGCTGTCCTGTTTCCCCTTACGTTTCGACTCTTTGTCTGTTTTTCGCCGAACAGAACGTAGAAGTGTCTCGGATGTCAGAGGAGGCTTTGATTACTGTGCCAGCTCACCAGTGAGGCAGTTAGCCGTCCCCCAACACCCTCACCGCCCACACCCCTCCACCCCCTCCACCTTTTAGCCTCCATTACGCACAATGTACCTTTTTTTTTTTGTTGTTTTTAATTCTTTGACCAAACCTGTCTCCACTTCTCTTCTGTTCGTCTTCCATTCATATGTAAAGATGTTATTAATTCACTGGAATCCAGTTTCTGATTTCTCTCGATTTTGTAAAATCCTGCCACGGATCTCGTCCTGCACAATCTTCGGTATGTGGAGAGCAAATGGGAAAAAAATTAGGGTTTTTTTTGTTTTTTTTCTCGAAGCGACGCTGCACTCCAGCTGTGACGCAGTGAAGAACCAGCATCTTTTCTGTGGAAAGATAAATTGCACGTAGTTTATTTAATTTTATTTTCTCTGATCTTGTCTGTAGAGCTGATTATTTAACGAGTTTACCATTTTACCAGTGTCAGTTTTAAATGTTATTAATCTTAGTTTCAAAGCAAAATAGCACAGCAAAATTGTCCTTTTTTTAAAAAAAAAAAAAAATCAACTATTTTGTTTCTTTGGGTGTGTAACGCTATCAAACGACAATCAGCTGCTCTTTGATTTTAAAATTCCTATTAATGATCAGGTGATAAGAGCAACACGTTTCTGTCTGCTGCTTTCAAATAAACTCCACTCAACCAATTCACCAACGTGGTCCGCGCTCTTTTTGTGTTCTCACTTCCGAAAGCTTCGCTGCTCGCTCCCGACACGTGAAGAAAGCTGGTCGGAGATCAGAAAAGACTCGTCCATTTTCCAGTTTGTTCTGCCATTCGAGGCCGGAGACTCGGCTTTCCCCCCGTTCACTCGTACGCAGACATTTCTCAGGGCTCGGGGAGGGGGGGCTTAAAAAATGTGCCCTCCTCAGAGTCAAACTGATCGGTGTGGTTTTAAAGTGAAAATAAGATAACTGTTCAGCACTTGCACACATTTCAGATTAGTTGGATACAGCGCAACAGAATGTGTGTCATAAACTCTCGTTGAACGATATATTGGAGTAGAACGCTCTGACCCAGCTACGTTCCCTCCCTCCCTCCCTCCAGAACGTGGACGTCCACCGCACAGCTGAGGATGCCCTGCAGACCGTCCCGGCCCACCTCTGACGCCTGCGCTGCGCTGGAACCCAGTGGCGCCGGAGTTGGACCTCTCCCCTGCGGACTCCTGCAGAGTACACCTGTGTGGGTGATGGACCTGCCCCCCCCACCCCACCTCTCCCATCTCTCTCACACACACACACACACTGCCACGTGTACAGTACGCCCCTGCTGTGTCCCACATGGAAGGAGTTTTAGGGCGTTCAATTAAAACGTCCGTATCTGAAGACTGCAGCACAGCTGGGCCACTGTATTCTTGATCCAAACTTTTGTTCTGCACGGAGGTGGGGTGGGAGTGGTGTGGGCTGGTGGGGTTGGTCCAGTCGATGTTGTCCTCACTGTGGTTTCAGTTTCCACGATGTGCCGCAGTGGATGACCACCAAAGGCTGTTAGGTTTTCAACTTTAAATCCAGTATTTGTGACTTTTCCTGCTGCTTGTGTGACATGATAGCGTTACGTGTGCAATCATTATTTCATGTGAAGTCGTCTTCAGCGATGATGTGCAATTTATGGGTTTCGAACCCACTCCGAACACAAAAGCTCTTTATTGTGACTGTGCCGATTGAATGAATGGTTGAAGGGATTTTACCAGGAATGTTAACATTTCTCTTGTAAGCAGTTGCTAATATAAACATACAGCTGGGTGATATTAGCTTTAGCTACTGTCTGTAGTGGATAGTGTGTGTATATACACACACGTTGTTGTGTTTCATCTGTTACAAATCCAAACAAAAACCACTTTTGAGAAACGTTTTGTGGAGCAGAACATCTGAGCGTTTGAAATTAGAAAAAAAAAAGGAAAAAAATGTTACCCAGAAGTTGGTTGTGTTTATCCCGACTTGAAAATGTACATATCAGCTCCGCTGTAATAAAGATGTTATTTTTCTAAACCAACCAGGAATACCTATTAATTTTTTTTAGTGAATTGTTTCCATAGATGTCAAGGTAAGTGTTCGGAAATGATTGATACCCTCAGTATTTGATAGCTCGTGACCATAAGAGGGCATCAGTTTCCAAAAGCATCACTAAGCCTTGTTTTAATTTTGTTTTTTTAAACCAGGTGTTCAATAAGAACATTTTACTAAAGGTTTACAATTCAGAAAGTCATATTTAGAAAGTCTGTGGGTATTTTCTGGGGGAAAAAAATCAAGCGTTTGTTTTTAATTTCCATGAACGTGTAGAAGATTTTGAGCTCTTGTGGCTTAAAAATCGATGAAGGACAATCACAGGTTTTAAGCCTTTTTAAAAAAGTTTATCTAAAAAATTGTTGAAGGCTGCCAAAGCAGCTACTACCTAAAATGTCAACATAACTTTGTTATAAGATTTAAAAAAAAATGCCTACATTCTGAGGCGTGACCTGTATAAGACAAGTAAAAAGAACCACAGCTGCTGCCAGTGGCTCGTTAGTCACCATGGTAACCACACACCTGAGTCTGTCACTCCCAAGTTACCGAGGCGACAGAAGTGCAGAAGCCTCGAACAAATGGACGCTGCGTGGAAACTAGGAGTCAGATCTTTAAGACAAATGTTGACCCGTGAGCAGAAGGAAACTCTGATGGTCACAGATGATAACTTTTAATGTTTCTACAAGTGTTTTCTGTAGATGTGACAAGTTAAAAACAGCCCTCCCTTCAGGTTTTATAGAGTATTTTGGTCCGTGGAGGCACTTTCTGCATTTTGGGGAGGGATTTAAGAGCAACACGTCCGTTCCATGGCACAGAAAGAGACACTCGGTGAAAGAGGACAAAAGGTTCTACGATCTGATGCATAATTTGTCTAAGAACAAAAATAAAGTTGTGGGAGGAAGGAGGATTTGTTTGCGTGACGTTTGAAGAGTTTCAGACGATCTGAAAGCGTTTGCGTATTCTGTGTGGGAAAGAAATCCAAACTTCAACTTTAAAAACTGTAAAACATATCAAAATGTCAGTTCAGGTATGTACCATCCAACTTCCTGTGACCTGTTTAACCTTTGATGTTTCCATGACGACGTCTGCCTGAGCTGTGGCGCTCTGAAGAGGGCTGGCTGTTGTCAGCTGCTCAGCCAAAAATCCCACAAATTTTAGCCGCGTTTTGCGACGAGTCACTATAAAAAAAGCCGCAGCATGCTCTTCCCAATCAAGCTGCACGTTTTGGCGTGTGATTTGCACGATTTATAACTAATTGATTGATAACTAAGATGAACATTAAAGCAGATGGAAATCCAAAAAAATAAAAAATAAAATAAAAAAAGGGGAGCAGCAGCAGCTTTATAAAAGCGGTGTGATTACTCCACTATGACAAGATGTTCAGAAGATCCTTCAAATGAACCAAATATGGACTTAAAAAAAAAAGTGTAATACTTTGACAAACCCTCCGAGTTTGGTTGAACAGTTTGTATAAAGTGCATGTGAACAAACGCCGTTCACACGCCGAATCACTTCCTCTTCCTCACAGCTATGACAGAAGTGTGACATAAGTGCTATCTAAAGACAACTTCCTCAAAAGAAAGAAAAAAAAGCTCAAACACGAAGCAGGTATGGCACTTTTAAAACCCAACACAGGCGTATAAACAAGTGACTTTATTTCTCTTTCGTGGGTTATTGTGGCGTCTTTTTAGAGACCTCTCCATTTGATTTGTTGCAATGCGCTTCCTCGGATATTTACGTCCTTTTTCTTAGACGACAGTGACAGAACGTACAGACTCACGTACACAATACAAAAACCTGGTCGTTTTTCTTTGCGAGCCCACGTCCCCGATGCCCCTGTATTCATGGCTATCAACTTGATTAATACTTTAAGGACCCGCCTTTGTCTGGGGATTTGTTCAGAGTGGCTGAAAATGAAACTGGTTTCTATTTCATTATATACAGGAATTGATATCCATGAGTACAGGGAAATGCTGGAGACGGGCGCAAAAAGGGGGCGCCACACTGGTCACGTCGCTCTCATCCCCACGTCGACCGGATGGTTCCTCCTCTAGTTCTCCGCTCGTGCGCCGATTGGTCCTCAAGAGTGTCCCAAGGGTCGAAGGAGACCAAGGACAACGCTGCCGTTAGAACTGTGGAGAAAGAGTTCATTCTTTACCGTCTGTAAAAGTTATATCGCAGCTTGGCGGTGAACAACAACAACAACAACAACAAGAAAAAAAAAAGGAAGGCTTACATTCTTGAGGAATTCCTCGGCAACAATACGAGCCCTGGCGTTAACGGACAGTTTCATCTCGCTGATCTCCTTGTCGATCTCCTCCATGAAGTGGATGACGAAGTCCACCAGCTTGTGTTTGTACATCTGCTCCGTGTGGAAGTTGGTGATCAAGAAGCTGATGTCGTAGCCCTGTGGGACACGCAACAGAAACCAGAGTCAGAAACGGGTCAGGACTTCCACGCATCCCTCCGTCGTTCTCCCACGCCTTTATACCTCGACTGGCTTCCTCCGGAGAATGAAGAAGTTCTCCGCCCGCATCATCATAAAGCGCATGAACTTGTGGCAAAGGATCTTCTCGATCTCGTCAGCCTTTCGATCAACCACAGCAGAAACGGGTTTTAATGTCTAAACTAAAATGACCACTTCAATATTGAGCAGATAAGGGGAGCTCTTAGTGACCTGTTTGACAGCGATGCTGACTCTGACGGAGTTGATGGAGCCCTCGATGAGAACCTTCTCCTTGTCGTTTCGGCTGATCACCACGGGCTGAAGCAGCAGCTCCTTACTGCTCCTGAAACCACACGCACAAAAAAACCCCATCTCAGCTCCCCAGTTATCATGGGAGGACACCTTTCAAATCCGTCTCAGCCAGCGGCAGGGCCTTGCCCGTGCTTGTGTTGTTTTTTTTTTCCTCCCTCCTTCCCTCCCACATTTTCTGGAGCAAGTCGGCACAAGCCCTATGCCCGTGCGACAGCTGCGGATGATCCACCTAGAGCTTGAGGGCGAGGGGAAAACACAGGGGAGGAAGGTGGACGAAGAGCTTCCGGCGATCCCCGTGCCCACGCACACGTACCTGACCTCCACCTCCGGCTTGTTGTGACGCTCCACCACCTGAGAGGAGAAGTTCTCCAGGCAAAGGGCCGCCTGCAGGGTGGCCCTCACAGCGTTCAAGTAGGGGCGCAGAGTCGCTGTCTGAGGAGAAACAGAGGAAGATCTGGGTGTGTGTGTGTGTGTGTGTGCAGAAGGAGTCCTGCAGGTCATCAGAGTCAGAACAAACAGAACCAGCTTAGTGAGCCTGACCCCCTGAGGTCAGGTTTGACTGGAGCCAAATATGGACATGGATGCAAACATTACGATCCCCCAAAAACATCTACTTAGATTTACTTTGCCAATTTTTAAATAAAGCAGTATTTAAAACAGGAACTAATATGTGTTGATTTCTGTTTGATGTATTTAGTTTTGCTTGCAGAAGCAGATGAGATGCTTCCAGGTGAGAGGAGTTCATCGATTATTTCCTCTTCTTCCCACATTAAGGCTCGTCGCGCCTCGCGCTCTATTCAATATTAATGCCGCTTTTTTGCCCAAAAAATAAAAAAATAAAGAAAATGTCCGTTTTTTTGAGAGAGCCACCTATGACAGTACTGACTGAGGGAGAAAAGGCCCGAGAGGAAAGAACAGCTCAGCTAAATCAGTCTAGTCTCTGCATACCGACCGAAGGATGCCCGTCCTCTGCTTCTACTGAAGCCAACCTAAACCACGGCCGCCGCCACACGATGAAAGCTAGCTAGCTCATTTCCTTTTCAGCGAAGTCGCGGTTTGTTCGAATAAATAGCTGAATAATAATAAAAAATACATGAATTCGTGTAATGCAGGAGACTTACCATTTTTCAGCCGTACAAGAAGGAAGTTCCTCAGCCACGCCTGGGACAACGCTTCCGTAAATCATTCATAGTAATGTAAAGCTAGGGGGTGCGTTTGTTTATCTCCACTCAATGTTTGAGGAAGCGGTGCCTTCTGTAACGCTTATACGTTTGAATGACTACTCCGCCCGGCTGGAGAGGATTGAGAGGAAAACGAGCACACAGCTTGGTGCAACCATTTCGTTTTAGAAGGGGAATTTACATTACTTCATGGCTGTTTGTTCATAGTTTATTTCGAATTTTTCGATCTTAATTCAAATAAAACATGGTGTTTAAACTTTTCAGAATGTATACATGAGATAATAATTTTCAAATTGCAGATTTAGCGTTTAAGTATTTGTCCAGTTGCGCCTTGATAGAAAATGGTTTATTCCGATGATACCATTGTAGTGTGGGTGGCTGTTGTAATCGAAACTTGGCTAATTTGTTTTGCTGCGTTCAGAAGTGTTAATTTGTCCAGTATCTTTCAGAATGATGTAACATATAGCTTCACGCCGAATGTTTTTATTTAGTTTTAAAAAGGCTCAAATTTAATTTAAATATGTTTAGACACCCCCCTGAGCGCAATGGTTTTTCCCATCATGGACACTTTTCACTGACGGTAAATATCGCTGCTCCTAAACGTGACAAATAACTGCTTATGTTCCCCCTGTGTGTAACAAGAAGCGTGAAAACGTGCGTGTGTGATGTTTGTGTGAGTTTTGTAAAATACGAAAACCGCTGTTAAAATGTAAGAGTAATTCGGGCTCCGTTAGGCCCGGAGCTGAATGAAGCGCCCCTGTGTGCGTTTTCACGTACGTGCTTTGGGTGTTTGATATGAAACTTAGAGCCAGGCTCCACTTTGTGTGAGTCCAGTGATCTCTAACATCATGTCCTTCCTGTGATTGCGTTGCATTAATCAGACACTGACAGCTCCCCCGTCACGCTGCATCATGAGCGAGCTGAAGGACTGCCCCCCGCTGAAATACTACGACTTCAAGCCCGTGGAGCATGTGAAGCTGTGTCCCCGGTACACGGCGGTGCTGAGCCGCTCAGAGGACGATGGCATCGGCATCGAAGAGCTGGACACCCTGCAGCTGGAGCTGGAGACGCTGCTGTCCTCCGCCAGCCGCCGCCTCCGAGCCCTGGAGGAGCAGAGACAGGTAGGTGTCTCCCACCTGTGTGGAATAAGACTTTCATTGCCCTTTGGTGTTGTGCGCATGTGAATGTAAATGTGCAATCTCAGATCCTCACAGACTGGCAAGACAAGAAGGGAGACAAGCGCGTCCTGGGGAAAGACCCAGATCCTGCGGCCCCATCCCGCCACAAACCGAAGAAGCAGAAGCAGGACAGCAAGGGTGGACCGGGTCCAGGTCCTGGAAGACCCAAATCTAAAATCATGCAGCCAAAAGTACAAGAGTATGATTTTCCAGACGATCCACAAGATGTTCCCCGCACACCTAAAAATGATGCTCCCAACAGGTCAGCAGCATCAGGATGCTAACTTTCTCTAATAATTATATCATCAAAACAAGGCTGTTCGGAGACGTGCTGTAAAGCTTCCTTTGTGGTGATTTTATTCTTGTATTGAAACTGGTTTTCAGATTCTGGGCTTCAGTCGAGCCATACTGTGCTGACATCACAAACGAAGAGATACGACTACTGGAGGAGCTCCTAAAACCTCCAGAGGACGAGGCCGAGTATTTCAAAGTATGACGTAAAACTCCAGCTCCTGGCGTCGAGCCAGGACGTGCTGCGCGGCTGAAAAAAGCCCACCGAGCTTCACGGCTGATTGTGTCACCCGCAGATTCCAGCGTTGGGGAAACACTACTCGCAGCGTTGGGCTCAAGAGGACCTGCTGGAGGAGCAGAGGGAAGGAGTACGAGCCAGCGACAAGAAGAAGAGCCTCATGGGAGGGCCGCTGTCGGAGCTGGACGCGAAAGGTGAGGACACACACCACGGCAAACTGTCTTTGCTGCTCAGACGTGTATCCGTGTCCGTTTTAATTCTCTTCTTTATGTCCAACATAGATGTAGACTCGCTGCTGAAAAAGTCCGAATCCCAGCATGAATCGCCAGAGGACGGGTGTCCCTTTGGTCCTCTCACTCAGCGCCTGCTGCAGGCCCTCGTAGAGGTCAGACTCACGGTTTTCTGCTCCCGCATATCTTTCAGTAAATAAATGTCGCTTACAAGCACTGGACCGATAGGTGAAAAAGCATCCAGTAACCAAAGAGAAACCTGCCCTGGAGAACCTTTTAAATAAAGACCACCTGTAAACATTCCAAGAAAATCTGTCTCCTTGGAAGCAACATATAACAAAACAAAGGAGGACTCTAGATGTTTACTCAGAACTATGTGTAAAGGTTTTTTTTTTCTGCTTTCTTTCAGGAGAACATTATATCCCCCATGGAGGATTCTCCGATACCAGACATTCCAGGAAAGGATGCTAACGACGGCGCCGGGACGTCTCCTCGGAGCCAAGGGAAAGCCTTTAGGTGCAGTATTTCCTGCGTCTTATTGACGTGTGGGACAGTTTGACAGTTCGGGTCGGGACCCTGCCGTGGCTCGTGAAACACCCAAGTTTGGAGTGAATTTACTGTCATTTGTTTTTGCAAGAAAAAAAAAGCGACGGTCATAAATTAACAGTCCCAGTCTGCTCAGACTGCTGTGTGGACATCTAGGGACAGTCAGGGTCACCGGTCTTCCACTTCTGTTGGGTTGTGAGTTTGTAGTTTGTACGATCTCAAAAGCACCGACATCAGTTCTTCGTTTAAGAAATCAGCTTTTTGCTTTTCAGACATTCGTTCAAACAGACACTCGTCTTTCACGTGATCCGTCAGGATAATAACCAGTTAAATTCAAACTGTTATAAACTAGTTCGTTGCTCCTTCTTAGTACCCCATCTTAATATTTGAAAGATCTGACATTTACACAAGGGATGCAGCAGAAAGAAGTGGAAACAGACGAGGTATTTTTGGTGACAAACAAATATTTCTGTCTGATCTACCACAGGGAAGAATGTAAAAGCAAAAAAAAAACTAAAATATCTCTTGAATGCATTAGGGACGTGTCTTTAAAATTCAACACATAGGCCCAGAGTCATCCTTCACGTCCACGTCCCGAGGAGGTGAAGCTGGATATATTAGAGTGAATAAAAACGGCAAAAAAACTCAAAACATTTAACCCAGAAGTTGCACAAAAGAAGAAAAGAAAAAGGTCGACAAAACTCCCGGAGCAGCTGGGTTTTTTTTGCCTGAACATTTCTAATTTCTGTCTAATTCCCTGAAGCTCTCAAGACACTAAGAAAAATCACATGAATGTGTGTGACAGCTGCATCGGTGCAGTCTACAGACTAAGGGAGCCTCTGTGTGCACGCAGTCCGGCGACGGCGGCGGCTTTGTCTGTTATTCACGTCTCTGACATGACATCGGGATTCAAACTAAATGTTGATCTAATAAGACAACGAGTGAGCTGCTGGCCCGGTTTACAGTTTCCACAATGAGATCAGATCTAACACTTACAATACGAGGGACTTGATTTTACACATGAACACAAGAAACACGCTCAGGGTCGATCAACTCGGCTGAAGCGGCCACCATTTTTCAGGTTGACAGGTTTATTTCCCCTCCTCGTCAGTGGATTGGAGGTGAAAAAAAATCTAATTTTCCACAAAAATATGATGAAATAATGACTTAGAGTCAATCTGATAATTAATCTTTCCTGCATGTAATGCTGAATTTAGAAATATTTGTTATAAGCAGGATTAACCAGGAGTTTCAGTCCCTCCCTGATCTGTGTAACTGTGCTTAAGGTGCTGATTAGCCGTTTTCGTCTTCTTGTGTCATTGCGTCTCCCCAGCGTTCCTCACACGCGTTCCTTGGAGGCGCGAATCAAAGAGGAGCTGATAGCGCAGGGGCTGCTGGACTCGGAGGAGAGACCCGGGCAGGGAGGGGACTCTGAGGACGAGGTCCTGGCTGAGCTGCAGAAGAGGCAGGCCGAGCTCAAAGCCCTCAGCGCCCACAACCGAAGCAGGAAGCAGGAGCTGCTCCGGTGAGGGCCGAAACAGCCGCGTCGGTAAGCTCCCATCAAACGTAGTCAAAGACCTGACCCCCTTTTCTTGCAGGCTGGCGAAAGAAGAGATGCGCAAGCAGGAGCTGAGACAGAGGGTGAGGGTGGCCGACAATGAGGTGATGGAGGGATTCCGGCGGATCATGGCGGCCAGGCAGAAGAAGCGCACTCCCACCAAGAAGGAGAAAGATCAGGCCTGGAAGGCGCTGAAGGAGAGGGAAAGCATCCTGAAATTATTAGACAGCTAGAGCAAGTTTTTTTTTTTTTTAATGTTGAACGAATTCCCCTCTCCTCACACAGTCAGAGTTGGATTTATATGTCGTAGTTTTAATGGTTTGTACACGTGAAAGCTCGTTTGATCCAGAACATTCAGTATGCATCTTTTTTTTTTTTTTTACTCTGTGCTGGATTTTGTTCTTTGTTGAATCTTTATATTGCCCTGTTTTGTTTACAAATGTGACGTGAAAATGGTGTTTTGCAGGTTTTTTTTGTTTGTTTTTTTCTCTCTAAAGTCAATTTCGATGACAGAAGCAAACTGTTGCAACTTATTCCATTAATAAATATCACATTTGCTGTTGTTGTTTTCTTCTGCTTCAGATTATTGCCCATTTCCCTCATGTGCATTTGCACGCAGACGTCTTCGTGATTTACTCAAACCGGCAGCCACGCGTCCGTTTTGACTGTCCCAGCTGGTCCTGGTGATAATGTCGCGCCGAAAGTGTCGCCTTCCATCACGCCGTCGTTTACAACCACAGCAGACAGACTTTCTGTCAGAGAGGCGGCACGTACTGTAACGCTTCAAATGAGACCAAATTTAGATTATTTTCCCCTTAAATCTGGCTTTAACTAAACTTGAACCCTTTTCCCCTGGCTCCACTTCTTACAGACGTGTTCAGCTGAACATCTGCTCATCATGGGCAAGAATATCACATTAATTTGGGGCTTTTATTGATTTTATTTGGACCGCTCTTTTTCCGTAGTTAATCGTGCGATTTTAACGATTATAAAAAAGAAGAATGCACAAGTTTAATTTACTTTGGATTTTTTTATGATTACAGAGTACAAATTATTGACACAGGCTCAGATATATTCATACTAATATTTGATGAAACGTTCATTAGAAAGTTGCACCATGACCACATGCTTTTTGTATCCAGAGAAAAGCTTCTGGCATAATCCTGGTTGGAGATTTGACCCCTCTTCTAGGCAGAATCAGTAGAGTTCATTCAAATTGGTTTCGTGGCACAAGCCTGGATTTCAAGCATTGTCCACAGGTTTCTAACAAGGTTGAGGTCGGTGCTTCGGTAAGACAGTTCCAGAAACTTAATGAGAGCAGTTTTATCCAATCAGAAGCCAGTCCTGACGTGTTTGGGGTCATTCTCCTGCTGGAGCACCCAACTGTGTCCAAGTTTCTGTCATCTAGCTGTTCTTCTTCTTGTCTCGTTCGGCATCCTCTCGGTCTTAGATGATCTAAAGCTACCCTCGGCGGCTCCTGGCTTGTTCCTGAACATCCTAATTTCCTTTCATCTGAGGGTAACAGGTGAAAACTGGTCAACCCAACGTGGGCTGTCAAACAAATCCTCTTTAAGCTGGCAAAGAGAAACTACCAGCTGCAGCCAATCATCTTCACTAACAAGAAATAACAACGCTAGGCATTGTCAAATGAAAATAATTTCTGATGAATATTTGAGGCTGAATATGTTATATTATTTAGACTTTGTGTGGGTTAGAAAACAATGTTCTCACCTTTGGAGTTGTATAATCATTCTTACTTGGAAAAGTAATGCTTAAATATTTAAAAAACCTTAAATTAATGTGACATTCATGCCCATGATGAGTGTTTGAAATATATATATGGTGATGGTGCTTTTAATTTTCCCCCTTTCTTAGAAAAACATTTTAAGCAAAACAAACAAACAAAAAAAAACCAAAACAATCCTCTCCCTCACCACTAGATGGCACTCACCGCCCTTTTTACCGACCAGGTGGGCAGCATAGTCGCTTCTCTGAGTTAATGGTTGACTTTACGCCCTGGCACAGTGTGTGTGTGTGTGTCACTGTGGTGTGTGTCCAGTGTTCACTTGAAGCTACACTCTGAGTGATCTTGATCCCAGGATCAAGCAACAGACGGTGTCTCACAGAGAGCAGCTGTGCCTTGGGGGGTCACTCAGTTCAGCTTACAGAGTTGGGGAGCAGCACAATCAGGGCCTTCGCTTCCTGACCAAACTGTCTCATGGCCACAGCAACAACTGCCTCGATTGGGCTCGGCGTGCACCGAGAAGTGGGAGAACAAGCGGCCATCACAGCTGAAGAGTCAGACTTTTTCACTGGGCTCTCGCTTTTCACCGATTTGACTATTTCCCCTTGTTGTAGGCACATCTTTTGTTCTAAAAATAAAAAAAATGCAAATAGTAGAGACATGTTAAAGAGGTAGTTGTGTGTAAAACTGATGAGCAGTTACTATCTTACCTGTTGTAGATAGCTCTTTGAATGAGTTTAAAGCTGAGTCTGATTTACTTTGGAAGTTGGATCTCGGATCTGGGAATGTTGTCACACCCAACTCAACCATGTTCCAGTTATAAGTCAGTAAACAAGCCTGATTTGATCATTTGTGTTTTCAGTGACCAGACAAACTATTACAAGCAATACAAGCCAATAATAATGGATTTTTCTGCATTCAAACATGGGAGCAACATGGTTCCTATAAAGGTACTACAGCAGTAGCTGTGTGGCAAATTTCATGAAATACAAACCAACAAAATCCAAAACAGATAGTTTATTACTGCAGGTATTAGTGCTTTTCATACACGAGGCAGCCATATTGGATTTTTAGGCCAGTGTCGTCGTGAATCGCCATCTTTCCGATTTGGAATTCAAACTTCAGGGGGCGCTCCTTATATCCTTTTAGTTTTTCCGGAAATTCCAGCTTCGGTTTACAAATACCTGAATCGACGAGCCAACAACTAGCCTGAGCAGATCCAGAATGGAAGTTGACTGCTGCCGCCTTAAGACAACTTGAGGAATTTTGTTATGGCAGGGAGCAGGAAGGTGTGACGTCACCCAAGAACAAATGATTAGCGGGAACTTAATAAGAAAAGTACGACTCAGGGGGAAACAACTTGGTAAGTGGGAATTCTCGTCACGTGAATGTCAAGAATGTGGCAGTGACTGAGTGAGACCACGGTGCTTCTACACACTGGGATGGATGATTGGTGGGTGAGAACAGGTGGGCGAACGAGCAGGTGAACAACAGGTGTCCACTGGCAGAGTCTATAGGGAAAACTCGGTAACAAAGCCCGGGAACATGAATACACAGAAACCTAACTGCCTGACTGAACTGGTGATGGAAAGCTTGTAACAAACTGAAAATGTAGGGATGGCAGGTGTTTTTGTTGTACATCTTTTGTGTTTATGTCTAGATTTATTCCTTTGAGCTCATGTTTAGCTCCTGGTGTGTCACTTTTTCAGTTTCTGCTCTCAGCTGTTCACCCAGTGTATTCAGTCCAGGTGTTTTCTGTTGCTAATCTTCCTCAGCCACTTATATCCTCCTCTGTCTCACCTTACCTTCAGTCAGGCGTCGTCAGCTCATGCTGTAGTCCGGTTTTGCTCCTCTGTGTTCTCCTGCTTGTTGTTTTGTTGCTGCCACGTCAGGCTTGCGTTTTCATCCAAGTCCCCCTGTGTCAGCCTATCTCAATCGTGGCAGAAAAAAAAAACACGGATATAAAGAAAACTCAAAAGCAAATCAAAGCATAACAAGGATAAAATGTTAAAAGTGGTTTGTTTTGTGAACGCTGTTTTATCAACCTTTACATTGTTGTGAGTTGTGCTTTACACAGTTATTCTGGCAGAAACATTAGGATACTCCTGATGGAAGTGCCACACAGGCTGCACAGGAAGTGCTACAGCCAGCTGCTGCTGTTTACACTTGTTATATAACCAAATAATTCCATGTGAATAATTGTGTAATGCAAAGTTGATTGTGATGTAAAGCTGTCTGCTTTAAGGCAATCCATTTGGTCTTGGCCATTAGTGAGGTCATTCAAAGAGCCATCTACAGCAGGTGAGATATTTATTAACTTTTTCACAGACATCTAATGTTTTGCTTCCGCCGACTTCACCCCAACAAGCACACAGATCACATCTCCCTGAAAACGCCATTAATTTGTTGCTGTTAAACATCATCCCGTGCCTTTGGGCCACAACTTCTCCGTCTGCTTGTTTGCACGTTAAACAGAAGGGAGGTTTTGTTGTCGTAGCGCATTTGGGCCCAGTTTTGTGGCTTTCACAAAGCATTCGTCAGCGTAGAAAAACACGACACAAAACCCCTCGTGTCCTTATCTGCGTGGGTTTTTTCTTTTTTAAATTCATGTGTGTGGCTGCTGTAATTACAAGACCTCATAGTGGAAACTGGCCAAATCCACAATAGTGCCGGAAAACGATACACAGTCCCTGAGTTTGGAGGCTTCAACAAAGGCCCAGCCTTCATGTAAAACCACCTTGGTTCAGGCTGGTGTCCTCTATGCAAATCATAATGCCACGAGCCTGTCTGGATGAAAGCTTTTAATAACATGCAGGCCAGGTGAATGAGAGGCTGAATAGGCGGCTGTGGCGGCCCCTCGAGGCTGTACGGTTCAAGGCTTTTGTTGCGTTTGTTGTCATTGGACCAAAACTGAAGGGCAGGTGGGTTTTGAGTCGATACGCCGCTCATACATGCCTAATGATGCTCATCATCTGTTTGTATATCCAATATTGAGATGGGTGTTGTTTCTTTTCTTTTCAGGGTTGGCCACGCTCCCTTTTTCGACGAGCCCAGGTGGTGTCATCCCGGAGACTTCGGGGGGGGGGCCCACGAGGCTCCGAGTTCGGCCTCTGCTCCTCGTGTGAAATTCAGCTCCACGGTGAGCTTCTTCACTCCTCCCTGCCATGGCGGAGGGCAGAGGGCGGAGGCTCCGTGTCACACAAATAAAGAGTAAATAAAGTGCTGTTGTGTGAGGAGGCGAGGAGGCGTGCGCACGGACACACGCACACTAATCTGCGCTCCTATCAGCTCAGATCAGATGGAGGAGGGTGGGGTTCTCTCCATTGGTTCTTTGTTTTGCCACTGTTTATGAATCATGTTCCTTTCTCTGGGGCTCTCCTACTCCTCCTCCGTCCCTGCGTTCCTGAGAGCCTGGAGACAGCGGCTGGTGCACACACACACACACACACACACACACACACACACACAGAGGGACCAAAACACAAGGATTTATCATAAATCTGTTCAGCTTTCATGCCTGAGTTGTAATGGTGCGCGTGTATCAGAGATGCAGACAGAGGTTGAGACAGCTGCTGAGGTCTCCTGTGAGAAGAGCCTCTGTCCGGCCAGACCACGCCTTGGCTCTTATCCTGCACACTGAACTATTGTCTTCAGAGATGACCCCCCNCCCCCCCCCCTCCTCTCTGACATCACAGTTTGTCCTTCCCCAGAGTCCTGCTGCCGCTGCTGTTGTGGTAAAACTAAACAGGCCTTTCAGTTAAAAGTCTGAAACACATCCAGCAACACTAACAAATGGTTAAACAAGTTTTGCTCAGATACACACAACGCTAAGGCTCTGGCTATGTTTTCTCTTTTTTCCTTTTTTTTTTTTTGACCCAGCTTTAAACTTGGTCTGATTTGAATTTGATTTGATTCCCATTTGCATGGCAGTTGATGCTTTTCTTGTGCGACTCCTGGAATTGGCAGATCATATGCAAAGCGGCTTCTTCTGTGTCGCCCAGCAGATGCAGGGAGGCTTCATCCAGCCCGTCAGCTACTCACCTAAAGTCCGAGGCTGCGCTTTCTGCCGCACAAGAGTCGTCCATAAGCTGTGAGAGCATTGTTTACTATTTAGGGGGAACGAGCAGAATGCATCTGGCTGATGAGCAAGAAATGTGGCGCCAACATGGTAGCTGTCAGTTGAGGTGGTGATAAATTCAAAAAGGCGAGTTACCGCAGAGTTCGCCAAAAGATGTTGGTTGTTCCAGCTCCAGCGTATGCACAACCTCATGTGATATTGCAAAAATGTGTGTCATGAATGACTCTCAGCTACTACCACATCGAATTTGACCTCAATATCTGCAAAACTGACTGAGTTATAGGCATTTTTGTGTTGGCTAAGGTCAGTTAGTTGGAGTGGCTATCTCAAACTGGGTTGACTCCAAAAGTTAATCGGTTGCAGGTGTACAGCTAATGATTACACTCCGAGAGCTTCATTAATATCTGTCCAATGGTTCATGGGATATTTTGCTAACAGACAGACAGAGCTGACACCAAGAGTTGATGCTGAAGTTTCGAGCAAAGATCTTGCACAATGAGTAGCGCTTTGAGTGTGTGTTGTGAACAGCTCTCAGCTACGACCACACTGCATTTTAACTCAGTGTCTGTAAAACTGACTGAGTTAGAGCCATTTTTGTGTTTTTTTAAAAGTCAGTAGCTTTGGCAGCCATCTTGAATTGCATTGTCTCTAAAAGTTAACCAGCTGTACAAGTACATCCAACGATTATTTCCTGAAAATTTCACTTGAATCAGTCTAGTGATTCATGGTCATCTTTCAAAAAAAAAAAAAAAAAAAAAGTGTTTGAACTTTGGCTGCTTTTTCCACTCATTTTCAGTCCAATACGTGGCTATTGTCAAAGAGGTTTTTTTTTTGTTTTGATTTTGGAGCTGCTAAAATTTGACCTTTGAATGCTTCAGGCAAGAAAAGTCTCCAAAAAAAGTCTCCATCTGTTGAGTCAACACCTGCAGGAACAGACAACGTAGCAAAGAACCTGTTTCAATTTGACTTTCTTGGCACTTTTCTTGCAACCAGTCCCAAACAGAACTTTTGTTCCCATTTCTGTAGTTAAATCTATAAAAAAACACCAAAAAACCAACACTGGTTGCCTCAAAATGGTATCTATTAAAGCCAAAACGTAATTATGAGCTGAAAACCTGACAGGTGATCAGCTGAAGGAGGATCTCAGGTTCTGTGTCAGGTTGTTGCTGAATATTTTTCCTTTTTCCTTAAAGGCGAGCCTCTCAGATACTCTTCACCTGCTGTAGAAAGTTTATTTTAGGCCTCCACTTATCCACTTTCTTTATTTCTTTAGAGCTCACGTTGACAATTTGCAGTCTTGAAAGGACTAAACAGAAAGTCCAAAGAAAAAGCTTTGAAAGATCTTCAGAAAGCCTGTAGAAGAAAAAGAAATTCTGGCTCATTGGAAGCAAAAGTATAAAAGAATTTTAAAAAGCCTAGCGTTCCTTGAAGGAGTGCATATCACCCACCGAGTTTAAAACTGAGATCATCTTATATCGAGAAGGAACAGAGTAAAAGGACGACTCTCAGCTACTACCATGCTACTTCTGGCTCGGTATGGGTAAAGGCCGTGGTCCATTTCGTTGATTAGCTTTAAGAGCCATCTGCAGCTGAGCTCGCTCCAAAAGCTATTCGGTTATGGATGTGCGTTACTCTGAAAGTTTTGTTCAGACCAGTGCAGTGGTACATAAGGCAACAGATAAACAAACCCACATGCTCACACACCCTAAGACATTGGCCCTTGCTCCTTCGGCAGTGGGCGATAATTAGGGGCAGTCAAAAAGAAAAAAAAAAAAAAGGAAACTGTTTTCGAATCCGTTTGGAAACCTCACAGCCCTTCCTCGTCCTCTCTCCCATTGTTTCCTCTCTCCCCCTCTGTCATTATCGCCAAAACCATTATCCGACTTCCCTCTCCCCTCGGAGTGATGGGTCGGAGGGCGTCCTCCCACTCGGCTCTGGTGAAAGATTGGTAACAGCGGAGCACACGAAGGAGAGAGAGAGAGTAGTAAAGTGAAGACAAGAGGCCCAATAAAGTCCATCTAAATATAGAGGCAGCAGGGCCTTTTTTCCCTTCTCCTTATAAAGAGCTGCTGGTGAATCCGCCCGGACTATCTCCCTCCGTGTGCTGAGCGCTGATCACTCCCTCCAGGATTGGGAACGCAACTGTTACCGCATGGAAACACACACTAGTGCACACAAACACACATGGTTTTATGAGGGGATGGAAGGGGGGGGGGATGTTAGGCTGACTTTTTTTTTTCCTCTGAAGAAGAGGGCAAATCATGTTTGGTGGAACATACTAAAATAGGAGAGGTCTGAGGAAAGCTTCAAAAAAGAAATGATGGGAGAAACGAGTGACTGGGGGAGGGGGGGGGGTGTTCCTGTGCAAAGATTAGTATGAAAGTGGATTCAGACAAACCTCTGTCCAGAAATATCTCAGAGGATGGATTTTATATCTCAGTTTATATCAACACAGGACCCCGTACCCACTCCAATACATGCCCCTATTTGGCTCTCCCTCATTCATAGTAGGCGCCGTACAGTGGTTCCCAGGCGTTAGCTCAGAATTTGGGGGAAATTCGCCCGCTTTTTGATATATTTAATGAACCCATTATTATTTTGTTGCAGTCTAACTACTTTTGCACTTGCCGTTTATTTATCAAAACATGTTTAGTTTTTAGCTAGCCTTTTGACACTTTTAGCTTTTAGCTAGGCTTTTAATACTAGTCTTTTGTTACTTTAGCTTTTAGCTCCTCTTTTGATATGTTTAGCTGGTGTTTTGCTATGATTAGCCTTTAGCAAATGTGATGCTACTTTTAGCTTTTAGCTGGTGTTTAATACTTTTGGCTTTTATCTAGAGTTTTTCTTCTTTTAGCATGTAGCTAGTGTTCTGCTTGTTTAACCTCTTTAACAAGTTGTTGGATCGTTGCACATCTGGACCAACACTGCAGCTCAGGAACACGGTGATGCTGAGGAACACCAGGGTTCTGGAGGTTTCACACTCGGTCTTGAGGTTTTTGCTTCTCTTCTCCTTTGTGGCCTTTCCTGACTATTTACAACTCAACACATTGGCCTTGCTAGTTTACAAACTAGACTGAGCAGAACACCGGTCAGTATCTGGTGTGACCAGAGCAACACATCTCATTCACACAGAGATGATCGGGTTGTTGATCGTGGCCCACTCCTCTTCAACGGCTGTGCCAAGTTGCCGGATACTGTCAGGAACTGGAACATGCTGTCGTCTACGCCGATCCAGAGCATCCCAAACGTGCTCAATGGGCGACATGACCGGAGAGTATGCTGGCCATGCAAGAACTGGGATGTTTACAGCTTCCAGGAATCGCGTACAGGTCCTTGCAACATGGCGCCGTGCTTTATCATGCTGCAACATGAGGTGATGGTCGTGGATGAACGGCACAACAATGGGCATCTCTGCGTTCAAGATGCCATCAATAAAACGCACCTGTCTTTGTTGTCCATAACACACGCCTGCCCATACCATAACCCCACCGCCACCATGGGCCACTCGATTCACAATGTTTACATCAGCTCATCCACGAACACTTCTCCAATGTACCATACGCCATCGAATGTGAGCGTTTGCCCACTCAAATCGGTTACAACGACAGACGTCAGTGAGGTGCAGACCCCGACGAGGACGTTGAGCATGCAGATGAGCTTCCCTGAGATGGTCCTCTGACAGTTTGTGCTGAAAGTCTTTGGTTATGCAAACCGATGGTTGCAGCAGCTGTCCGGACGGCTGGTCTTAGATCATCTCGGAGGCGACGATGCCGGATGTGGAGGTCCTCACATGCACACGACGCTGGTGTGGTTACATGTGGTCCGTGGTTGTGAGGCCCCGTTTGGATGTGCCGGCAAATTCTCAGAAACGCCTTTAGAGACGGTCTTATGGTAGAGAAATGAACGTTCAGTTCACGGGCGACAGCTCTGGTGGACATTCCTGCAGTCAGCACGCCAACTTCGCTCTCCCTCAAAACTTGGGGACTGTACCATGTGATAAAACCACACATTTTAGAGCGGCCTTTTACTGTGGCCAGCCTGAGGCGCACCTGTTCAATAATCACCCTGTCTGATCGGCAACTTGATCTGCCGCACCTGCGAGGTGGCTGGATTATCATAACAAAGGAGAAGTGCTCACTAATACAGATTTATGCAAATTTGTGAACAATGTTTGAGAGAAAAAGGCCGATTGTGTACATAGAGAAAGTCATATTTCTTAGAGTTCAGCCAGTTAAAAATGGGAGCAAAAACAAGTGTTGTGTTTATTTTTTTGCTCAGTATATGAACCAGTGGATGGATTTTAAAGGAACATTTACAAAATAGTCATTCACTGTACATCTACAACTAATAACCTTTTGAAGGAAACCCTATTGAAGATGGCTGCCACTGCTAACTGACCTGACCCAACACAGAAATGGCTCTAAGTCGATTTAATAAGTACTGAACTACAATTTGATGTGGTACTATCTAAGATACCCCTCCTGTTTATCTCTCTGCTTAACAGTAAAATGTTCAGGTTATGTTCTGCTTCAAACAGTCCGACATCTCTGCAGGACACACAGAAACCAAATGTGCATTTTTAAAAAAAATATAAAAATACAAAGCCTGTTGGCATGTGTGTGAAGCTGAAAGGATGTCATTTTCACAGCTGTCCTCGTATGCCAGTGGCGACAGCAAAAGGTTCAGGAGTCAAATGAAAAATGTTCAATGCGCGCCTTTAAATCTTCGTTTCCACCTGTTGCTCGCCGTTCCCTGCTGGTTTGACCACACACTAAGGCACTCGTGGACAAATGCTGACGGGGCACAGAAACCATTAAAGGAAAGCAGGTTTTGTTATTTGAGCTGAAGCTGTAACGTCACATTTATGAGCGAGGTGTTACGTAAAAACACCTCTCCTGCCACGGTCTTCAGCAGAGTCTGAGTCTGGCTTGTTACGTGAGAGGATCTGTGGGTTCAGTTTCAGGGAAAAAAGGAGCTGAGAGCGGACTGATGTGTGTGTTAGTTTGTGATCCTGAAACCCCCACAGAGGGAGGGGAAGCTCAGCTGTCAGTTGCTGTCAGGTGCTGGGCCCCTCTGTCTCACTTTTATTTTCCTCCTCCTGCTGTAGTTAACCTCAACACCCCCCCTCCTCTGACTCTTTCCTCTTCACCCGTCCTCCCCTGTTCTGTCCTCCAGCAGCAGCAGCAGCTGAGTCTGAGGTCGAGGCGGAGGTGCTGCTCACTGCAGCAGCATGTTGGTCAGAGATAAGGAAACATGGCTCACAACCAACAACGCTTCGCCGCTGAAAATACTGTGAGCTATGGCAAACCCTTTGTGTATTTATTCAAAAGTTCTTGACATCAAGCATTATTTTCCTCCCATTATTTGGCTACCATGCTGCATTAGTTGCACTTTTGGTCGCACTAGTTCAACATTTTAGCCCACTTGTTCAACAAATACTTTTACTAGTAACCCGTTTTTTTTTTTTTGCCAACTAGTGGCCCCTTTGCACAACTAGTTGGAGCAAAAGTCATACCATACCTGTCAGCCATTTTGCCCCATTAGCAGCCCCAAAGTCCAAACTAGTGTGTTTTCTTTAACACAATAATGATCAACTGGACCAAACTAGTCAACAACTGTGTTGCACAAGTTAACTAGTAAGTATCAAAAACCCTTTTATGTTAATTAGTCAACACAACACAGTTGACTAGTGACTGTTAAATGTGCACAGTTTGACTGGTGCAACTAACTTGGTCTTGCTAGTTAGCCTATAAATATGTTAGATATACTAGTCGACTAGTTGACACTTTTTAGACACACTCATTAATTTTAATTTATTTGTACTAGTTGATTAATGCAACATTTTGGGTGCACTAGTGAAGTAGAGGTCATTTTGGGCATTACTAACTAACCAAACAATATTTTAGGTAAACTAGTCGACTAGTAGACATTTTTAGGTGCACTAGTTAACAAGTAATTATAAAAAGCTTTAACTAGTCAACTAGTGAGCATACTGGGTGATGTTATGTACTGTAAGTAGTAAGGTTGAATTTACTCATACCAGTGGACTAGTGTGACTAAATTTGGCCTGAATAGTCAACTAGTTCAAAATTCAGGTGCGCTAGTCAAATACTAAGTACAAAAAACTTTAACTAGTCAGTTAGTTAGCATTTTGAGGATTACTAGTTAACCAGTCAACATTTTAAGTAAACTAGTTGACTTTATTTGTCTTTGCTAGTTACCTAGATACCTAAAAATGTCAACTAGTCAACTGGTATACAGTAGTCGACTAGTTCAACTTTAAAATTTACTGATGTACAAGTTGTAGTTTGTTTGGCTTTACTAGTTATCAGGTGCACCTAAAAGTATGAACTACTTGACTAGTGCCTAAAATGTTGACTAGTTAACTAGTAAGGCTAGGTTTAGTTGAACTTGAAAGTCACTACTAGTAGGCATATTTTATGTTGACTAGTCAACATGTAAGGGTTTTTTATGCCTACTAGTTAACTTGTACACTCGTAGACGTGCAGAAACAGTCGTCGACCAGTTTGCTCGAGTCGTGCACTAGTAAGTTTAAAGGTCAACTAGTTGGGACTTTGGGGCTTCTACTGCAACATATTTGATAACTAGACTGACTTGTGCTTTAATTAGTTGGCAAAACGGTGTCACTAGTAAGAGTGTTTGTTAAACTAGTTGTACCAAAATGTTGATCTGGTGCGACCGAATGTGCAGCATGGTCACAAGCTAGTGAGTGAAAATCACACTTGATGTCAAGAATATTGAATAAATACACAAATAGCTTGCCTTAGTGAACACACACACACACACACACACACATATTGGACAAACAAGTGTCGGACACATTGTAGCTAAATGTCAACTTACTCACTTTTTAGATTTCCTCACATGCTGGGTGACACAAAAGAAACTTTTTTTCTTTTTTTTTACTGTTTGTTGTGTGTGTGTGTGAGAAGGGGGGGGGAGGCAGTGCAGAAGCTACCAGACTGGTGTGTGAAATAGACACAAGCAGAGGATATGGGGGCTGAAAGTAAAGACATAGGAAACGCACACAGAAGCATGTGTGCGTTTCCTAGTTTGACACCTGAACTGAAATCAGCGCGCAAATATGTAAAAAAAAAGAAAAAACAAAAACCGAGACGTTCCCTCCATCACAGTTGACTCGTTTCCAGCTGTTCGTCTCTGGTAGGTGCAATGAATCTCGTTTCCCTTGAGAAACCTGTTTGAGCCGATCTCCTCTGGCTCCCTTCGTCACCAACGGCAGCTGGAGGTGTGAGTGAGGCGTGCGGGGCCGGTGATGGCGTACAGACCTGCTGCTGGATTCTGACGGCCTGACGCTGATGCTCAGATATCTCAGAGTTTATCACGTCCCAGAGTCCACAGCTCGGCCTGGACTACTTCCAGGAACTTCACTGACTCCGTCCCCATCAGACAGCACAGTGCGCTGCCAGGGTGTCAGCTGCTAGAGCCAATAAAGCATCGCTGGAACACCATTCTCAATAAAGCTTTAGATTATTGACCCTTCCTTGTTTATGATGCACAACCGGTAAGATTTGTGCCCATTTTTTTGTTTGGTTTTAATCAACGTCCTGTACACATTTGAAGAAACACTTCTGAACACTGAATGTTCTCTTTTTCTCATTTGATATTAGATTTCAGCCTCTGAACATCCTCTTATGTCTGGATTGTAGTTCCACAAAGCGCAGAACGATAATAAAGGCGGATTGTTTTGTCGGCTGAACTCTTGTTGCCGAGCTACAGTGCTGAAACGATTAAAATAGGCAAGACTCCTTCTGCAAACGATGTCTAAATGAAAGCAAAAGTGAACATAAAGTCTCAGGATGTTTTGTGGTATGACTCTCTCTACAGGAAATGCAACTTCCAGGCAAGTCCATAATAAAGTAGGTATGTGTCTGTCTGTTAGCAAAATATCTAATGAACAAGTGGGCAAATTGTAATGAAACTTGCAGAAAGTAATTAATGAATGTACATCTACAACTGATTAACTTTCGGTGTCATCTTAATTCAAGCTGGATGCCACAGCTACTCAAACGTGTCAAACACAAAAATGGCTGTAACTCAGCCAGTTTTAGAGATGCTGAACTAAAATTTGGCGTGGTGGTAGATGGGACTGATCTCTAACATACTCTGACCGCTAACAGGTTTTTGTTTAAATCTTTACCATTAACAATTGCAGTCAAAATCACTCTGTCTGTTAGCGAAATATCTCACAAGCCACTGCATGGATTTTAAAGAAACTCTCAGAAAGAAATCATTGGATGAACATCTACAGCTGAATAATGTTTGAAGCCAACCCAATTCAAGATGGCCGCCACAGTCAACTGAGCTTAAAAAACAAAAAAATTGTCTGGAATTTAACAGTTTTACAGATATTGAGCTGAAATTTGTTGTGGTAGTAGATGAGAGTCATCCTGAACACACACTTTAAGAGTGACATCTCATGGTAATGCGTAATTCATTGATAGCGCACAATATTTCTTTTTAAGGTTTGACCAAAACAGATACGACTCAGTTATTTCTTAACACAAGATCCCAGTTTAAAACTCTGGCATGAAAGGCGGCGGGTGATATGCATCCTTCGAGGAGGGCTAGGTCTTCAGTTTGCTGACATTATAAAGGGGCTAAAATCCCCCAAATTCTTATGATTTATTCTTAAAAACACTTGAATTATTTGAGTATTTCCTCATAGATTTAGGAACTCTCCCATCATTAGAAGCACAACATTCAGCCGTTGCTGCGCTAAAAGTCTAATTCCACAGAAACAATTGGAAAATGTTTGCATGAAGGGCCAAGAGTCGTTGGTTTAAACTCTGGTATGTGTCTATTTTTTCCTGTTGAACCAGATGAATTCCTCTGAACACATTGCTGGAAGTCACTGACAGCTTTCAGTTAGCCAAACGGGTTTTTGATCCAGATTTCCTTGTTTCTCTTCTTCATCTTTTTTTCTTTTCAGGATCAGTTGAATGCTGAAGCTACTTTAGGTTGTTTATGTCTGTTTTTGTTGCTGAGGGGAAAAAACAAAAAAGCCCACGTATTCCCCGTGTAGAAAGCAGCTTCTCTAAGCAAATATTGCTCACAGTTAATCTCATTTGTCTCACTTCTCTTTATAACTTTAGGTTTGACACACAGGCGGTGTTAATATAAACAAACCCATATGCAGTTATGCCTTATTGCCCTCGCCTCAAATGAAACCATCTTACATCCTCTGACAGCTCTTTTGAGTGTTTAAGTGCAAACCACTCCGTTCTGAAAAACCACTTTCTCTCCTGTGGCCTCGCTCGCTGTCTGAACGTCTGAATTTAACCTGATTCTGTCCAGACGAGCTGTCTGCGTTATCTGCTAAAGTTTGTGGTGCTCAGAAACAGCCACACGAGCGAAAGCATGTGACGGGTTCCTGGGCTCTGGTCATTTCTAACGAGGGGCAGGATAAATATAGTGTGAGGCTTATCTGAAGCTGCAGCAGTAACACTCCCCAGGCCCAGACTGGCCCACGTTGGGCTGGACTCCGATGATCCTCTCAGACACGGGAGGCTCTGCAGACAAGAGCAGTCAGGTGGAACGAGCTTGGTCCCGGGTTTCGAGAGAAACGCAATATGGGAGATTTGCATGAAGTAATACAACTGCCTGGTTATATCATAACAAAATGTCCCCTTTTCTCTTAGGACCTCACTTTGATCGGGTCACTGTGGAGAAACAGAAATATTTCATGTCATTCAAATTCCCCCAAAATATCTGGGCATTTTGTTCCTAATTTGTAGTGCTGTTACGAAATGAATTTAGGAGTTTTAGGTTGTAGCTATAAAACTAGAAAAATTCTGAAGAATTTTTGAAAAGTTGCCAATTCAACATACATCAACTTTCTCCAAAAAAACCCAACAAAACATTCAACAATAACTTGGGACTTAATTTTGTCATACTGTACAACCCCAATTCTGAAAAAGTTGGGTTGTTGTGTTAAGAAAACAAAAACAGAATGCAATGATTTTCTAAATCTCGTAAGCCAATATTTTAAACCCATAACGGAACATAGCAAACATATCAAATGTTTAAACAAAGATAATGTACCATTTTCTTTTTTTTTATTAAGGTAATTTTGAATTTGAAGGCAGCAACACATTTTTTTTTAAAAGTGGGAATAGGGGCAACAAAAGGCTGCCAAAGTAACAGGTACTAATAAGAAACAGCTGGAGGAGCATTTTGCAACTAATGAGGTCAATTGGCAGCAGGTCAGTGAGAGGACTGGGTGTAAAAAGAGTATTTTAGAGACTTGATCTCTTAGATGTAAAGATGGGCAGAAGTTCACCGGTCTGCAAAAGACTGCTTCTTAAAATAGTGGAAAAATGTCAAAGTAATTGTTCAAAAGCCTGCCTCTCTGATGGTATGGGGGTGCATTAGTGCCTAGGGCATGTGCAGCTTACACATCTGGAAAGGCACCATCAGTGCAGAAAAAATTGTAGGTTGGTTATAACAACATTCAGTCTTCTTCAGGGAAGGTCTTGCATATTTCAGCAAGACAATGTTAAACAACATCCTACATCCATCACAGCAGCATGGCTTCATACAGACGAGTCCAGGTGCTGAACTGACCCGCCTGCAGTCCAGACCTCAACACCTGAAAACATCTGGTGCGTCATGAAATGAGAAATCCAGCAAAGACCCAGGCCTGTTGAACAGCTAGATGTATACACTGTATAAGAAATGTAGAGACTCAAGATAAAAAGAAATTAGGGTCACAGCAGTAACTGCACACTTGTGTCTCCCACTCCCTGACTTATACAGGCAGACAAAAATACAGAGTAAAAAGGAAGTCTAAGACAGACAGCAGCTGTGTGAAAACTGTAAGTTTAACTGAAAAAGAAAAAAAATCCTAAATCACACACGTCAGTCGTTCTGTCTGCGGTGTTTTATGTTAAAAAGACCCTCCACTTCCAGATTTGAAAATAAGTTTCTGAACTCAGATATAATGGACATCAATGGGAGTTTGGATGACGTTCCTCAGCAGCAGGATCGTTTTTTTTTAATGATGCAAGTGTCCGTGACTATAAAAACAAGAGCTTATCCTCACCAGGATCTGGTTAAATTAAAGCTGGTGTGTGATAAGAAGGGCCTCTCTTCTTGAAGGTTCTGTGGACGTCAGAGTTACACGACAGAGTGAGAAGTGTGCAGGGAGTGAGATTTGACTATGTCTACTTTGTATGTGCATGTGAAAGTGAGGCAGGGGGGAGAAAGAGAGCGAGAGAGAGAGAGAGAGAGAGAGAGAGAGAGACCTTTTCTGCTGGGCCTGAGTGACCTCGTTCATCAAGCTGTGATTCACAAGCAGAGGAGGAAAACAAAAGCAGATAGCCAAACAGAGAGAAACAGTGGCTCGTGAGGAGAACCAGGGGATGAGTGAGTGAGGTGAAGCAGGGGGTAAAGGGGGGAGATGTTGGGGAGAGAGAAAGCCACAAATGAGAAGAAGAAGGAGAAGAAGAAGTAAAATGTGTGAGCGAGATGACAAACGGAGAGGACGGGCCGAGATAGTGGGAGACAAACAGCGACAGGGTGAGGAGGAGGGAAGGACGGCCGGAGCCGCCTCACTTCAGTCACATCCAGTAAATACAGCAACAGTAGACGCATCCATTCTGCTGAGCGCTGAGTGTTTGGAAATCTGACATGATTCAGCTATATTTAAACTGCAACTTGTCTTCAGTGTTGACATCTTCCAACATGTCCTAACACACTGCGTGGCTTCCCTCAACATGGTGCCATAAAGTCGACTCGTCCTCCTCTCAACATGTTTCTGGTCTTCACACACACACACACACACACACACACAAATATGTTTATTTTACACATCGGAAAACATTTTTGGTGAACATTGCAGAGTTTCTAGACTGAGATCACTGTATGTCAAGAAATGATGGAGTTGTAGCCCTTTTGGATAATGTCACACTCAGAGGGCATGTTGTGAAAGACTCTCAGCTACTGCCACAACAAATTTTAGCTCAATATCTGTAAAAACTGGCCGAGTCCAAGCCGTTGTTGCGTTTTCAGCTGCCGCCACACAGCAGCTCTCCTGGAAGTGTCATTAAAATCTGTGCAGTGATTCATGAGATATTTTGCTAACAGGCACAGAGTTGACAGCATATTACTTGTTCCTAACTTTTCCACAAAGCCCCATTTAAAAAGAAAAAAAAAAACCTGAAACATCCTATTTCCAAACAGGACTTTATGTGACAGAAAAGGCCAGCTCCGGGTCAGAGTATATACAGCCCCATGAACTGAAACTCCCTGAAAGGATGGGTTAAAGGGCAGCGCGTTTATGTAATTAGGTGGGAAATTCCTGGAGTGATTAAAAGTCAAACCCACAGCACAGGATCACCTTTTCAACTCGAGGCGATACTGTAAATCATCACCGGACGGTGTCCTCTTTGTGCAGCGCAGAGGAGCACAAAAGGATGGCAGATGTGCTTTTTGCTTCTCGTAACCTTGCCCGCTTTGTCTTCTCACGGCCTGAAGTGGAGTTTAGAAGAGACATGTCTCGTGAAGTAGCTGATGTAAGCACAAACATGTGGAAACGCTGCCGGGTAAACTCAGCCAGCTAAGCTTGTTTAGCAGAGTGTGAAAAAAAAAAAAAAACTTCTTGAAGCTTTGAGCAATATGGCTTCAAACCATATTTTTAAAAATATATATTTTCCTTTCTGTAAACAGAAAGTTTCAGAGAGAAAGAACCAGTGTGCAGCCCGAGGGAACACCCAGCTCCCCTGGCAGGTGGTGGTGTTGTGGTTTGATAAAACATCCCCATCCCTCCCGAACATATGGTGGATGTGACGGCACACAGCCTTGATAAGCAGCACATATAGAGCTGCACCCTGTGACCTCTCAGGGTCACGGCGTCATCACGGACGCTGCTCTAAACACGCTTCTATTGAGCAGTTTAAAAAACAGACACCGGGAGGCAATTTTATGTACAAATTTTTATTTTTATGGCTTGTTTGAATGGACTGTAAAAGACATTTTAATTTTAAAAAAAATTCAATAATAAATCCAGTCAAAGATATGCAAAATGAGCATATTGCCAAAGTCCACTGACTGGTAAGAACAGATAAAAAACCAGAAAAAAATAAAATAAAACACTTGTGTATCTGCAGCTACGACTCTGCGAGTTAAAAGACGTCACTGCCATGACAGTCAAGAGAACAAAAAAGCCATTTTAACTTAGTACCTTTTATAAATACCTACACATAAATATTGAAAATGTACTTTGACATCTTAAGGAGCTGTACATGGGTGTCCTTTTGAGGGCAACAGTTTTTGACAATCTCAGTGAAAAGAAAAGAAAAATAACTAAAAACACTGGTGTTGAGCTCAGTGTCAGAAACCTTTCAAACATCGATATACAAAGCTTCTGGTTCCCATATTTCCCCCACATCCTGTTTATGATTATCTACATCTATGTGAACTTCTAGCCCCCGGTCAGTCGTATCGGCGGGACTGTTAAAAACAGGTCACTTACAACTGCTCTCTGTACTTAACTTTATTAAGGCCTCTTGAATTTTACTAATAAATTAAAAAAAAAAAAAAAAAGTGTGCAGTCCTTGAACTCCCACAGTCTTTCCACAGAAACTTTTCTGTTTTGTCCTTGAGGTAAAAATTTCTCCTCTTATTCCTAGGTGGAGCTGAACTCTGGGGGGGGGGGGGGGGTTTTTCCCGGCTGGTCGGCAGGGGCTTGGTTGTTTTGGGTGAAAAAAAAAAGATGTTCGAGGCGGTGGCTGGCAGCCTCTTTCTATCTGCCCTGTGACTGCAGGGGGAGGGGAGTCATTCTGCAGATGAATGATGGATGG
>NC_051433.1:22019751-22021216 GCF_001649575.2 Kryptolebias marmoratus
GGGGGCCGTGGCGGCGACGGCCGGTCCGGCAGCGGCTGCTGCAGTGGGGCTGGTGGCGTAGCTGTAGTTCAGGAAGCTGGCGGGGGAGGCGGCGTACGGGTACTGCTGCTCGAAGGCGGCGTGAGCGTACTGGGCGTAGGCGGCGCTGTAGTCCAGGTACGGGCTGGTGCCGACCGACGCCGAAACCTGAGTGGGCAGCACCAGGCTGGGCTGCACGAACGCTTGAGGGTAGATGTAAGGCTGGGCCAACCTGCACACAGACACGACCAGACAGGGGGGGTTAAAAAAAAAAAAATACAAAACACGCCTTTTACGGTTTACATGGCTCCCAGAAGGCGCGCGCGTTGGGAATATAAACTCTCTGTAGGCGTTCTGACTCTCACAGAGGTGACGCTCCATTGTTATTCCATACGTCTACGATAAAATATTTACAATAAGGATCGAGTGAACAAAAAGGCCGAGGAGGCAAACGTGACTCAGTCCTCCCGTCTGTCGGTTAGTGAAACCGACAAAACCTGTTAGGTAGGACCTCCCGTGTTAGACGAGAGGGAACAAGTGGAGGTGGGGGGGTCAAAACCGTTACTGGCAGGTTTTCAAGCTCAGGCATCAACAGTGTTTTAACAGCTGCTGTTCTTCACCCTCTGAACACACACAAAAAGGGAAGTGCATAAAAGGGAGGGCAGAAGTTGCAGTCTTTTAGTTCTCGGTTTATAACTCTGCTCTGGCGCACAATCTCACAGGTGATGATGAAGGCTGGGGGTGGGGGTTAATGGCGGCTGGGGAGCTCATCAGCGCTGTGCCGAGCCTCGTGGGCCAGCTCAGGTGTAGCTGATGAGGGCTGTGTGGGGGTGTGGATGTTTGCCACTTCATCCACAAAGGAAAGGAGTAGTTTTTTTTTTTTTTTTAATAAATACTATCAATCTATTTTTTCTCCCCACCTACTTTTCCCAGGATCAAAACCTCAGCTCTTAGATGGTCTTCTAAAGAGGTGAAAACTTCCCCAACACACAGCCACACACACACACACACATTAAAGGTTGTTTCATATCAAGTGTGACACATCATTAACCCTCGATATTACAAAGACTTTCAGGAAAACATCCAGAGAAACTCAAACCTGAGACAAGGACAACAAACATCTCATTGTCTTGTGTTTCAGCTGGACATTAGTACCGACTGAGATGATTTAAATGATCTGTGATCCATTTAAAGATTATCAGTATAAAGTCAACAAAGCAAACGATGAGCATGCACAAACATAAATGATGTCATCACACTTAATATGAAGCATATATTACACACACACACCCTTTCCAGACTTCTGTCCCCTCCATCCTTACCCCCACCCACACACCGGTTGCCACAGCAAACCCCAAACCATGCCATAATAGGAAAAGAGTCACACCACACTCAGTATAACCCTCTTCAGTTCGTATCACACACACAAAAAAAAAAAAAAAAAAAA
>NC_051433.1:22022381-22023367 GCF_001649575.2 Kryptolebias marmoratus
AGGAGGATTATCGTTGGTCAGCTGGTTGTGTGCTGACGGACGGTTGGCGCATGCTCGCCGTAACACCACCCTGGAGAGGGGGGGGGGGGCTGAGACACCAAAAACATTTTACCAGAGAACACTGGAGTAGCAGCTGGAGTGTTCATCATTACAGAAGGCCGTGTAGTACGCTGCTGCGAAAATCGCGTGGAGCAGCTAAATATTTCTGCAGGATAAATTAAAACCAATGACCTTCCAGTGCATGATGCAAGCAGGAGGGTGGAAAGAGACAACAGCTAGGAGGGCCCGATATTCCCCCCTCCCCCTGAAGAGCTCATGTTGTGTTTGACACCTGTAGAGGCGAATTTCCAAGGGAGCACTCCGCCTCATTAAACATTACATCTAGAAACAACCCCCCACCTCCTCTTAATTCACCTTCTCAGCCCCCCCACCCCACCAGCGGTCTTCCTCAGAGTCTCACAGAGGTGTCAGTTTTCAGTCTCCATGTGACTTGGTGATAGTGGCAGCACGCTAATAAGAAGAAATTATGATTAATGGAGAAAAGAAAAGAAAAAAAAAAAACGCAGTGTGGGAAAGCAACAGAATGGAAGTGCTGCAGGACAAGAGATGAGTCTGCAAGACCACTGACAACGCTTCATAAAGAGAAGGTTCATGACCTCAGTAACCCCCCCCAAACACACACAGTCCAGAGAATCTGCTGACCACAGCTATAACACACCCGTTGCAGCAACACGCCGTGCCACAGAACTGTTCCAAAATCCTGCTTCGTACCTCGTCTTCCTCGCACCATATGTCAAGCCTTTGGGTGGGGGGTGGGGGGGGTGAGTGCAGAAAGAAAAGCCACTTGTTCGTTCCGCATCTTAGCGAGGACTGAGTCACCGAACTCTGAGACGGGAGGACAGGTGTTTCGTGTGCCTCGTCCTGTCTCAGGGGCGATGGTCACGGGAGATTAAGGGTGGTAGTGGTAGTGGTGGTGGTGGGGGGGG
>NC_051433.1:22023430-22026741 GCF_001649575.2 Kryptolebias marmoratus
GTAAAAGGTCGTGATGTGAGCCAACACCTGTCGGGCACATGCCTCGCAGCAGCACTGCGCGCCACATTTAAAACCTTCAGAGTTTTGGCACCATTTTACGATCAGGGGGAGGAGAAGGGGGGCTTTTTTTTTTTTTTTTCCCCTGTGTCCTCCTTGGAACATGATGGGACACGTCCCACGTGGATCCCTGGATTCTGAAGATTTGCATTCTGGCTTATAAGGAATTAAACCAAGAGCAGGAGAGTGGCTTCTAGTGCTCATCAAACATTTCTTACTGCGACAAGCTTCCTTCCAGCTTCACATCCTCTTAAATCACATTTAATCTTCATCAACTTTTAAGTTATTTCATATACATTCCATCACTTCTTGTGAAATAAACCAACTTTTTCCCATAAATGGTGTAAATCAGGGGTCCCTAACCACGGGGCCAAGGACTGTTGCGGTCTATGGATCATTTAGTACCAGGCTGCACTGAAACACAAAGAAAACTATATAAATATTTTGATATACGTACATTCATTGGTCTGCAGAGTATTTTAGTTTTAAAAAAAATGGCAGCTTCTGTTTGCACCCTTTTCCTGCTCTTGACTTAGTCACAGCCATTTTCCACCCCCACATACTAGCAAACCACGCTAATAGTAGCAAAAAATTAATAAAAGAAAGAAAGTATGGAAACTGAATGAATCAGGATGAAAAGCTAAAGTCAGGCTCTGAACTTGACCTCTGGTGGTTTACTCGTTTTCACCGATTTAAGGTTTTGGCATGTAAAACATGAACGGCCCTGCTCTGCAGCTCGAAGCGTGATATCTGAGAGCTGAAGGGGTGGAGTTGGGGGGGTGGGGGGGACTCATAACAGTGAAACTGTTCTCATTAGCTGCTCAGCCAACCGTAGCTCCTGTATGAAAGTTGTTGACAACACAGCCCGTTTCTAGAAATCCCTCTCGGTGACGGAGCTCGCTCGGGCAGGCCGGCGAGTCGAAAGGCTCCTGACAGAAGTTAACGAGTGAGTCACACGTTCACCTCCCGAACGTGCCTCCGATACCGTGGACGTGTGAACCTTTCCGAGCGCAAATATGCTAATAGACCCCTCCTTTGTGAGTTGCGTGTGGACACAGAAACTGACGTTGGAGCTTCCAGAGGCCCCGCTTGTCAAAGAAATAACAGCCCAGTGGTCACGCACACAGCATAATAGCAAAGAACATAACAAGCGCCCACTCCTGCTCACTTACCCATACTGCCTCTGGATGAGTGCTGGGTGAATGGGCTGCACTCCGATGGATATGCCTGGAAAAAAAAAAAAAAAGGAGAGAGAGAGAGAGCTGGCTGTCAGACACACACACACTTATCTGCATTTACAGAGGAGGACCAGAAAACAATGCACAGAGGGCACAGAGAGACAGAGGCAGAGGCTGTTTCCAACCTACCATGGAACAACTATTTCAAATGTGCAGCAGTAAATATATGTATGCAGCTGGAAAGCTGAATATCATTTCAGATGCAAATGTCAGTTTTGGTATGAATTACAGATGCACACTAAATCTGCTGCAAAACTTCAGATCAACCAGTGAACTCATGCTCCAATTTGTGATTAGAGTCCTTTCTTTTTAAGTTGTCGTCATTTTATGGCTGTAAAACGTCTCGAAGCACGTCTCACCTGTCTGCATGCTGCGAGGCTTGGCACCCAGGTAGGCCAGGTTGACGTTGGCCTTCCTGCCATCGATAATGGGGTTGGGATCCTTGCAGGCTCTCTCCGCAGCTCCTCGGTCTGTCATTGTCACCTGGTGACCAGAAACGCATTCAGTAATGAAATTCTTTTTGGTGTGTTACAAAAGGCAAAGCAGATCAATTCAAAACACACTCAACAGGTCTTTCTTTGTTCGGTTATAAAAGTCCCCCGACAGACTTTCCTCTCTGCTCTGATCCCATTTTTCCCCAAACAAGAAGAAAAACCATAAACACGACAGAATGATGAGCTTTATAAAAAAAAATAAAAAAAAAACTGCTTGCAGCAGCAGCAGCCAGTCTTCAGGCTGCCACTCGGCCACGGGCAGAGCTGCTGAAATATGGATCTGGGCAACAAGGAGCTTATCCAATTAGGAACAAAATAAGGAGATTGGTATTAGTCCACCCCCACCCATCTCCCGCCTGGCATTAGATGAGCCCTTCTGTTTTGACTGCCACGTCCTGCCAACTCGGGAGTCACCTCTGCAGGTGGACCGAGAGGTGGATGTAGGCCACGGCCTGCGCGGTTTCAGAGGACGGTTGGTTGAAAGCTCACACGTGTCGCCGTAGAGGAGTGATGGGGAACAAAGCCCACTGCAGGGCTTGTGTTGTGCACACACAGGTAGGATCCAGGCTGTTTATACTGAAGAGCCTTATCGTGGCGTGGCGCGTGTGTGTGTCTGTGTGTGTGTGTGTGTGCGGGGGGTGTTCCCCACTAATCCACCTCTGAAGTGTGTTTAGAAAGAAAAAAAAAAAAAAAAAAAAAAAAGGTGTGCTCAGCTTCAGGCTCCTCCTCTCTCATCCTCACAAAGCCACCTCTCTGAATGCAGCACAAGGAAAACAGAATTAGTCTGACCAAAAAAAAAAAGCTCCCAGAGTAGAAAACTGCTGATCACCTACTATTCCAGTCATAATCCTGGGAAGCACCCACACCGCCGGCAGCCTGTTGAACCTGAAACACCAGCCTCCTCCACACGCAGCCGTTCAATACCTGCTTGACTCACAGGGCAGCTTTCCTGACTCCATGAGCTGATGTGTAAACAAAGAGCAATTGTCCTACAATTTTTCCCCTTTAGAGGTAAACACACACACACACATATAACTGCTTTCCATCCCTTCTGTGGCCTGATAGCACACTGGAGCGCTCCAAACGTCTGGTAAATATTTGCATGTTTTTGTGCTGCTTCTGTTCTTTGGGTCTCTATGCCAGGAACAGGACAGGACGTCCACTAATGTAGATTCAACCTTTGGATTTCTGTCGTTTTAGCAGATAAAGTTACCAAATATAAAAGTGCGTGAGCTGGGACGACACAGCAGCTTAGAATAAACAACCCTGAGTGTGTGTGTGTGTGTGCGTTTTAAACTTTCGAAATCTATCAAGATGAAATAAGATCAAAAGAAAAACTAAGCTAATTTCTAAAATAGGACAAAGACAGTTTGTTGATGTTCTCTCAGCAGGCGAGATGTGATGTTAAATCATGTCCTGTGGTCCCTGACAATGGAGGGTGTGCAAGGTCAGTCCGCCCCCCCCAAATGCTCTAAAATAACCATATAAAGCTAGCAAGATTGTCTCCCTCCCCCCCCCCCCC
>NC_051433.1:22026800-22043296 GCF_001649575.2 Kryptolebias marmoratus
CACACACACACACACACACACCTCATAAGCTGGGGCTGCTCAGGAGAGGAGGGGAGGTGTCTTTACTGGAGGAGGGGGGTCTCAGGGGTTGGACATCAGCCATATGTTGAATTATAATCTTCTTAGTTACCCATCAATTTATGAGATCCTTCATCCTCATTAGGCCAAAATAACAGCCAGTCAAGCAAAAAAAAAAAAAAAAGATGCTGTGCAATTATGCGTTTCTGCCTCGGAGGAGGAAGAGGAGGAGGAGGAAAGGAGGGATTACCTTTGACCCGAATGACTGCACATAAGAAAGAGAGCATTTAACATGTCTAAAACAGTTTAAGCTTGTTTTACGACCACTTCGATTAAGGCTAAACGTCAACCAACAAGGGTGAGGTAATTCACCGCGAACTGGTGGAAGTAGTGAGTCGTACTTACAAAGCCGTATCCCCTGGATTTACCGGTCTGCCTGTCTGTTATCACCACGGCTTCATCGATGTCCCCGAAGGCTTCGAAGTACTTCCTCAGCGAGGCATCGTTCGTGTGGTAAGGCAGCCCGCCGACGAAGATCTTGGTGAAAGTGGTGTCCTTCTGCAGCGGTGTGGGAGGCATGACTTCCAGGGATCCGTTCATGTACTGATGAAGAAGCATTGGTCAGCCGGCGACAACACCGAGCCACGCAACAGAACTAAAAACAAAAACAAAAACAAACAAACAAACAAACCCCAAGACGCTTAACAGTTCCCCAGCATTGGAAAGCAGAGCTCTGTTCTCCCCCGGGGCTCGGTGCGGTTCAGATAAAGTTATAAGCACCTGTTGACATCAGCCGTTAGCTAACGCCGACGGAAGGCAGCCGAGCTTGTTGCGTTTTCAGCTGCTAAGCGACAACGTGCCGGGAGGTTTTATAGAGCGCGACTTAGGCTCCGCCCACACACAACTATTGACCAATCGGCGCGGAGCCCCGACACCAAAACTGAAAAGCGGATCCTCCCATTGGCCCAGCCTCTGCCGGCACTTTACTGCACCTGCTTTTGTCTCTTTCACATAAAGAAAGCCGTACTGTACTGAGAGGAAACACGCTGTGCCACATGGTGGACTACAGGGAGGCACTTCTCTCGGCTTTTGACCCGAATCCCTCATAAATGGTATACTCTGCACTGGTTAACTTTACTGTCACTTCACTTTACAACTACGGCAGGCACAGTCTCAAAGGGCAAAAAGCAAAACTAAAAGATCTAACTTACATTGCTACAGAAACAAAACGAAAAGTAAAACTTTTAACACAAAGTTCTCTAAAGTGATTACTTGTCAAATGAGCATGCACTTATATTTTCTGCATATCCAATGAAAAATTACAAATCTATTCAGCTAAAAGTTTGAAATGGTGTACAACCTCATAAATAACTTTTAGGACACTTTTACAAGTTCATCTACTGAACAAGTTTGAAGCTAAATCAGTGTGTGTGTGTGACCCCCTGTTTAGAAACATGCTAATCTTTTTGAACATTAAAAAAAATCCCTCAAAACATTAATATCTATCTATAACTGTTCAAACCCTCTGGTTCATGAGGGGTCAGCTGATTGTAGTTTAAAGGTCAGGTCCAGAAGCTCGATTCTAAAGCCTTTTTTTAAACATTTAAAAGGAGCCTACAGCTCTCCAACATGAATGTGACCCCCTTTTTTCAAGCTTACAGTGGCGTACCTTCCCACCGTCAGAGTCTTGGAGCTCCACTGCTAAGTACCCAGGGTCAGGCTGACAGAGAGGTGACGCTCTAATGACCTCAATAAAAAGACACTTCGCTCGCACCCTTTACCCCACGAACTGGTTAAACTTTTCACACGCGGCCTTTGAAGCTGCCCCTGCTAGCCTGTTCATATCCTCTCGATCACCTGCGAGTCCTCCCCATGAAAGGAGGTCTGAGTGGATGAGCCGTCCCACAGCTTTGATCCCATTTGTCCTGTTGAGCCCACTGGACTCAGCTCCTGGTTGTCTGCAAGCAGCAGGACAGCAGGAGCCCACCGATGGACAAAACGCTCCCTCTGCTGGTCAACTTTGATCAAAACAGGCAGATAAGAGTCGTCACAGGAGCGCAGATGGTTACAGTTTCAATTTATCGAGATAAAAAGATGAACAATTGAACTGTGAGAGAGCAACCTGCAGCTGAAACTTCTCCATGCACAATGCAGCTACTGCAAAACGGAATAAAAATGTTCAGATTAAGGAGTTTGCACTCATTTTGACTCAATACCTTTAATGGAGCTATAACATCAGTAACAACTAATCATAAGAAAATGAAAAACCTTTGTAAAACTGTAAAGAGGGGAAAAAATGAGATGGACACATAACATAAATGCATACATCAAGATGGAGGACAAATAAAACCTCCCCCTTCGACACCAATAATCATGCAGCTGTCATCAACACCAGGTTGGGTGGGCCCCTTTGATTGGTCCATGCACAGCACACAGCGCCACAGCATTGGTCCAGGCGTTTGGTGAAAGCAAGGGGTCTATCTCAAGCGCATACACACACAGTAAAGCAGCAGGTCTTCTGCATTTCCTCGCAAGAGATGTGACTTGGCATGTTGAATCTAGAGACAGGAGGAAGCAGTCAGTAAAAATAAATAAATAACAAGGCTTCTATTTTTGTTCTTGTTTATTTCTTAAAAGCAGCTCTTTTTTCTGCAAAGACCGAACCAGAGAAATCACTAATAAGAAGCTTCAAATTCTTAGGATTGATGGTTGATTTATGTTTATTATTGTTCATCTATGCATAATATACCAAATGCAATTTCTTTTATTCTCATCTATATAATACCTTAAAATCATTTAAACACTTAATACCAAGAAATACTTCACAAAGTTTCAACTTTCAAGATAAATACTAAAGACAGCTTTATGTTCTATGCGCTTCTGGTTGTGGAAGCACAAAGATTTCTTATAAACATTCAAGCAGCAATAAAAAAAATTAAACAAAACTTCTCTAAAGTTTGTAAAGTGCTATGTGAAAGGGTTCAGGGCACCACTGTGATGTGAATAAGGTCAGTATCCCCCCCCCAGCCAGAGAGTCACAGGAGCGATCAGGAAACGGGGCAGCCCCATCCAGAGACCATGGTGTCCATGGTAACGAGACGGCAGCTGCCCTTCTCTCACCATTTCTTGTTCCGAGGCTTCAGCTCCTCTGCAGCGTTCCTCAGGAAGATGTAGTTCTTTTTCTGGGGGTTGTAGTACTCGTGGCCCTGAGGGATGCGGTGGTTAAAAAAATAAAATGACTACATGAACAGGAGAGGGGAAACAACCTTTGTTGGGATTTTACGCCACGTACCTTTGACCAGTCGTAGCTGGAGGCGTAGGCAAAGATGTTGCCGTTGTGGTTGAAGCAGCAAGCTGTGATGGGCTGGTCGAGCTGCTCCGAGGTCTTCAACTTGGTGCGAGCGTCTTTGTCCCAGAAGCTGAAGCGTCCGTCTGAGCCCACGGTGGCCAGTGTGCCGTGGACAGGATGGAAGGAGATGGCATTCACCTGAAAACAGCAGATGGAAACATGATTAGGCCAGCCAGTAAATCGGCACAAAAAACACTGTAAACATCGGTAAAAAGGAAAACATTATTGGACCATTTCAAGCATGATGACTGCATCTAAGACAAATAATGCTGAAGATGAAGTCGCTCAAGATCAGGGCTTGCAGATATGGGGGGGTGGGGGCAACATAACCGCTGTTATGATAGCTTGATGAAATATAAGAGCTCCCAGGCAAACGGCACTTAAAGTCACACACACACAGTTTAACAACGAGGCAACGGATGCGCTCCTCCACGGCAGAGCGAGCTTCCTCCTTTTACACCCTCCGCTCGGAACGTGTGGAAGTCCAAGATGGCCACGCTGCCTCCTCTAGGAATCATCTTGTAGAAATGTTTCCCCTTTGAGTCTACCTTTGAGCCTCTTATTTCCTCTGTGTCCTCTGTGTGCAGCGCACCAAACCCAGGTCTCGTCAGTGAAGCGGGCGGCTTCAGCTCGATCCTCCGGTTCCCCGTGTACACAACTGGGGCTGCAAAGGGCTGTTGTGTCACTGCGCTGATAGAGAGTTGTGCAGTGGCCAACAAAAACGCCTTGTAATCGTCATGGTGGATAAAGCAAAGCGTAACAGCATAAAAAGGAGAACAAAGAATAGTAAAAAGGAAAAAAGTACAGGAGCTTTCTTCACCGGCTGTCTGTGATTTGGTACAGGCGCACAAACTGTACACATAAAAAAAAAAAAAAAAAAAAAAAAAAAGACTTCTGGATGTAAAACATTAGCTCTAGCAGAACTTATTTTCACACAGAAATTGAGCATTAGAAAGAAAACTTTGAGAAAAGAGTACTTTTTTTTTAGTGAGTACTGAAGTAGGACTTACAGCATAAATATCCTGTGGAGTGGTTGTGTTGGTTCCATTGGACCTGTGGCACTTGAAGGTGAAGTTATCTTTGGCTCTGAAGAGGTTTAGAGAAAACATTCATGTCTCTTTTTGCTCCAGGTCCCAACAAAAAAAACCAAACTTCGTTACCAGAATCATTTGCATTTCAGTGAGAAGTGTGCTGCTTCGCTCACGGGTTCGGAGGATTGATATAATGGATCGCCACTCGGCCCTCAATGCTTCCAAGTGCAAAGCCTGTGGGCTTGTTCTGCTTGTCCTTGAATATGGCGACACAGCGGTGCTGCGACATAAGAGCAGAATGAGCTTTATCGTATAGTGTTGTGACAAAAGTGCAGGACAGATTGAATAACAAAAACAAAAAAACAACAGCATAAAAGAAAAGGAAATATTTTATGCAGGGCAGCTCACCTGATGTTTGAGAGGGGAATCTATTCGGCGAAACTCAGAGGGCTGGGTCTCTAGCTGATACACTATAAGGCCTCTCTCAGCTGTGGCTACCACCGCCATGGGGTACACCTACACACAACAGTCAGGGGCGTCAAAGACAACATGATAGCAGCTATTAATGCTTATTGGTTACTTGACCAGTAAGCATCCATTTAAAAAAAGTTACTTACGACATCTGCACAGTAGCATCTCTCAGGCATCTGCAGGGACATCATGGGATTGGGAGAGCGGGTGTCCCAGAACTAAAAACAGAAAACATGTTTCTAAATGCTACATCAGCTGACACCAAAACATCACACTGATATCATACAGCATACAGACATTCACAGTTTGGCATTTGTACCTTCAGCGTTTTATCCCAGCTGCCTGTCATGACACAGCTGTAGTTGGGGGCTTTTATCCAGTGGATCGCTTTAATCGGACCGTCGTGCTGTAAAAGGAAAACAGGATGAGAAGTGTGAGATGTTTTTTCCTTCGTTCGTGACTACACTGTTGATCTTGGAAAGTCTCGTCCAACCTGTGCGATCTGCATTGCTTGATTGCTGTTCAGATCCCACATCTTGGCTGTCTTGTCACAAGACGCGGTGAAGACTTTACTCCCGTCCTGGTTGAGTAAATAAATAAATACAATTTTCACAAGTTTTTTCTTAAGCCGACAGCCAGTGCTCATTTATTTTGTGTGACAACACCTACATCACTCCAGCAGACATCCAGTACTGGACCTGTGTGCATCTGTTGGGCTTTGGGGACAGTCTGTCCATTGTCCTGCACCTCCCAACATCGAACCTGAAACCACATGATACAAGATACAGAAATACACTAAACTACCACCCTCATAATGCAGCGCTAAATGTCAGTAAAAACAGGAATGGTCTTGTTTGTGTCAACAAAATAATGCCAGTCAAACTTTGTAAGTAATGACAACAATGTGGCTCCCTAACAAAAATGTCTTCATGTCCAAAAGGAGCCTTTCGCAGCCCAACCCTGTCACCTGTTTAAAGTGACAGGGCAAACACTACAACAATTAAAATCCCTAAAACGCTTTTCCTTTCTGAAATCCAGCAAATAACCATGTCACTTTCTAAACATGATGACAAAAAAGTGATGCAACGCAGTGGTGAGCCCTGTTCCCGTCTCTATATATTTGGATGTTTTGTTTTTTTTAAACTGGACACCAGCCTAATCTTGGCAGCCAATTTAAGTTGAGCTTATTTCAGTTTCAACATGTTGCGCTATTAGCAGATAAATAAACCTAAATTAGATAATTCTCTTCTGTTTTGTCGATATTATACACCAAGTCTCAAGCCGTTATTATGATTGGACAAATAACTCACATCATTAGCCCAGGATCCTGCAATGAGGAAGTTTCCTGGCATGGTTGGAGGACTGAAAGCCAGACAGCTGATGCTGTCATCTGGCGGTGATGTCACTTCCACATCCTGCAAGGCCACGGTGAGTTGACAGGTGAGGGCGCAGAATGCAGTGAGCACATATAAGGATTTATACAATCTGTGTTTAGTATCCCCAATGTAGTCAGCTGGTTTACCTTCATGGGGTTATGGCTGTCTGTAGTTGTGCTCCCAAAGACTCCAGTTCCTCCGGTTCCAAAACTCGAGTTTGTTCCAAACAAACTCATTCTGCATTAAGGTCACTCCTAATGTAAACCTAGAACACAAAACAGTCAAATGATTAATTCAAGCTAATTTATTACTGAATAGGTGGAAAGGATCTTCAAAGCAGATGTGCATAATTCAGTTCTTCTAAGTCAAAAAGAGCATTTCCAGACAGCCATTCATCCTGTTCAAAATCAACAATTCAGATTTCTCAAGCATCATTCTTTCTAGAACAACTTTGTAACTTTTTCCATGAATAATAACAACATTCCCTTTAGGAGTAAAACTATTACTTTTGACTCATGGTCTGGACAAGGTTGGGATTCAGGGTACAGTCCTTCAGTGATTCACTTATTTATCAGACAGATTTTTCTCTTGTAAATTGGGAAACTTCTTCTGCAGCCCCTGTCAGTCATGGTGTTCCTCAAGAATCCATCTTCGAGCCAATTTTATTCCTACTGAACATTTTTTCCTAAGCTTATACTCTTAGCAAATACAACATTTCATTTCCCTGATAAGCACATGGTACACGGGCCTATATGATCAATGAGTATCCAAGGACTCCATCTTATTATTGTATTGAAGAGGTGAAATGCTGGCTGGCCAGTAAATGATAATCTGACGGTTATCTTTGGTCCTTCAAACATCTTTACTTAACATGTAATTTAGGGCCATTTATAATTTGATTTTCAGACCTGTGCAAAGAATCTAATTTGAAATCTGTTAAATCACCTCTGAGGTAGAGTGGTTTACTACAACTAAAAAACACATTTAGGCTCAAACAATTCTCTTTAATAACAAAATGAATCACCTCCATGTTGGATTATTGTAACTTCTTATTGTAATTGTAACTTTAGGGTCTCTGTTGTTCAGTCTGCAGATGGTACCAGAAAAGACACATCTGTCCATGAATCTTTTCACTGGCTACCTGTGATTTATGTGTGGTCTGATATCATCTGAACTTATACATTTAAAACGATATCAGACTACTTGATTAAACATGTTTTTATTACTGACATCTAAACCCCACTAAGACAAAAATACTTTAGGGATGGAAAATACAACAAAAACAAACTGCATGTGTGTTTTTATTTATGCATAAACTTAAGACATCTGATTTGATGCTAAATTAATTATTAACGAAATAATCAGGAGCAGATATCAGATTAGCTTGACAGCTAACATGGATGCTAACTGCGGCGGACTGATGACTCTTCAAACTATAAACACTCGTAAATAAACTGATAAAATATTTATTTAAAGTGTGGAATATTCAACAGAAATCTGTACCTCCGCGTACCTATTTGGCTCTTTATGCAGGTCTAAAAATAAATAAAATAGTGTTTAAAACGATAGCTAATGTTAGCTGCGTCGGCTTTCGCCTCCTGCTCTGAGAGCTTTCCGACACTTTATTACAGAAACTTGAGCCGCCGTGGAACCAAACCTCACGGAAACACAAACCTCACACACGTTTCACTCGGGCTGGAGGTTTACAGCTTCAAAATGAACAAAATAGTTTTATCGCTGAGGAAAAATGTGGCGCTTCTTCCTCGAAATGTGTCTGCTGCAGCTTGACGACTTCTTCTTCTGGTTATTTTGGGCTTGTTGTAGAACTCTCTTAAAGTCGCGATGCTGCCACCTGCTGGACCAGAAGGGAGGTACATGTAGATAAACAGTTTTTAAACTGAACAAATGACAAAAAAAAATTCAACTAAGCAAAAGCAAAGATTTTAGCAAAACTAGGCTTACCAATTAGTTTTATAACAAAAATACAAAACATGGCAGAACTAACAAGAGCACGCAGAAGATAAGGGGAAACCAAATTGTTACAATATTTAAAAATTGATGAGCTGAGAAGAAACAGGTAAGATAAGAAATAGCCAACAGACTGATGCTCAAAACAGCATTAATCCAAAAATCCAAACACCCAAATATGACTAAGCTTCCAATTTTGTGCCTTTATTGATGCATATATAAATCCATATATATAAATATGTATGTATCGGGAAGCAGTTTTCAAAATAATCAAAAAAAAGGGGGGAAAAAATTATGTGAATTTAAATTGTTTAAAACTTGTCTAAACCTTTTAAATATTTCTCCATGAGTAAAAACTTACATTTTATCTTCCTTAATCATTCTTTTAGTCTGAACCTGATGAAAACTGGGGTCATAATCTTGGAATATGCCAGTTTAAGTAAATTTATCACAGTTTTTTCCCTCAAAGATAATAGTTCATCACTATTTTCCTTATACATTTTGTACAATCTTGATAACATGGCGCAAAAGCATCTAAAAAAGGCACTACCGCGTCCTTTTTGGATCCATCAGTAAATAAAAGACCCTTTAGTGTCAGTGCAGACTTGTCTCTCCATCTTGTTTTATTAATTAAACTTTATTACATCCATCATGGAGACACAAAGAGGAAAAAAAAAAACAAATCAGGGAAATCTGTTTGAAATTTTAGGAAAAACCGAGGGCAGAAACAGATTTTTGATTTAAAAGAACATTCCCGTCACTTGAAGCAGCTCATCTGTTATACTGAGGGAGATTTACAGATGTTTGTGGCTGACTTGGAGGACTCTCGAGTTTATGTGAGTTTGCAGGGATGAGTCATGTAAAGTGACCTGTGTTGGGATAAACATCTTAAGTGTCTGCTGCTAATGTAACGTTGATTTCCTTTTCAGCTGGATCCTTCTTTTTGAGCATAAAATCACTCAGGGACATCTCCAGCTCCATTTAAGAGTCCAACAGTTGGAAAAACACATTAAAGGACGTTGTTATGCTCTGATCTATAGTCCCTATTCTCCCCTCAGTCTAGCATTAAGCACTCTTCCCTCAACACCTGCCCCCATCCCCTTCACCTCTCTGTTAAAACACTGCTTTGTGCGGGAGATTGTTGTAGTGATTGGGGCTGTTGGCATGTCCCGTCCTGCATGCAGCCTGCTGCTGATCAGTAATTAGACTGGCCCTGACTTTACTGTTCCACTTCAAAAGCTTTGTGTGTGTGCTGTAAAAGAGATTATGGGATTTGCTGTCTTTGCTTTCAGACGGATCATTTGGTGTTTGATTTTCTGCCTGTGCAGAGGTATATGGAGCAGTGGCAACAAGTGCAGCTTGGGAGTAAAATAGATGGGGGTGGAGGTGGTGGTGAGGTGGTGGGGGTGTCACAGGAAAGTATAGCTGCAGGCGAAAACAAGAGGAATAAATAATGTTTCATTCTGACTTGACTTTTATTAACTTCTTGACGCGCAAACAACAGTCCGCACCCGTCCATCCAAGACAGTACTCCACAACCTACAACTACCCCATTCTTTGACAGTCCGACCCCCACCGCTTCTGTCCCATTCTTTCCCGTCGTGGTTTGCCCCACTCCGAGCCCCTCCCGCCCCTCCCCTGACGCAGTAAATCCTTTCCCAAGCAGACGAGGAGCGCGCGCGGCTGAATCAGCCCAAGGCGGTGCGCAACGGCGGGTCATGAATGAGCGATAAAGGGAGCCACGTTTCACCGTCTCCACGCGTCCGGAGCCTCCTCTCTGAAAACAACCCCCTAACCCGCATCTCCGGCCTCACCTTACCAACCACTTCGAAAGAAAAAGAAAAACAAAGTAAAGGTGGGAGGTAAAATGTTGACGCGCGCAGTGGCGACCGCTGCGCTCCTCCTGCCGTGGGCTTGCTGCGCCCTGGCCGCCGGGTTCGCCTTCTCCAACGTCTCTGTGGACGCCGAGGCGCGCTCCAGCTTCATCCAGAGGCGGCTGCGCGGCCAGGAGCGCAGGGACATCCAGCGAGAGATCCTCTCCATCCTGGGGCTGCCGCACCGGCCGCGGCCGCTCGCGCGCACCAAGCGCAACGCCGCGCCGGTGTTCATGCTGGACCTGTACAACACCGTGTCCGCGGGGGCAGAGCCGCGCGGTTACTCCGACTACAAGGCGGCTTTGGAGCGCCGGGCCCCCGCCGCCGTGACCCCGCAGGACAACCGCTTCCTGGACGACGCAGACACGGTGATGAGCTTCGTCAACCTCAGTGAGTATCACCCTGACGGGAACGCGTTCCTGACCACTTTTACAGCTCCTTATCAGTTGATGTAATCACTCACGATGTCTACATTGTCCACAAGTTATTTCAAATCTGACCTATACTCCGGGTTGTTTAAAAGTGGGGTTCTGTGGAAAGATTAAGAACAGCTGATATCTTACCTGTTGTAGATAACGCTTTGAGCGACCTTATCTTACTGGCCTGGGCGTGTCAGAGACAAACTTCACTCAATGTTGCAGCCTCACCGAAATTCTGAGTGCTTGCAACCGCTTTGCAAGGTTAACCTCTGATTATTCGGTCCCATTTCGTGTGCAAACCTGTATTCACAATATTTTGTTGCCCACCTCTGGCCACGTCACCTCAGCCCGTTCTGACCCCACCTTGGCAGCCGCCCTACGATTCTGCTTTAATCTAGAGTACGCCTCACTGACCCGCCCCTGCCCCCATTTGTCAAAGATGAAGACATAGTGAAGATTTAAAAAAAAAAAAAAAACGACTTTTCAGACATGTTCAAAGGACTCAAAGCAAGGAAAAGGAGAACATGGTGAGACATCCTGGAGACTTCCTCACGACGGTTGCCAGCTGGTGAGAAACTGGCTTTAGATGGGAGAAAGTTTAACTCTGACCGGATCGAAGAGCTACCAGCTAGTTTGTAAACAAGAAACGCTTAACAAACCGAAGCTCGAGTTATTTCACCCTGTTACCCTGCAGTAAAGCTTCTGCAAAAACAGGGCAGGTGCTGCTGAGACGTATTTGGACGATCTTGAGCTCAGTAAAAGAGCGGTATTCGAAAAAACTACTTGGCCAAAACCCTCGGCAAACTGTCTGAAGATGGGAAGGCTCTGCCAGCAGTGACCTGCGAATGAATCAGTGAAAACAACACGGACTTCTGAACATCCTTAGTTAATGTCAGCCTTGGAGCCTGGACCTAACCACCTGGGTGTGCATTGGTAATAACATGTTGATGTGCACGGCCTGTGTGAGGATTCGTATCACCGTCTAAACAGTCAGCCGATGATTAGCGCGGTGCAGTAATTCAGATTCATCCAATGAAAGAAATAATACGGTGCCTGGCATAGAGTGTGCAGGACAAGCTCGGGCTGGTTTAACCTGGCCGGCCACAGGCGCTCACGTCCGTTTCCCCGATTACTGCTGAGTTCCTTCAGCTTGGTTTGTGATAACCTGCGGTAGCCTGTAAGAGTAAAAAGTCTTCGTGAGCTGGCATGTGGCAGCCATATACACGCAGGCCATTCACCATTTCTTGACATTTTAGTGGAAAAATATGACACCACTGATACAGCGCAGGCTTCTGTTAAAAGTGACGCCAAGATGGCCAGCTTCCTGTTTCATGGCGACACGTGAAAACCCTCTGCTGGTCTGCTGCCGCCGCAGAACAACTCCACTCTCAAATGTTTCCCGACAGTTCATGAAAATTGTGTTTTATCAACTTTTACACAGCCTGCAGTTTTGCATTACTCAAACAACCCACCGAAAACATCAACATTCCTGCTGAAAGTGTCCCTGGCTGCACCGGAAGTGCTACAGCTAGCTGCTGCTGCTGCTGTATGCACTTGCAAAACACTATAAAATTCAGTGTAGATCACTTCTCAGAGAGCTACCTGCAACAGAGGAAGGGAGTCTGAACTTTTGTCTTCCTGTTTTTTTTATTCTGTACATTTTTCAGAATCTGACTACTTCAGCAAACTTTCAGCAAGTCTGACTGTTTAGGTACCTAAACATTCAGCTCATACAGGAGTCGGGCACTATGACTTTCGTTTTTTTATAGATATTTAACTTCTTTTGTTGCTTCTATTGAGAGAATCTGGGATTTTAAATTTAGGTATTGGCTCCGGTTTTGCTAATCTCAGCTGTTGTTGTGCTCATTTTGGCTATTAGCTGCAATTCTGCTCCCTTTAGCCTTTTGTTCAGCGAACCTTCGGCCTTAGCTTGTCTTTCGACACTTTTAGCTTTCAGCTGTTGTCGAGCTAATTGCAGCTCCTGTTCTGCTTGTTTTTAGCTTCGACTCTTTCGTTCAACGAGTATGGTCCGTAGTTTCACAGAAAATGCAATTTCTCGCGTTATTTATAAGCACACCTGGAAGGACCTGAACTGCCCCTTTAGGAATCGGGTCAGTTTTTTCTTCAGCCACGTACGTTTACCCATTGAACCGGGTCTTCGCGACGGCCTGCTTGTCAGACCCTGTGGATTTATTTTGCGGGTCACTTTCGTCCTAACAAACCGTGCCTGATCCCTTCCAAAGCCGTGGCTGCAGATGTTATGAGAACGCCCGTGGATCCGGTTTCCTTCAAACCCTTCCAAGCCTCGGAGGAGGTGGTGGCGACGGGGACTTCGGCGCTGCTTTGTTCGGCAGGATTAGGAGCTGAGAAGGTATTTTTAAGCTCCCTGGGGAAGGGAGAGACGTGAGCAGAGACGCAGACTGCGTCCCGTCGCTGTCGAGGTCTCGGTGCAGGTGTCTGCTCCTGTCCTCACGACTGCATGGAGGAAGATGGGAGCGGAGGGAGGATTTCAAAGACAAATCCTGCGAAAGCTCTGATATCACCGTGGAGAAAAACAGACGGCCCGGCGAACCAAAGCTATGAGGTTACTGGTAAGTGTGTGTGTGTGTGCGTGTGTGTGTGTGTGTGTGTGTGTGTGGGGGGGGGGGGGGAATAAAAGCCTTTTCTTTCTGTAGGCCGTCATTCCTTTTTCCATGTTACTGGGATTTGTCTGGAATCTGCAAACACAGAACATTTAGACTCTTTCAGTGCACATGTAATGCAGATAATCCAAACCATTTGGACACCGGAGGACCATCTCACGTCGTGAACTTTTTTACTGACGGCCTTTATCTAATGGGAACTGGAAACATGTTTCTGAAAACCAAAAGCGGATTCGTGCGGTTTCACATGTGAAGAGTTTGAACGCGCAGAGGAAGAGGAGGGGAGGACAGACCTTCTGCACTCTCTCTCTTTTAAGCCCACAATGGCCTGCTGTGCTAATGATTGGCAGAGGTTTCTTTTTTTTCTTCTTCTTCTTTTTTTAAGCTCCCACATTTTGCTGGGGTGACTTTTTCTTGGTGGTCTTTTAATAATCGTTTCAAAACAAAGCAGTTTTTCTGTTTTCTTTTCTTTCTTTCTTCTCTTTTTTTTTTGTATTACCTTTCCAAAGCTATTAAGGCGAAGGACGGACAGCTGCTGTGGTTCGGTTTGACGTTTCGCTCAGTAACTTTAGGTGAGATTAATGATGTTAAAGGAAAAAGGTGGTCTGTCCGTGAGACCAGAGTTTAAATTCAGACTCAAACAGATTGTTACGCCGTCATAAAACTTTATAAAAGGCAGAGATTCCACATCCTATTATGATTTTATCCCTTGTAGCTTTTTCTTCTAATTCTAATGTTGACTAATTTGTTTAATGCTGCTGTATTTGATTAAAAAACAGTTAATTAAATGAAGGACTGGGATGCTGTAATTAAAGGGGTGCACATCACAAAACCACCTTTTGTGCCAGAGGTTGAACGATACAGTTGGAGTCGTTTTGATCAAACCTTGAAAAAAACATTATGTGCAACCTCATGTGTTATTGCGAAATGTCATGCTCAGAGTATGTGTTGGGATTGACTCTCAGCTACTACCACGTCAAATTTCAACTGAGTATCTTTAAAATGAAGTGAGTTATAGCCATTTTTGTGTTGGCTAACACTAATTACCTGTGGAGGCCATATTGAATTTGGTTGTCTTCAAAACCTAATCAGTTGTAGATGAACTTCCAGTGATTCCTTTCTGAAAGTGTCAATGAAATCCATTGAGCGGCTCATGAGATATTTTGCTAACAGACAAATACGGTGGACTCCCAACAGTTATTGCTGAGGTTTGAAGCGAAGATTTTATACAAAGAGTAGCAGTTTTCAATTATGTGTTTGGAATGACTCTCAGCTACAACCACACCAAATTTCAACATAATATCTGTATAATTGGCTGAGTTATAGCACTTTTTGTGTTTCTAAGCTCAGCTGTCTGTAGTGGCCATCTTGAATTGTATAAACTCCAAAAGCTAATCATTTATAAAGATGCATTTAGTGATTACTTCCTGAAGGTTTCAGCAAAATCTATCAAATGGTTCATGAGATATTTTGCTAACATATAAACAGAGATGACTACAAATAGTTAATGACAAAATTTTAAACAAAGATCCTGCACAATCTGTTTGTGATCAGAACAAGTGTTGAGGATCAGATTTAGCTCCAGCCACACCAAATTTCAGTTCAATGTCTGTAAAATTGACCGAGTTCTAGCCATTTCTGTGTTTTTTAGTGATCAGTTGGCCGTGGCAGCCATCTTGAATCTGTATACTCCAAAGGTTAATCAGCTGTAGATGTACATCCAGTGATTATTCTCTGCAAGTTTCATTCAAATTGGTCCGGTTGTCCATGAGACATTTTGACAACAGACACGGGCCGAACAGGAGGAGTTGAAGAACAGAGGAATTACTGTGTTTTTGAGCAAAAAGCAGAAGGAAACGCGCTTGTCTCGGTAAGCTGATTGTAAAAAGATCATGCTAAGAATTTCTCCTATGATGCCAGAAAATCTCATTAACCTACTCCTCTATGGGGCGCCGTTTGTAAAGGAGCTTGTGCTCAAAATTCATGCCTAAATTTCGTCACATTTAGCTTCAAACACTGTTTTAAAATGTAGTGTTGATTTTCTGATGTCACTTTTTACAACATTTAGCTAGTTACATGTAATTGTTACAGCTACATGCTAAATGTTAAATCTAAATGTTAAATGTTAAATCTAAATGTTAAATGTTAAATCTAAATATTATAACATTTAGATTTAACATTTAACATTTAGATTTAACATGTAACATTTAGATTTAATATTTAACATTTAGATTTAACATGTAACATTTAGATTTAACATTTAACATTTAGATTTAACATTTAGCATTTAGATTTATATTTAGCATGTAGCTGTAACAATTACATGTAATTAGCTAAATGTTGTAAAAAGTGACATCAGAAAATCAACACTACATTTTTAAACAGTGTTTGAAGCTAAATGTGACAAAATTTAGGCATGAATTTTGAGCACAAGCTCGTTTACAAACGGCGCCCCATACTCCTCATCCGGACGTTCGTGTGCAAAATAATGACTGCCTTTTTCATTCTACTTTTTCGTTGCAAATGTAGATTGATGACTTTTTTGCCACTTTTACTTGCATCCTGCAGACCCCAAAGCAGCAGCAGAGGTTTCCCGGCGACACACTGTGACTTCTCCATCGTCCGAGTTCTGACCCCCCACGTTGATCTGCTGGAAAATAAACATTTCCTATCAAATTGCTATAGGTTAATGACAGCTGTGCGGCTGTGTGGCCCCGCGGTGTCAGGGGCGATCTGCATTGTTGAAACGTCTCCCAGAGGGAAGTTTGCATATCTGAGGTCTGATCTCGGCAGCTAATGGTCCCTAACATAAACACGCCGAGTCCTTACAAGCAATTATTGCTTTCATAAAATCACCCCTCGCTCCCTTCCAGCATTTAATTGCGGTCAAACAAATGACTCGCAGGGCTTAGAATGCGAGCTCTCGGGCGCTAGTGGCATGTGAGTGTGTGTGTTTCTTTTCGAGGTTCGGTGAGTCATCTGTGTGTAAGTCGTGTGGTGCCACGAGAAACTCTCTGGGTGACGATGAACGACTGCGACAGCTCGAACCCGAGTTGATGGCAGGGTGCGTGGAAGCAGGCAGGTTGCGTTTCAGGTGGCTAATACTTCGGCGCCTTTCAGCTGGGGGCGAGGGTTATAAACACGTCCTCGAACCAGGTGTTGGCCATGTTGGAGTCAGAGGAGAAACAAGAAAGAATCGAGCGTTTTTGAGTGACCAGGAAGACTTTTCTGGAAACTCTGAGCGTTGGAAGGGCTTCGGGATGGGTGGAAACCTCTGAGTGTGGCCAGCGGCTGCCGTTTCACTTTCTCCTCTTCAATCAGGAGGAAATCACCGGATGGAGAGAGGGC
>NC_051433.1:22043403-22093834 GCF_001649575.2 Kryptolebias marmoratus
CGAGGGCGGGCGTGGGGGGGGGGTGGGGGGTGTATTGCAAAATAATCAGGGAGGTGTTGTGGGTGCACACTCATAAAGGCACATATGAATCTGCGCGGTTTTCTGTTCTTTATGGAAGTGAGTTTGTTTAAGTGCACTTGCTGCTGTGGTTTTCCGGGCTGTGCCCTAACGAGCCTTTTCTTGTGGTCAGCACATGTGTGCAGTTTAAACAGGGAGCTAAAGCGAGCCACGAACATGGCTTCATCCCCCTCGCGTTGGCATTTATGGCGGACTTGACCTAAAGAATGTTTAGATCAGTCACTCCGCTCATGGAAAAGAGATTTTTTTTTTTCCTCTATTTCTGACAAAGTGCTTCCAAATTGCGGGCAGAGGAACACACATCAGAGGAAACCTTGAATCAACAACAGTTTTCACAGATATTTGCAACCAGTGACTGGTTTCCCATCTGATTCCACTTAAAATGGTCATTTTCATGTCCCTATAAGTTTTTCCTTTGAGGTTTTGCTGCATCCGTGTGGCAGTCGAGGAGAAAGCTGGGATTCCTCGGATCTGATCGATGATGTCTTCATTTGTCTCTTCTCGTGATAGTCGACCAGGACCAGGAGCTTCTGTTCCAGCCGCTTTTACAAGAGCTGCGGTTCGACGTTTCCCGTATTCCAGAGGGGGAGGTCGTCACAGCAGCAGAGTTCAGGATTTACAAGGATTTCATCCAGGAGCACGCCCAGAATGAAACCTTCAGAGTCAGTGTCTACCAGGTCCTCCAGGAGGCCCCAGACAGGTAAACATGTCTTCCAGTTACTATAAGATTCACTGTGCTGCTCAGTACATTTCAATTTATCACTTCTGTAAACACTGTTCTGTTCAGGGTTTGTTATTTTGTTTTGAACATCTCTGTGTTCAGCTTGAGGCACCATGGCTCACACTTGAACACGTGATATAACTGATACAAACCAACATTTCTCTTTTAGTTTTAGCTGAAATGCTCATATTATTATTAGCTTTAAAAATGAAAGAAACCTGTTGAATCAGCTGCAGCCTGGAATTTAACCCATCCGTTTATGGTAACAAATAGAGATGTTTCAAGAAGAAACCTCCTTCGGCTCTTTTAGTAATATAATAACGCCGGGCTGTGACTGCTGGAGACTAGTCGGCCAATCAAATAGGCAGATTTTTCATTGCAGTCTCGCTGAGTGTTTGCCACCAAGGGACCAAGCAGTCGCCACAGGTCTCATGATGAAACGTTACCATAGCCCTGGCCCGAGGCCAACATGGCCAGGTGAAGTTTGACAGCCTCGCTCGGCAGGTCAAAGGTGCAACAGTGGCAGGTTGACTTCCCCGTGTGATAAACCCCCATGACCTTTACTATGCTCAAGACTAACGTGGACCTATCAGTCTGGAAACGGGGAGCCCGCTGCATTTATACACACCTAAAGACCTCGCCAAGACCCTGCAGAAACCATCCGCATTCTGACTGATTTCTTACATCATGTGAAAAAGGCCTAATGGGCTTTTCAGTGTTTTAGTCCTGGTTTTTGTTCTCCGACCGATGTTGATGTTTGGATGCCATAACTGATTTAAACGTCTTTTTTTTTTAATGACACCTTCCCCCTTAGCATGCCGACACCAAACATTACCTGCTGACATCGGTTCATGAGCAAATTTACCACAAGTAAGTCCAGCGACTTCAGTCCCACCGAGGGGAATCGTTTGTTTTGACACTAATTCACTTAAATCCACCATGTCATCAGCACTGACACTGTTTACACAGACGTTAGCGTTAATCCCAGAAACACAGTCAGAACAGGACCGTCCCCGGGAGACCTGCAATTTTAGCAGAGACGTCACTTTTTCACTCACACACGTAGTTTATTCCTTCATGTTTTTCTTTAAACGGCCTCCAGCTGGGCTTTGTTCACGAAGCTTCTGTTTTGCTTTTTCTTGTGTCAAATCGCCGTGCGCAATTACAGCTGGACCGAGACTCGACATACGATCCGTTTCTCGCTGAAGGTGGGGGAGGTTAGGGGAGAGGCCATTGCTTTATTTCTCCTGACACCCACACAACTGGCCTGCGCTCGAGCTGTCCGATCTACCGATAAAATGTGCTTTTTTATGAAAAACGAATCGTTTAAGCCGCGTTTACACAAACAAAAGATCTAAGAAAATGTTTTGCAGCTAAATAAAAAGCTGCCAGTCCAGGGGAGGAAAAAAAAGAGAGCTTTTGTGCAGTTTCTGTGTTAGCAAAAAAAATGGATGTGTTTTTATAATGTAATAAAGCTTGGTTGGTTGTGAATGCATAAGTTGAAACAAACGGGCAAACACTGAATCATGCTGTGGTTAATGGCATCAATAATTAAAGGCCTGGCATTCGTTAAAGGAATGCATATCGCCCGCCACCTTCCCTGCCAGTGTTTTAGAATAAAAAGATCATCTTGTGACGAGAAATGACAGAGTTAGAGCCGTTTTGGTCAAACATTGTCGATGACGTTTTGCGCGTTCTCGTGCAATATTGTGAGATCTTGCGAGATGTGCTCAGAGTAGGTGTTGGGAATGACTCTCAGCTACTTCCACACCAAGTTTCAGCTCAGTCGCTGTAAAACTGGCAAAGTTATTGTCACTTTTGCGCTTGCTATAGCTGTGGCTGCCATCTTAAATGTGAGGGGACACCAGAATTTAATCAGTTGTCAAAAAAAAAAAAAAGTCCACAGGTTTATGAGATATTTTCCTAATGAACACTTCAGATAAATGAACATACACGGAAAAACCCTTTAGCCTTCTGAGGTTTACGACAGACGAGGAAAGCTACTATAATCTTCATAATCTGAACTTGTTCTAACCTGCTCGATCACTTCATAAAGCCAGGCGACAGGCAGCACTGTTCAGGGCATCGTGGGGTTAATTTACTGTCTGAATCAGACTTAACAGGATGATTCAAAAAGAGAACCTTCACTTCCATAATAAAGGGAGTGATGTGCAGTCAGTAGGTGTTTGATGTGGAGCAGAGGGGCTGATGATGGTGGTCGAGATAAAACCATTGTTATGCACAGACCACACAGACAAGCAGGCTGCAGGACAGGGAGAGAGAGAGACACCTCTGATGTCTCTAAACAGGACGATTGTCTTTGAAATCTGCTGTGAAGAAGATGAGGGGTTTTCTTCGGGAATGTTCTCACAGCAGGACGACTGGTTCAGGGAGTGAACCGTCAGAGAATGTAAAAGCGACAAAAACCGTTGGTTCCGAACTACATTTTTCAATAGCAAAATGCACTACCATTTATCGTTTCTTACAAAACAGAGACAAAGCCAACATTGTTCTTTATTTTACCTTCAGTCTCGTCTTCATTTCTAGGAACTGAACTCAGGTGTTGGACAAATAGCTAGCATTCCGGCGTTCAGCCACAAAGAGTGTCCTGTTGTCTTTTGTGACGTCGTAGTTTTAGACTGTATAAAACAAACACAAATCGAGACATTCGAGGGTCAGATCCGCCGTGGCGGAGTGCTTTTCCAAAACAACATAAAACAACCTGCTTCAAAAGGACCACACATGCGGTTTTGCCATTTTTATCTGACTGAACGGCCATTTAAATCATTTGCTCAACGGCTGAATATTTTCCCAGGCGTACTTCACTCCTTTGTGTTGTGTCCGAACTTTCCAGAGCGCCATTTGTTTCAGTTTCACAAAGGAATGACATCGATTTGTCCTGATTAACAAGATTGTTTGCAACCTGTCATGGCGGACGCTTCATCAACATCACATTTTATGACTGAAAACTTGTAGGAAGTGAGATTTCTGAAGTGGATGCAGCTCACTGACAACTGCTTTGATTGTGCTTCTTAACACAATGAATGTCCTCTCCAGTGAAGTGGAGCTGCTGCTGCTGGATCAGAGAGACGTCTGGGCTTCAGAAGAAGGATGGCTGGTTTTTGACCTGACTGCTACAAGCACCCTCTGGCAGCTCCGCCCTGAACAGAACCTCGGTCTGCACCTGATCGTCGAGGACAGCCGTGGTGAGTAACAACTTTTATAATTAAACCTTTAACTGTGAAGTTTTATTGAAAACGCCTGAGTTACTGTTACTAAAGTCGTGCATAAAGGAATCAATGGTTTTGTTGTGTTTGTCACCACAAAGTCAAAGGTTTATTTCCCTCTGCCTCCCTCTGCAGGCCAGAGGAGGAATCCCCGGCTGGCCGGCCTGGTGACGGGAGGCGAGCCAAAGGAGAAGCAGACCTTCCTCGTCGTCTTCTTCAAAGCCAACGGGGTGCGGTTCCGCAGTGCCCGATCAGCTCACGGCCAAAAAGGCCGCCAGTCTAACCGCTCCAAACCCCAGAGGACTGCCCAAGATGCAGCGAAGGCAGCAGAAGCTGCAACAAGTACTGAAACCTTTCGAAAGATAGAGCCAAAATGTCTGCAGGAACTTTTACCCATAATCTTTTGTGTTTGCACGTTTCAGATAACCTCAAATTCTCCAAGGAGGGGTGTAAGAAGCATGAGCTGTATGTGAGCTTCAGAGATTTGGGATGGCAGGTACGCAGCTCACACTTCATCAGACTTTACATTTGTTCAGAAGTGACTCTTTTACTGATGCCGAGCTTGTGGTTTTCCTCTGATCAGGACTGGATTATAGCACCAGAGGGCTATGCTGCATTTTACTGCGAGGGAGAGTGCGCTTTCCCTCTGAACTCGTACATGAACGCCACCAATCACGCCATCGTGCAGACTCTGGTAAGCCCCGAACAGTCCCCCGACACGGCTGGTACATTTTCCACTGCAGCCTCCACATCCTCTGAAGCTTTATTTGCACTTTCTCTCCAACCTCAGGTGCACTTCATCAACCCCGGCACGGTTCCCAAGCCCTGCTGCGCCCCCACGCAGCTCCACGGCATCTCGGTGCTGTACTTCGACGACAGCTCCAACGTCATCCTGAAGAAGTACCGCAACATGGTGGTCCGAGCCTGCGGCTGCCACTGACTGCCGGACAATGGGCGGCGAGACGAAGGCAAAGTGGGGATGATGTGCTGTCGGGTCACCAGGGAGATTTTTCTACCGAGTTTTAATCTGAGGGTGATTTTTTTCTTTTTTGTTTGTTTTTTTGATCAGGAGCTAAAGGGCCTAAACCACTATTACAGCCCAGTCTGGACTAAAATAAACTTTGAAAAGACTTGGGATAGTGTGGAAGTTTCTTCACAAGCTCAAACAAAACAGTTATTGCTAATAGAAAATTAAAAAAAAAAGAAAGTGACAAAAAAAAATATGTCTGCAGAGATAATGCCATGTAAGATATTTCCAGTGTGGTAAGATTTCACGTAAGCCTTCGGGGCTCCATCTTCTTGGTACGTTTTGGGGTTTGTGAACATCTGGAGGATTCAGGTCAGGTGTGAAACATCTGGCAGATGACATATTGTCAGCATCATGAGGCGCTCCATCACCTCCACGACAAACCCAAGCTGCAGGATGAGTGCTGCCATGTTATCTTATAAAATTAACAGGGGAAAAAAAGGTGAAACATGTCATTTTTTATTCACAATAATGTCATCAACAATGGCTTTTTAAATCCCCTCTGGTTCCTAAATTTGTGCTTCATAGGTTGACTGTTCTGTGTGCTTAACTCAGCTTTTAAAATATATTTATTTTTGTAACTTTTTTCTAAAATAAACTAATGACCCAATCTGTGAGTGCAGTACTTTTAGTTGCTTTTCTCCCCCAGACTTTTATGACTTCATTCTTTCAGGAATATTGTGTTACTTTGGTTTATAAACACAAAGTGTTTGTGTTGCCAATTGTCCAAAAAAAAAATCCAGAGACTCCAAATTTATTTGCTCTTTTGAAAAAGCTTAGTCCTGCCTAAAAATGTGCAATATTTAAATATATTGTCACAATTCTCAGTTTCAGATTGTGAGAATCAATTTTATTGTTTTAAGGCAGCATCTAAATGGCATGGAGACATGCCTCTGATGTGTCGTGAAAACCCCTAACCATGTATATTTTTCTACACCTAAACTGAAATATTTACACGTCGATAATCAGTTCAACCCAGCCACATGTTTTTAACTCCTAACCCTGAGCCAAGTGAGAGTGGAGTAGGAAAGCAAGAAAATACGTCATAATCATAATAATGTGATTGGTTCCAAATTTGGCTTTCTAGAATGGTAGCTGGTGGCTGATTGTCTTGTTGGCGTTTCTAGTAAAATTGAGAAGGATCAAGTGTTGAGATGGATATACTAAGTACCTGAACATCTACGCCAGTGGTCTCCAATCCTGGTCCTCAAGTGCCACTATCCTGCATGTTTTACTTGTTCCTCTGCTCCAAAACACCTTCTTCTTCTTCTTCTTTTGATTCTTATTGGCGGCTGGCATCCAACTTAAGGTGCATTTACCGCCACCTACCAGACTGGAGTGTGGTCATCAGAGATCTCAGAGGGAATTTAACGCACCTCAATGATGTATAGGATGTGCAAATCTCCAAAACACCTGATTTGAATCAGTGGGTGATTAACAGGCTTCTGCAGAACATGAAGAGGTGATTTAACCACTGAATCAGGTGTGTTGGAGCAGGGAAACAAGTAAAACATGCAGGATAGTGGCCCTTGAGGGCCAGGATTGGAGACCCCTGATCTACGCCTTCATGAGGCAGGACAATGAATGATATCATCATCATGCAACAAGAAAAAAACTTTACACCTGCTCTGAGAAAGCACAAGAAATGATGTAGTTATATAGTTTCTAAAGTGAGAGTTCAGATCTTTCTTTGGAAAGGTAATGAACAATTAATATCTTACCTGTTGTGGATAGTTTTGAATGACCTCACTTTGAAGAAATAAGTTTAATGACATACATGATAAATGGACACAAGACCAGAAGCTGGAGCCAGAAGCTGGAGTCAGAAAAGACGAGCTCCCCCTAGTGTCTGGCTGCGGCACAACAAGTCTCATCCCTCCATGTAAACGAATGGGATGTTTTCCTATCTAAAAAAAAATTAAAAACACTTTTTTTCAGGTGCTAATTTGTAATTTTACCTAGCTCTTACCTTGTTGCTGCATGCTCGAACATGCATTTTAAAAAGTACCTTTAGTTTCAGTGAGTTATTTGAGGCTTAAAAAGGTTTTAAACTGTGATTGACAGTGTGACAGTCTGTTAGCGAGATGGGAGGCTGTGTAGGCGGCGGGACTTTTGCGTTGAGGGGGTAGTCCCAAATCCCTAGTGTGCAGTCTTTGGCACCAAAAAAATACAACATGGCAGCACACCGAGAAAAATGACATTTAGGCTTCAGTTTTGAACAGTGGAAGTAAATGGAGTTATTTCATCTATCTTTATTGATGTTGATGATTCTGACAGGATTGATGAGCTAATGGCTAGTCCAAACAAGGCCAAGAGTGCCATAGAGGTTCATGTTTGAAAAAGCTATTTTTTAAATCTACCATCAGCTCAACTGAGGTCATTTGAAGAGCTATTTACAACAGGTAAGATGTTAATTGTTTATAACTTTTACATTTCAGAAGATTTAATCCATCAATTTTATTGTGAAACTGAAAATGTTTTAACTGTGTATTTTTAATATAGTTTGTTGTAAGTTAAACTTGTTGTTATTGAATCTAGTTTATATTTTCCCCAGGAGTAAAAACTCCTTTTTTGTGTACAAATTTAAAGCACTTTGATGGAAATGCTGCTCAGGGACATGATACCTTAAATCCCATAATCCGACTTTTAGTTTCATCCCAAAAACTGAAACTGAAGTTTGTTTCAAGTTCTGCTTAAAAGATAAAAAAACCCAAACGGTCTCACTTGTATTTAGTGAGATAAAATCACAGTCCACACAGATGATCACAGATCTTTGTAAAAAGAGGTAGAAGCCTAAAATTAAAGCTTACTGTAAAATACAATTTCTTTCTTCAACTTTGGAAATAAAAGTTTGCCATCACAAATAACTCTTACGTAATATAGAGCAGAAGAGAGCTAACTTTAAATGCTGTGAAAAGACCTGAGGCAGTATTTTATGTGCTTTGTAAGAAACATAAACTGATATAGTCACAACTGCAAAAAGCCACATGAGCATTTTTAAAGCTACAATGCAAACATTAAACACTAAACCGTAAACTAATCCCCATAAAAGTCACTGAAGCAGCCCCCTGTGGCAACATCAGTTTACACTTTGGTTCTCCAGTTTCTCGCAACAATTTTATACATCCCATTACCCTGAGAAGTCAGCTCGTAGCTTTTCTCTTTAACTGAGACTTATTTAGATGCAAATCAAAATGACAGTGAACCACAAAAGCATGACTGAGGAGGTAGAGAGACAGCATATATAAGCTGTTTACAGCACAGTTTAGAACTGCTAACTACATATGGAAAGGCCCCTGAAGTCCCGGCTCAGGGGGCTGAACAGTGTCTCCTGCGGACGGGCTCTGGCCCCGTTTTCCGCCCCTCTGCGAGCAGCTTCAGCTCGAGGGGAATCCGGCTGCACAGGGCAGTTTGAGACTCCAGGGGTCCACGTCCATCCTCTGACTTCTTGGGTGAGGCTTTTGGTCCCGGGGAGGCCGACGGTGGAGACCCTGGAGCTGAGACGGGTGTGAGGGCCAAGCAGACGTCTCCTGCACTGAGCTGGCGGCACTGCAGGCCACAGAGGCGGGCAGTCCTCTGGGGGCTGCAGGAGGACCAGCCCTGCCCGCGCACGAAGAACGGGTACTCCACGTACACGTCCACCAGCTCCTGGAGGAGAGAAAAACACATGGGGGGTGAGACACAAAGAAACATCTTACTAACATTAAAGCGTTATTCTAATCAGCTGCATTTAATGTTTTCTTGTTTATAGTTTCCTTCGTATATTTCATGGAATCTAACTTCTTCCGCATACTTACAACAATTTTATTTTTATATGTTATAACGTTCAGGTCATTCAGGTCATTACAGCTATGACTTTTGTTTTGTTGTAACTTTTATATTTTTTTTGAAATTTTTACCTTTATTTACTTCTTTCTTCAAAGAAATGAATGAAAAACTCTTCAAGTCCTCCTGATTTTTGAAACCTTCAGTGTCATTGCTTCATTTCTAGCTTTTATCTACTGTTCTGCTGGTTACAGCTTTTTTTTAACATTCAGCTTTTAGCTGCTATTTAGCTAATTTTGCCTTTAGCTTAACAATCCAGTTTCAGCTTGTCTAACAAATTTTTGAAAAGTCATTCAGCATTCAGTATTTACACTGCATTTCAAAGGGAAATGAGGTTAATTTTGCTTAAAGATAATTTTACAAATAAAGTCATAAAACAGGTTAATGTTTTTCATACGTACACCAATACTACTGTGCTGTTTATGTTCATTTACAGGCGTTTAGAAGCATCAAGATATTTATGACTCATCTCTGACTCTCTGGAAAAGGGTTATTTACAGCTACTTGTACGAGAGCTGCTGTGAATAATTGCACCACGGAGAGATTCCCTTCACCTGGGTCTGCTGATCGTGAAGCAGGATGAGGAGGCGGGAGATGGAGGAGGAGGAGGAGGAGGCTGAGGAGGAGGCTGAGGCTGAGGGCCAGATGCTCTGCACCGTGCAGCAGCTCAGACGCAGGTCCGGACACGCCATCGAGCCCAGCAGAAAGTCCTCTGTTTGCAGGTGCTCCACCCGTCTCAGCCGTCCGTCTTCGAGCTCAATCAGAGAACCGGCCACGAAGTGGGGAAGAAGCCAGGGGAAGCGGTTAGGAGAGGTAGAGGAAGAAGGAGCATGCTTGGAGGAAGGGACAGCCGGAGATCTTGACTTGTTTTCAGTCGTGGAGGTGCATGTGCCATTTAAGTTATTAGGGGAAACTCTGATGAGGGACTGTCCGGACACAGAGACAGCTTTTACTGATTTGTGTAATGAATCGTGCTGTAAGGTGGCGTCCTGATGTGTAGCGTGAGGTAGGTACGTACTTCTGTTTTCAGCCTTGGATAAATGCTCAGTTTTTCTGTCTCCTCTTCTCACATACGGCCCTTTATGGCTGCTATACCCATGCCTCTCTGGATTTAAACTCTTGTCTTTTAATGTCTTGAGTTTGTCCCAGCCTCCACCCCCTCTGTGGAAACCCTCAGGTGCCAGGGAGCCAGCACTGAATCTGGAGCCGTAGTGTGGATGGCCTGGCTGCAGCGCACGTGTTCCAGATAAGTGGTTTAGTTGTTGGTAATGGAGGGAGAACTCCCATCCAGGAGGGAGAGGATTGAAGTCTCCCCACTCTGTCCATCCAGGGTGCTCTCTGAAAGCAGAGCGGATGTGCTGTTTGGGCCTCGTGGGGGTCTGGATCTGCATCCAGGGCTGGTAGAGGGCAGGAGCCCGCCTTGGCACAGGCCGGAACAAGCCCGCGGGTTTGGTCTTGAACTCACCGTGGCTCTTGTATGGGTACGGAGCCTTGAAATTGGCAGCATCACATTGTTGCTGCTGGTGCCGCGGTGAGCTCCATCTTTGGTCTCTCTTTTTGAACGGGAGGCTGTCCCTGTCTGGGACCAGAGCTGGGTTTGTTGTGAAGCTCATTGCCTCACGCTGCCTGTCACTCACACCTGCACTGCATGGCCTCCCGTAGACGAAGAGGTGGTTTTAAGATCATGTATCACAGTCTCCATTAGTCTCTTGGCAACTGTGGCAAACCCAAGGTCATCATGATCTGAGCAGCAGAAGAAGCAAATATCAGTGCATTAGATTAGGTGTCGAGTCATTGATTTTAACAAAATGAGAGCTAACACTTTTAAGTATTTTAATTTTTCACATTAGGACACAAAAGTCATCTCATGCTTACCAAGTCTCAGGAATCTCAACAACTATTCAAGACAAATTATTCAGAACTACAAGCCAAAATGCAGTGAGTTTGAAAAATTAAATGCACCCTCCCTGTTTTCATAAAAATGAAGAGTGCAATTAAAAGCACTGGTTAAGCAATCATCAGTGAGTGTAACCACTTGCATAAAAACAGTCACAGGAGTGAGTTCATACAATGCCAGGAAAGTCATCAGCTGGAATCTTTGAGAAATAATTGTTGTTGCGCATCAGTCATGAAACTATTTCCAAAACATTTAGAGGTTTTCACACTACAGCGAGAAAAGAAAATACCCACAAGTGGAAAACACTGACAATAGTTGCCACTCGTTAAATTAATAGAGTTAGAAACCAACTAAATACGTATGTTTTTTATGAAAAGTTCCCAGAAAACAAAAAAACTTTTTTTTTTTCTTTCTAAAAAGAGCACCGCAGCAGCACAACTTAGGTTTGCAGTTACAGCCAAACAAACTATAAGAGTTACACAAAGATATCGATTGGACTGATGATTTCACAGTTTGGCTATATTTCTCAACATAAACGCCTCGTGTCAAACACGGTGGTAGAGGGCTCATGATTTGGGGTTGTATGGCAGCTACAGGACCTGGGCACCCGGTAGTCTTTGAGTCGACCATAATCTCCAAACCAAAGCGTCTTTGAGTCAAATGTGAAGATATTTCTAACAGCTGAAGCTTGGACCAAACTGGGAATTGGGTCAAGGAACGACCCAATGAACCCAAGCTAACAGGCAAATTGACAACAGAATAGTGACAGAAATAAAAAGACAGGAAGGGGGTTTAATGGCCTCCATCTGACTGAAATGGCAGGCCTACAGACATGAACTGAAGCGTGACTAAAACTTTGATGATTTGTTGATAACAAGGATGGTACAAAACTAGTTACAAACAATGGGAATGACTAATAAGATGTAAAAAAAAAAACCTACATCAAGTTAATACTGCTCACAGTAGTTCTGCAAACAACCTAATCACGAGGCATACATAGTTATTTCTCACTTTACTTATGCTTTTCTTTGAAAAGTAAAAAAGGGCAATATTATGACATGATTTGTTGTTTTTCTGAGGTTGTGCGTCTCTCATGTGAAGACCTGGTTAGGGACCATATGATTTAACAAACCCTCCAGATAAATTAAACTTTAGAACTGAAAGAGGACGTATTTTTCACTGTGACAGCCGCATCTTTGTTATTTTCCTTCCCATCAAGATTTTGACACGTTTTGCTTTTCCCTCTGAAAGCCTTACAGTGGTTTAGATCGCCGCCTGCAAACATCCCCTCCACATCCGAACAATAACTCCACCATCAGCTTCAAATTACAGCTTTCCAACCACCTTTAGCTATGCTGACAGTTTTTGATGAACATCTACCAACTTCTTTGTAAAAAAAAAAAAAAACAGAAAAAAGGTTGCCATGGTAACAAAGTGCTACGTGGTTGTTGAAGGAATGAGTGTGGTGAGAACAAGGCAGGGTAAAATGTTGGTGGTGGGTGTAAAGTTAGAGGTCAGATTTGAGCATTTTTATTTTCACATCCCTTGAGGTTAGTAAGTGAGGACTTCCAGTGAAGTTATTGCTGCAACAGTTTCCACCAGAAAAGCACGTCAGACTGCGTGAGTTAAGGAAGGGCACAAGGGAAGACACGACAGACCCGTTAAAACCCCTCACATACACACAGCCGCTTCACTGAGGCGGGATGAATTTTAGCACCTTGTGGTCAGACCCACAGCCGAGTCTGAACCTTTTTTTTCTTTTTCTTTCTTTCTTTTACGCAAAGTTATGCAAGTGAGAATTTACAGCCTGTCATTACATCATCCTATCTGAGCATCGGACCTCTGACTGGACGTCTTTCACAACCAGGTCTGACGTGCCTCTGATATCAGCTCGTTTAGATATTTCTGTGTGAGAAGCCTTCATGGCACCATCGCAAAGTATTTGTCAGCTGAATGCCTGCAGTTTGAATGTAAATAAATTCAAATGGCGTTGCCGTGCGGGCACTCACTGCACAGGTATGGTGAGATCATGACTCAAACGGGCCTGTGATGTAAGGCTCTGCCAGCCTCGGTGACCATAAGAGGTGATCACTGTCACTACACAGGCTGCTTATCTAAGGAAATGACATGTAAACACAACAGTGTTATAGCAATCGAGTTATTGATAATCCGCTCCGAGGTCAGGATTATTTGCATATCAGTAGTGACAATATTGCACTCGGTCAGTTTGATGTTTCTTCCTGCCGAGCCGTAAAGCCATAAAACTAAGTTAAGTCAGAGGTCCTCGGAAATGCATTCAGAGCTTCTGCCACCTCCAGTCGAGAAAAAAAGGATACGATAATATTTCCATGAATTCAAAAATAAAACATAAAAAAGATCAGCTGGTTTTACTTACATGTCCCTTCTCTCTGCTCCTTCCCTCCTTCTTCATTCACCCATCGATGTCCCCAGCATGACGGCACACCTGTGCGACTCGTGTCATCCTGCAGGTGAGAAAGCAGAGCAGAATGAAGAGAGGCATCCAGACAAGCTCGACACTATCAGACACACACACACACACTCCTCCTTCTCTCCTCTCCTCAGTTCTCTCTCTCTCTCTCTCTCTCTTTCCTCCTACTCGCTTTTACATTTTACACTCCCACTCTGCTTCAGTCGGTCCTGTTAACCTTTTTTCAGACAGATTCTCCTCCTCTACCTCTCGTTTTCTCGTTGCTTTCTCCCTCGCTCAGTCTGCTGTGTCTGAACTTGTTCACCCTGTGTTTTGCAGCTGAGAGCCACTCTCAAGCCTTCCTCTTGTATTTGTAATCAACCTCCCGTTCCTCAGTCCGTGTTCCACACTCCACAGCTCTCTGCTCCTGGGTGTATAATTAGAGACGAGAGTGACGGTAGGCGTATGACTGCCTGATGGCTTGGCGCCGGGCCCTGCTCAGAGAGCTCGGACATGCACGAGCCAGCAAACCAACACACGTATAAAATCTGACTCTTAGTTTCTGCTGTTTTATATTTATATATATACATATCTGTGGGCAGATTAAAACTCTGAGATTGCTTTCAGTCGGCTTTTGACGGTATATTCAAAGGTCAGCATCAAGCAGTGATGCCAAAACCTGCTGCAGAAAAAAAAAGCAGGCCTTTTATGTTTGTGTAAGAAACATCCTCGGTTGTTTTATCTCGCAGAAAATAAGAAGAAGAAGAAGAAAAAAAAAAGAGGACATGGCTTTTGCTCCAGCACAGCAGCCTTGGTCTCAGCTATTGATTTTGCAGGGCCTCAGCAGGTGAACCCCCAGTGATGAGAAAGCCTACGCATGATTTATTATGTGGTGAAGAGGATTTCTCACTTTGACTCACATCATGCTTCCTCTGCCCACTCTCTCTCTCTCTCTCTCTCTCTCTCTCTCTCTCTCTCTCTCTCTCTCTCTCTCCATATTTCTTCTGTACTGATAAACACACACACAAACACACCAGTGAAGCGTCAGCGTATGGTAAATGGTTGCATTGCATGCCTTCGTCACCATTAGCATATTCAGGCTAAACCACAGCAACCAGTGACATTTACAAAGACTGTGTTTTTATTGATAGTGTAAGGTTTAAAAATGAAGTTAATTCATGTATTTTAAGGTTAATTAGTATAGAGGAAACTTGGAGGTAATTATTTTCATTTATGGTCCAAATGATTGTTTACATATTTACATGTTTGACAGCATAGTTAAAAGTGTTGAAAGTAGTAAACTGAATCTGCTTTGTGCTTTACTTTACTTCTTGGTCAGATTGGGGAGATGTGACATTAACACCCGACAGTGTTGTGTTGTGTTGTGAGGAGGCTGGGGTGTGGAGGTCGGTCGAAGTGCTGTTAATAAAGCAATCTGTTTGCATCCTGCTCATCATTTTTATCTGGAGTGATCTAACCACCACACAACGAACTCGCCAGTGAGTGACTCCCACCACTTCCCAACTGCTGCAAGTACAGCTTGTATTTGCAGTTTCACTTCGCAGGCTGGCACAGACAGTTTCGGTGGTGAATTTTTTTCCATGCACAGGTTGGCAAGGACTTAAATAATTGAAAATGAAAACAACAGCTCGCACTTCTCTGTGCGCGTCTAGACGCGCGCCCTGTGATTGTGGCCGCACAACAAACAGTGCAGTGACTCACCTCTTTCTTCTCCTGCAAGTCACTGAAATGAAACACTTTGTCAGAAGCCTACTTAAACAACAACAACAACAACAAAATCAATGTTTTGGAGAACACCCACCCCCCTGAAAAGACAATGATGTAATGCAGCTCTGGAGGTTTCTGCCTTTAAGTGTTGTGTGATGAGTGAGTCCTGGTCAAAACTGATGCTGGTCATCCACTAGATGGGGTCAGAAACACACAATTCATCCTCAGTTTTACAATTTTCCTTTTTTCTGATTGCTTAGACACAATTTAGAAAATTATTTCTTAGTACAACCCCACGCCCAGTTAGCAGAACGGCCCAGATCTTTAGCAAAATGAAACACTTTTGTAACAATATTCACGAATTTATAAAAACATTGCTGCCATATCAAACACATTTTTCATATGATCTGATTCTAAGCCTAAAACACTCTGAGCTGTTTTCCTTTCCTCATGATTACAGTACGTAAAGACTACAGAGAAAGTATAAAAATAAATTCACCACGAAGGACTACACAAAACCAAAGCTACAGATTAGAGAAATAATTCACTTCTTATTCTGAACTCAAGTCAGTCGACATGGAAGTTGTTTCTAATTGTGGAAAAATCTTTTCTTTAGCGAGTAAGCAACCAGAAAAACCCATATTGTTAATTTTCTGACCGATTTTCTTTATACTGTTTCACTGTTTCTCAGAATATATTGAAAACTATTAAATAAAAATTGATAACATTAGAGAAACCTTTCATAACACACTCCATATTTATACTACAAAAATATTTCAAATTGACGTACTTGTTTATGCTTATAATTTTAGCTTTCATTCAAAAATGCTAAAACACCAGTCACACTTTTATTTAGAAAGACTTTTAAAGTCCTAGCTTTGTTTAGAAAGTTAGTTCTGTCATGGTTCCAGGAAACAACAAGAGGATCTGAGCGCAGCAGAGGTAGCAAAAAAACTTCTTTATTTGGAGATAACAAAACCTTGGACGTAGCCTTAAAGTGCTTCCAGCACAAGTTCATCAAGAACTCTTGGACATAGCAAAAACCTGAAACGTATACATCACGAGGACCCAACGACATCAATAACAGAAACCCAGGCACTTAAATACACACAGACATAATCAGACAACCCAGGACAGGTGCGCAAAACAGACAAGACACGTGAACAGAGAAACAACCCAAAACCCAGAAACAAAATCCAAAAAGTGAGATCCTCACAAGTTCTGAAAATAAAAAGTACATCTCTGAATGTGAAAATAAAATTTGAGAGGATGGAAAAATCAAAACCGAAGCAACATTACTCATTCATTTTAGCCCTGCAAAGCATTATGAAACAAGTAGGATCTGTAAAAAAATGACTTTGAAATGCTGTCGTTCCATCTCACATATTTTCTGGATTCAGGGATACTGAGGGATAAAGATGACCGACATGAATCTTCTGATTTGCTTGGTTTCAAATTTTCTGAAACAGTTGTATTTATAACTTTTTATTGTAGTTCTTGTATCGTGGATTGTTGACAGTAACCCTCTGCTCAGGTGCTTGTACCTGCTGCAGATGGATGATGGTTCGGACGGGTCAAAGGTCACAGGTGTCTTTTTATGCCCTCACTCTTTTTGCAGGAATATTTATCCAAATTCCTTGACTCGTTTCATGTTGTTATACCTTTTGAATGAAAAAATATGCAAATTTATCACCATCTTTTAAAGAAACAATGTTATTAAACAGCTTTAATGTTTTCTTATTAATTTGTTAAAGAGCTAGACCTAAACTGCAGCTTTCTGAGTCTTTTCTGGACTGTGTTGCGGGCTTGAAAATTATGAAAAATATCAAATGGAGCAAACTTACCAAGATTCTTAGTCTCTAATAACCAGGTAATAAAGAAATACTCAAAAAGAATCAATTTTTACTTCAGAACTTGCATTTTTCTGTTGTCCCATTCATTTTTTCTGATTTGTTGTTCTAATGAAATCATCACTCTGAATCTGACTGCGTATTATTTTTGACTCACTGGACCCTGAGTTAGAACAGGGAAGTGATTTAAATGTCCAAATATCCCCGATCACATTAGAAGAAAGCCAGAGAGGAGGAAGTGAGAGAAGTGAAGCGGTGTGGGGAGACGAAAATAACCGAGGCATGTGTCTGTCCCTGCTTGGTATTTTCCACTCCATTAAATAAATCCCTTCTTCCCTCCTCTTCTTCCTTCTTTGCTCTCCTCCTGCTCCTCCCTCCTCCTCCTCTCATTGGTCGGCTGCTCGACTCCTCAGAACTTATTCTCGCTCTCATCCGAGTGGCTCAGACTGCACTCAGAGGAAGGAGGAGCAGCGGGGTGGCAGTCCGTATCAGTCGCTTTGAGCCTGTTGGAGTCCACAGAGGAGGAGGGAGATGTTCATCCTTACTGAACTCCCTCACTGCTGAGCTGCCCCATTTCTCACTCATCATCTCAGACTGATGCTCTTTGCTTTCAAATAACTTTCCACCATCATGAGCTCCTCTTCAGCCAACCTCCACAGCCAGCGACGGCCCTGTAAGTCATTTTTACACTTCTCAGCAGAATCAGCTCTTTGTGACGACACAATTCTTTACAGCTCGTTACTTTGTGACCAAAATTCCTTTGTGGTTGTACTATTGTGCTGCAAAAGTTGTGTATGCGTGGATCATGAAGTGCTTTATTAGCTGCCTTTGTGCTGATTGAATGTAGCGAGCCTAAAAATCTGATGGGAATGTTGACTCATCCCCTTGAGTCACGTTGACCCTAAATTGTGTTCACCAGACGAGCAGGTCCCACCCTTCCCAGGAACACGGAAACATCCACACAAATACCCCTCCTCCCCCCAACACACACACACACACACAGGTTGAATTGGGGTCAAATCACTGCTCCAGACAGAGATCTCTTGTTCCTGATGGGATTGCGACTGCAGATCTCATCAGAGTCGACTCATTCCACCCGGGAACCGCAGCCTGTTTCAGAAACACACAAACCCAGATATGACCTGACACTGAACTAGCCCCGGTGATTTTATGGGGGACTTATAATGATCAGGGGTATGACTCCAGGACAGGACACCTCCCATCTGTTGCTGTACTCATGGAGTCCGCTCTGTCACGTTCTGGGAATGTGAGCTGCTGTGCTGTGCTGTGGAGGGAAGGACCATCCAGCTGTGAAGGGAGTTACACAGCAGAGAGGATGAAGAGGGAACTGTTTCTGCCTTTGATTTTTAATCAGCTCAGTCCCACTGGCCATGACCCAGATAACAATGAGGAAGTAGATGCTGCTTAAAGAGAAAATTGGTGAGGTATAGAAAAACCTACCATCCTGTGTCTTTAATAGATCACACTTTGAGGAATGTGTATGTTATGCCTACTGCTGTGCTGTCTAATCTACTCATGACAACCTAGGGTCAGAACTGAAGGGGACACAAATAGAAATGTGCAGTATTTCATCACAATTGCCTGAAAACTGGTGTTTAAGTGCTGTACAGAAAGCTTATACACACTATTGTGCTATGGCAGTGCTGGCATGGTTTAGGAAAGTTGCTGTAATCTGTAAATAACATAACCCAATGACAACTCTTTGGTAATGGACAGCTGAGAATGATGGAAATATAATATTAGGTTTGGAGGTGTCAGCATAATGGCTATTATGAAATTTCAGTCTGAACCCAAATGCTCAGGCAAACCACAGATTACAACAGTGCAGCGATGTCTCTGGAGGCATAGGCCTCACATAACAAACGTAAACTAATACTCCTTGGAGGAATACATCTCACCCACCACCTTGCATGCCAAGACTTTAGGCACTGCCTGTTAGCTCATGTTGTGGATGACCCTCAGCTCCTACCACACCAAATTTAAGCTCAATTCCTGGGAAATTGACTGAGCTATAGCCATTTTTCTATTGGCCAATGTAGATTAGCTGTGGTGGCCACACAGTTGGCTTGACTTCAAAAGTTAGTCAGCTGAAAATGTACATCCAGTGATTACTTTCTTAGGTTACCTTCTAATCATACTCACAGCCTTTGGCCCTTCTTGTCGATAGGTGATAATTAGATGAAACAAGTGAAACTAAGAAGCAGTCTGTGATAGCTGTGCTCGCTGATGATGGCAGACTGCAGTGCGGTTCTGCTGGCTCAAACTTGTGCATTTGGTTCACAAATGGATGCCTTGGAGTCCACCAAGACAGATTCTCATGACTGACATCTTGTCATTGTTAGAGGCGTGTATAGTGACAGGCAGATTACTTTATTTTTCGTAAAAAAAGGGGACTCAAACAAAGACAAGGTTTTCAAAACTGAGGTCAAATCCAGGGCAAGTATGATGCCAAACAAATACTGGCGTTTTCTCTGAGAATGGCTTCTTCTTTTTAAAAAACAAAAAATAAATATAAACACCAGGAGTTAAAAATAGTTAAAGCTACAGTAAGAACAAAGCAAAAGATAACAAATAAATAAATAAATTAATAAATTAAATAATATCTTAACAAAAATGACCAGGATCAGCGTTGATCAAAGTGAAAGGAGCTTATATGATGTAAGACTCCTGATAACTCTGGAGCAAACAGTGCCTGTGGGAAGTGAGTGTCTGCAGCTAATTAAATGACTTTGTGTGGTTGTACTTAACAGGCAGAAACAACTTAATAAGAGTCACATTAATTAAACAGTTTAAATTATGCAGTCCTCCGGACACAGAGCAGCTCCTCTCATTAACTCTCACAAACACTTCTTATGTTCAGAGCTCAAAAACAGAGACAGATGAGCCTCGTTCACATCATCACTTTCTTCAAATGTAATAAATGATCACCTGTTTGGTCAGGGAATGACTTGAACAACTGACACACGCAGAGCGAAACCTCATACATGTTTCACTCTGAAACAGTCACACATGCTTGTATTTTGTTGGACCACCTTGACGTCACGCATTTACCACAGGATTATTTTTGGACAGAATAATGAAATGTCTTATGTTTCTGATAAATTGTTTTAAAATGCCAACATGATTTTGTGCTTATTACAAGTTAGACAAGTCTTTATGTAAATCTTCACCAGCAGATTTGAAATAATCTGGCATTACCTTCTTAAGATGTACCTGAGCCATCAAGGATAGAAACAAAGAGTCAGTTTAGGTGGTTTGGGCAGATGATTAGGACGCCTCCCTTTGGAGGTTTTCCTGGCACGTTCTATGGGAAGAGACCTCAGGACAGACCCAGAACCCGCTGCAGGGATTAAGTATCCTCTTTGGCCTGGGAACGCTTTTGCATCCCCCAGGAGGAGCTGGAGAATGTGCTGCTAAAGAAAAGGATGTTTGAGATTTCCTCATAAATCTGTGGCCTCTGCAATCCAACTACAGATAAGCGGTAAAAGATGGATGGATGGATTCTTGTTTTTAAACATTTCATTTAAGATGTTCAAGTGTTCTCCATCCAGTCATAACTTTTAGTTTATTTTTTTTTTTTTTTACCACATTTGTTCCTTGAAGATGATGTTTCACCACTATTCTGGGTAATGCCCTGAAACTTTATTGACCTAATTTTAGACATTTTTTGTTGTTCTGCTTGCTCAATGCAGTGTAACAGGAATCTGTCACATGATTACCAGTGCTGCACTGCGTCATTACTATGTGTATATAAAGAAAAGGTTAATGTAAGTTCATTTTTATAAATCAGGTAAGGTCAATGATTGAGTAACCAAGGGATGATAAACACATTGAAAGAAATTGGATTCATACTAGTTGCAGCAATTTTAATAGGGACAAAAACAAATAATTGAAAATAACTGTTGATAAAACAAGCTTTAAATTAAAAAGTTCAAACGATAAAGTGGTAAGAAGTCACTGGGTGTTCAGCTGACAATGTGTTGACTGAAGAATAAAATGTCCAATTTAGAGCACTAGAGCTGCAAATGAGTGTTGTGACTCTTCTTCAATTCCAGTGTGGATCTTGGCAGTGGAAAGGTCACTTTATGAAGCAGTCTCCCTGAATGCAGAGAAAAGCCGGCAACGGTTTAGTGATGTTGAGAAACTTCAGCCTCATGTACTCAGAAATCATGCTTCAAAGTTCCTCAGTCCTTCACTTCACATCTGCAGGACTGCCTCTCTCAACCAGTCAGTCTAGCATGTCTGCTTCTGCCCTCCATTTTTAGATCCTGCTGTCAGCATGTCCACATCTTTTGATTTTTCCTGCACCATGCTCTCAGGAGAGGTGGTATTTTTGGTGACTTGCTCCAATTCATCTATCCATCCATCCATTTTCTTTACACGCTTCTCCTTTCTGGGTCGCGGGGAGCTGGTGCTTATCTCCAGCAGTCACTGTGCGAGAGAGCGGGTGGACATCCTGGACAGGTCGCAAGTCCATCACAGGGACACATGGAGACAAACCAGACAAACAACCATTCACGCTCTCACTCACACCTAGGGACAATTTAAGAGTTACCAATTAACTTAACATGCATGTTTTTGGTCTGTGGGAGGAAACTGGAGCACCCGGAGTAAACTCACGTCAACACAGGGAGAAGACGCAAACTCCACCCAGAAAGGCCCCAAGCTGTCCTGCAACCATCTTGCTAGGAGGCGACAGCTCTAACCACTGTGCTGCTGTGCCACCCTTGCTTCAATTCCTCCCTTTAAATTCTGTTCTTGCACAAGTCCCTCCTGTCACCCATTTCACTGTTTAAAATCAAATAAACCTTGTGCATGGATTCAGTGAGTTAATTAGTTCAAGGCAAAAACAAACACAAGTTGATAATAAATGCGCTCGCTGACAAAACGGTTTGATTTGGATGTAATTTGGTACACATGCAGCTCCTCAGTGGCTATGTAAATGATTTAATTTATAAGGAGCTGGCACGTCCAGAAGGGGGAATAAGTGTTGGCATTACGAACGGAGAGATGGTGTTATCAGGCAGTTGCTGGAGCGTCCAACAGTCAGTCAAAAAGTGAGTGAAGGTCACCAGACACAGAGGTTGCCTCATAGATGCAGTAAACAGCATTATCAGTACTTGGTGGAGTTTGATATGAGTCTCAATGTGTATTTACACAAGGGTGGATGGTCAAATTGTGTTCTTGCCTGACATATGGGGCACATCACTGTGGCCTGATGACGATTCTGGTCTCCAAAGACAGACAGCACTGAAGAAGGTCTGTTGTATTGTGCACCACACATTTCCCAGGTATTAGGCTTTTTACATTCTGAGTCATCCTGCTCCATGCCTTAAAGATTGAGTGTAAAAATCATAATAAAACACTATTTACTGTGTGACACTATATGCTACTATGTGAAAATGACTTTAAACTTGCTCACAAATACAAGAAAATTCAACAATGAGGTCCTATGATGCAGAAGTGACTGACATGAGATAAATCAATGTGAGGCTTTAAGAGCAGTTTGCACCCCTGTCTTAAATCTGTGCTTTCATCTTTAGCTGCTAGTTTAAAGCAGTTTGTTTTGCCTTCAACATCAGACTCAACTGATTAACACTGTTGACTGACACAAAGCTGATGCCACTGGCAGAGAATTGAATTTTATTGGCTGACTGACTAATAGAAAATCCTCTTATTCTGCTGCTCAGCTGGAGTTGTTATATGGGAGAGGATTTAACAGTTTAGGAAATAAAACTACTTTGTCTGTTAAAGCCATTATGTGTTAATCAGAACTCCAGACAGTCTACTGAGGACATAAACAGTCCTATTGTCAATCATGACAGCAAGACAGGAGGAAAGAGAGGGTCAACAGTGATGTCATTGTTGTCAGATGGTGCTGGTCACAGCTTTGTCCCAACAAAAACAGCCTGATTTAATATTCAAATAAACACACACGTAGGCATGAACTGACTAGACCAAACACACACCAACAGTTGACATTAAAAATTCAGAGTCTGTAAACTCTGCTCAATAAATATCTGCTTTCGAGATACATGAGAGAGACGGGAACCCAATATATACTTTAGTCAGATACAAACATTAAGAAGATGTAATATTACAGATACCATCACTATGTGCTGCTCAGATATTTTCTTGTTTTATTTTCATGCTTTTGGACTGACTTGTGGAAAAGCATCTGGTTCAGGCACTGGTTTAGGTTTTTGCACCCTCCCTCGCTCTGTATTGTCACAGTTGGGTACCTGTCCATCTGAAATCTCTCTTTTCTAGAAACAAACAAGTGCCCCAGTGTTTAGAAAACAGCAACGCCTGCAGACTGGGAGGCAGCAAGAGACAGTGTCTCATCCAAACATTACACTTCAAGACGGAGTAAATAAGAAGGACAAAGACGATGGAGAACAGTTACATTATGTCGGTATAAACAGTGTTGTTGTGCAAATGAACACGTTCACAACTTAGTTCATTATTTAAATTCAATTTTTAACTGAGCAAGTTGGATTTTCCGATAAACGGCACATGAATGCATCTCACTGTGGCAACACGCAGTCTAACATTTCTCACACAGTTTATACATCAAAACATAGACATTCTTGTCCTCTTTCACCCAGTGTGCCCTTCACTGCTGTAAGACTTACAGTTTTCCCTGCAATCCCCCCAGAGGACAGGGTGCACACATCCAAACTCCCATTGACTTGCATTGTAACTGAGCTCCCAGAAAAGGCCTCTTCAAAACAGTATTTTCAAAATAAAACAGAAAGAAAGAAAAACAAACTGTAAAACATGACCATAAAACAGGACATAATAAACCAAAACTGAACCAGAAATGTTTGCATGGTGACTCAGATGAGCCAGAGGTAGCAGCTTTAACACTTTGTTTGTTCTCTTCATGCATCTTTTACAGTTTAAACATCAGGCGGTCTGCACATTCTCTGATTAGATTATTGCAGGCTGACAAGCTGAACCTAATGTTTAAAAGCATCTTCTCTGCTCTGTTCCTCCCTCTCCCGCTCACAGTGGAACCTGTGTGTGAGCTCACTTTCTGTTTTAGCCCGGTGATGGACTAATGGCTGCCTGTGGTTGACACTCAAGCCTCCTATTCCTTCATTTGGCCTCAGGATCACAGTGTTGCTGTTTGTGCAGTTGGTGCTTCTAAGCCGGCGTCTCTACAGCCAGTTTTTGAAATTGTGTAGGGTCAAGTGATGTACGGACTCTAAACAGATACAAAGAATGACCTAATTTTATTTATTTTTTATATTTTTGTACTTGGTAAAAATGCTGTGTGTAGAGGACAAGAGAACAGAACACTGATCCATCATAAAGGGACAACAGATATATTTGTTGTGCTGTTTAATGAGATCTGACTTATTGTGACACAGTTTTTATAAAAATTCAGCTTGTTGAGACTCCCTGTTGTTGTCCTTTTTATCAATTTTAAAACTAAATTAGCTTTGTGTGTGTACTACGGTAAAAACTGTGATTCAGTCCCATATGATTTCCTGGAACTGGCATCATGGTTAGTAAGTAGTTAACTCAGTCTCACTGGTTTACATCAGTGCCTTTATTTGGCTTTGAAAGGGCCCTTTCTTTCTCTGCTGCCGGAGCGGAGGAGCTGGGTTTGTCTTCATGTGGGTAGGCAAGGCGACACATCCGCCACAGAGCAAAACTTTCTGTCGGTTCCAGTCATGCAGCAGCTGGTCCCGACCTCTGATCTGTGGCATTCTTCTCTTTCTCGAGTCCCAGGGTAACGAGGGAGGAAGGAAGGAGTGGGGATAGAGAGAGAAAGAACAGGACAAGATAAAAATGAGTTGGGAGAATGACACCCAGAGAAGACTAGATTATCCAAGAAAAAGATGGGAGGAAATACAAAAAAAGTCAGTAAAGGCCTAATATTCCTTGAAGGACTGTATATTACCTGCCTTATTGACCTCATGATGGAAATGGATGAAGTTATAGCCTTTGACTATTGACTGAGTTATAGTTATTTTTGTGTTAGCTAAGGTCTCATAGCTGTGGTGGCCATCTTGAATGGAGTTGAGTCCAAAAGCTAATTAGTTGTAGATGTACATTCAATGATTACTTTCTGAGAGTTTCATTAAAATCTGTCCATTAGTTTATGACATATTTTTGACATATATATTTAACATTAAAGCCGATCACACACAGATGAATAACAACATTATTGCTGCTTCACCTTTGGTGGTGGTTGATACTAAATGCACCTTTCCTTTTCTTTTGCTATGAAACAAACGACTCTGTTGTCTGCAGCAGCACGCTGAATGTGTAATCTCATCAGCTGCAAGCTCTCTGACTGAGCTTTTCTTTCAGCTGGAGATTTCCCCATGTGAGCACTTGTGCTAATCAGAGGTCACAGGGGTCGTCTGCGGCCAGGGAAGCCATGTCGATCAAAGTGATCCAGTGGAAAACTTGGAAAAAGAAGCCAAATCAATACGTGGATGTACATCTGTAGCTAACTGTTAGCTCCCCCGGAGAACCAGCCTCTAAACAATCAATGCTGTGATCAATCACTGTTTAACTGGGTGGTGGTGATGTGGGCATCCAGGATGAGCAGTTTGTTTAAACCTGCAGCCTCGGCAAGCAGCATTTTAATCCAGCACAGATCTGTTGTTTCACTCCTGTCTGCGCTCGCATCAAAAGACAAAAAAATTCAGCATTCACACTTGTTCAGCGGAGAGCCTCTTCGTTTGAACACAGATCAAAGCAGCAGCTCTAATTGTGACTGACATCTTGCTTTGTCAGCGCTGCGCTCCTCTTCCTGGAGGCTCTGAGGCTGATGGGAGCTGTGACGGTGTAATGGTGCACTGACAAGTGAGCACCACAGACTCACAGCATCAGACATCCAACACATATTTTATTTTGTGCAATGAGTAAAACTTGGAGTGTGTTTTGGGAAGGACTCTCAGCTACAACCACTAACTGTAATACAATATCTGTAAAACTGACTGAATTAGAGTCATTTTTGTGTTTTCTAATGTCAGGTGGCTGTGGCGGCCATCGTGTATTGGATTGATAGTCAAACAGGCAGGATCAGTTTTGGACTATAACTAGTGATCCCTACTTTCTGTCACTGGTCTAAACAAACCAGAGCCAAAAAATCTTAACTTTTCTGTCTGTGTCTGGGACATTGAATGTACAGTTTAATTCCTGTGCAACTCCACAGTGAGCAACTCCAAACTGCAGATAGAACACAGTTATAAAAAAGTACAAATTTATGCCTCTGGAGAAACGTTTCAAAGTTTATGACATTAGCTGTGATGATAATTTTGTGGAAGAAAGGAAGAAAGAAAGGAAAAGGAAGAGGAAGATCCTCATTATCAGTATCTCAGAAAGAGCTTTTCTGTGACCCACAGTCTTAATAGACTGGGGAGGAGAAAGTGCTCAAGTTGCAATCTAGCAAACACCTCAAAATTATTAAGAAAAGAGAAGCAACAACAACAACAAAAAAAAAGCACATTAAAGTTTTGTTCCAGTATGTGATTGAACCAGATTCCAGCTTTGACCGGAATCTGCTCTGTGCAGGCCCCTGGGAGGGGGGCTCGCATTGTCCTTTTCTCCGTCTTCCTTTCAACAGCTCTGAGTCGTCCCATGACCGGTTCTGTCCCTGCTGTCGAGCTGTCAGACGGAGCAGCCCGGAGCTGCTGTGACAGCCTCCCGTCCTGCACCATCACAGACACGAGCCTGACTCACAGGCAGCGCTGCGCTGACGCAGCACTGCAACACAACCTGCTGCTCATTTCACATCAACTATGTGCCAGTCTGGCTTTGGAACGGGGACTGAAGGTTTTGTAGCATTTATTGCTTTCGCTTGAGGACGGCATAGATTTTATGGCTGAGGTCACAAACAACTGGGATGATGATGCCCTGTGTTACTTTCCTGCTCACCTTCATCCTGAGCTGAATGTTTACCTCTCTCTGTTGTGTTTCCAGAAGAGCAGAGATCGTTGCGCCTAACGCTGTCCAGATAATCTTCACTTTATTCCCAGTTTAGAAGTGACTCAAAGGCCTCATCCAATTAGCTCAATCCCTGTTTGAAGCCTGTAACAACAAACTCAGAAGCGGCTCTGTTTACCAAACTACATATGATGGTCTGTCTGCAGCAATTCTTTGGATAGTCTGAAGGAAAGGATGTGCTTCACTATAATAATAGGTATCGACATGTCCCTTTACAACTTATTAACTTTTGGAGACAACCCAAGATGGCTGTCACAGCCAAATGACATTGGTAAACATCAAATTGGCTATAAACAGTCAATTTTAAGGAGAGCAAGCTAGACCTACATTCAATGATTATTTCCTAAAAATGCCATTAAAATCAGTGCATTGGGTCATATTTTAGAAACAGACAACAACACAAACACATCAACCAAAACTTTTGCATTTTGTTGGCAGCTGATAATTACTTATTTCCATGTAAACAGAAAGTCTTTTCTTTAGCTCAATGTCTCCCCCTTCTGGCCTCCAGCATTCGATTCCTGCATCCGACCCACTGAGCCGATGTCTCACCCTCTGTCCTTCTGTTGTGATGTCCAGCAGAGACAGAGCACGCTCAGAGACATCCAGATGTGGACGCAGCGCAGCAGCTGAAGCTCAGGGAGAGGCAGCGCTTCTTTGAGGAGGTGATCCAGCACGAAGTGGACATCTACCTGTCCTCGGCACACCTGTGTATCAGAGACTACAAGAGACGTGAGTTACATGTTTCTGCTTAATGATGTGAAAAAGCACAAATTCTGCATGGTTTAAGTCAAGTCAAGTCAAATTTATTTATATAGCACTTTTCAGAAATAAGCCGATACAAAGTGAACGTGTGTTAGTTGGTTTCCCTCTATTTACAGCCCCAATCAGCAGCATCTCCTCCATGGAGGTGAACGTGGACCTCCTGGACCAGATGGAGGTGATTGAAATCTCTGATCAAGACAATCTGGACGTCTTCTTCAGCTCTGTGGGAGACGAGGGGTCACTGACCTCTCCGCTAACAGGTATGATGACTAAAATCAGAACAGTGCTCAAAATCAGCACAACTGCACCACTAAAGGTGTTTTTATCCAACCCAAGGGAAAGGCAACAAGGAGACAGTCAGTAATGGGCTTTTTCGGCATGTCCTCGAGGGCCTCGACTGCAAGACAAGGATGTCTTCCACTTCTTCAGATTCGTCCTCTGACAGTCAGAACATCAACGGGGCAGAGACGCCTTTGGTGGGCTCAGACGAGGAGGAGACACAGGGCAGCAGAGCCGAGCGGAGAGGAGCGTCGCCAGGCAGGGAAGAGAGGACAAATCCAAACCTGCATCCATCTTTACAGGAAGCTAACTCTGCAGAATGAAGCTGTTCATGATGGACACCTCAGACAGGGACAGGGAGGGGACTGAACGAGGTCTCATCTTCAGCTGGCTCCTTTAAATGACAGATGCAAGTTCCCTGATGGTTGTAAAGTATAAATTGTGTGGACCATAAAATGTAAATAACTCAAATCTGGTTAAATTAATGCCCCCTTTTTTTCTGAATAGTGTCCGAAGGATCATTTTTGTACATTATTACCAGGACCCAGTAAATTGAAGCAATAAATAAAATACAAAAGCTTTAGTTGTTTACCTAAAAAGTGTGTTTGGAGAATTAGATGACTAGATTTTGAAAAGCAACATATTGCAATGTCACTGCAAACACAATGAGTTTTGTACACCTGGTTTTACTATTTGTGTCTTGCTTTAACAATAAAGGAACAGTAGAAAAAGGCTGACTATTCTGGTTATTTGAAGACTTCTGAAGGAATGTAAACATGAGCTTCAGGTGCAGACAGGAAACTATTTATGGTTTGAGGAAAATATGAGACTGCTACAAGCCTTCCTCATAGAAGAACTAATGACAACTCATTAAACACTAAGAATCACTATATATAGTTAAAAGACGATATAACTAAGTCAGCTTTACAGATATTGAGCTAGATTTTGGTGTGGTAGTAGCTGAAACTGATGCCCAACCCATATTCTGAGCAATCTCACATTGCTTAAGATCTATAATTAAAAGGTTGCCATTACCTATTAAAGTTAAACCTGACTGTTAGCAAAATATTTCATGAGACACTGAAGGGATTTGAATAAAACCTGCAGAAAGTAATCACTGCACGGACTTCTGCAACTGAATCATTTTTCGACTAAAGAAGGCATAAGCAGCCATCTGACCGTAAAAACTACAAAAATGGTTGCAACTCAGCCAATTTTTACAGACATTAAGATAAAATGTGTTGTGGTTGTAGCAAAGCACTGTCCCCAACACACACTCTGAGGAGAGCACATTGTGTGGCACCTCTGCTTCATATTCTGGCAATAACTTTTGAAGTCAACCCTGTTTGTCTGTTAGCAAATCATCTCATGAGATTGATGAACTACAATGAAACTCTCAAACAATAAATGAATGTACATCTACAGCCAATTAACTTATAGAGTCAACCTAAGTCAAGATACCCAGCACAGCTAATCGACCTTAGCCTACACAATATGGCTGTACGTCAGTGATGGTTGAAGATATTAAGCAAACATTTGGTGTGGCAGTAGCTGAGAGTCATCCACAACAGATAATCCAAGTGCTGATAGATCATATCACATGAGATGCTATTTCCAAAGTTGGAACAAAGCAACTATAACACCATGATTTCTCATCATAAGACCCTCTTAGTCTAAAATTCTGTCAGAAAAGCAGCGATTGATAAAGATTCCTTCAAAGAATGCTAGGCCTTTAATTTATCCCTTGTTTCCAGACTGATAAATGTGTGACTGTTCTTACACTTAAAACACATGACAGACATGTGCAGTGATAGGAGCTTTCTCACACTATGTCATGTTAAAGCATGTATGCATTTAAAACATCTGGAACTAGCACATTCTGTTCAAGCCGTAGTGAGCATATTCCTGCATGTGGGCGTGGAAAACCAGGGTTAGGTCTCATCAAAGGTGAAATGAACGTGCCGCCACTCACACTGAGCTGCAGGCACTGAACAAGCATCATGCTTCTCTTCCTTCTGCTGGTATGTAGGAAAAGCTTTCCACTTTAAAAAAAAAACAAAAACTCTCTGCTTTTATTTTTAAAATATCTATCTGTGATTATTTGTTTGTTGGTATTTTAATATTAATCATTAATTTTCGTAAAATTTGATGGCTGTGATCTTGAGAAACAAAATGATATCAAACCGTACAAAACTGATGTTCAGTTTTCTGGTTCACATTCTAGGACATCCTTTTATTTTCCTTACCTGCTTTTTCTTTTCCGGCTTGCGGGGAGCTGGTGTCTATCCTCAGCTGTCTCTGTGTGAGAGGTGGGGGACACCTTGGACGGAAACACAGAGACAAATGAGACAAACAACCATTTATGCTCTCACTCACATCTAGGGACAATTTAGAGTTACCAATTAACCTGAGATCAAATGTTTCTGTGGGAGGAAACCGGCGTACCCAGAGAAAACCCACACATGCACGGGGAAAACATGGAAACTCCACACAAAGGAAAGGCTGGGAGGCAAGCCTCCGACCTTCTTGCTGTGAGGCAACGGTGCACCACCGTGCCACTCTGTTCTGTGACAATTAGTCCTAAAACTAACTAAAACACATCCTGTGATACCTTCATAGTAGCTGTTTTCTGATTTTTTAAAAAGTCTGTGAAGAACCTGGCTTATATGGTAAAGGACAACAAGTTGTATATAAGTAGTTTCCAAAGAATGAACACATGAAAAAGGATCAGCCACAAGAATGCTTGCTGCTTATCAGGTTCAGCTGCCTTTTTGTGTTTCAGGTTCATTTTCTATCAGGCTCAACTTGTTCAGAGCTGCTGAGCCGTCAAAAGAGGGTTTGGATCATTGACTCCTTTGAGATCGAAGAGGAACACCGAGGACCCTTCCCCTACTTCCTGGGCAAGGTGAGAAAATCGAATAAACTTGGTCTGACTTTAAGAGACGACAACTGCACCAGAAACACTCATTTACACACGTTCAAACACAAACCCCCAAAACACAATTTGTTGGATAAAATTCCTGCCTGTTGTGTTCATCATTAGTTTGGTGTTCTCAGTTAAAAATCACCTCCCAAGAATAACCCCAATACTATTTCATGCACAACCGATAAAAATAAATAAATCAGTTACAAGGATAAATATAAAATCAAAACAATGCAACAGGTCGTTGCATCATGGTTGTCTTAGGAAGCAGTCTGTTAGCATGCCACACCTTGAACTATAAATATTTGCCCACTCCTCCTTCCTTCTTCCGGCGAACACAGCTTTTGTTGATATGAATGTATGTATCACTGTTGATTTGAAACATGGAATTCCTCAACTTCAGTTTTCCAGCAGACAGCTAAAGATTTAAGGCAAAAAAAAGGTATTTTAAGCTTTTTATAATTCCATTATTCATGATTAAAACCTAAGCTCCAGCTGAAGAAGAACAAAGTGTGTCTGAAGGCCTTTTAGCAGCCTCTCTGTTCAGTTTCTGTCTTGTATTTGCATCAGCTTCTTAGGAACATCCAGGTGTCAGTAATATCACTGTTTTACATTTTCTCTACTTTTTGATGACTGCCTTCACTGTGTTCCATTAAAAGTCTAATGCTGATTTTTTTCTTTTAAACCTTTTTCATGACTGATATAAACTGCCTGCAGTTTAACTAAGCAAATAGGTACAAGCCTCCTATTGGTCAATTATGTTTCAGCTGGCAACAACTTATTTAACCCCAACTGCACACTAGCTTATGACATTTTTTTTAATGTTTCCCCACAACTGATTTGTTTTTTGGTTCATGTCTCAGTAAAAGATGGAGAAAAGTTTTAAAATGATTTTCATTGTTTCATTTTTTTTCTATCACAAAACCCTAGCATTTTGACAAAGGGTGCAGACTTTTGATATCCACTGGATTAGCCACTAATGCTCTGATACATCCTTTTTTTTTGAATATGTATATGTTTTTTTGAACAAGACAAATTTAAATGGTCAGTTTAGTTTTTATGGCCTGAAGCCTCATTGACCTGAACTCTCTAGCATGAATTGTTAGCAAGGCTTCAGAAAACCTTTAAGTACCAGACCTGCGAGAAAAGAGGGAGTCAATTTTACAAATCTAACGTCTCGCATGTTCATTTCTGACGACTGGTTATTTTTGACCAGGAACATCAAAGATGTAAGAAAGTTGAATTAAACTTCCAAAATGTAATAAACACATTCCAACTTGATTAAATACCTTGTGTGAACAAAGTCATGGAATCTTATGTCATTCAGATAAAAATGAAATGCTTGTTTTCAAAAAGAGATCAATCTAAAATGGTCAAATCAGCCTCATAAAAGATGACTGTAGAATGTTTTGATTTGTGTTGCAGGTAGATATTGATCGCCAATACAGCATCTACTTTGATCTATATGGCCAAGGAGTGGATGAAGAACCATTTGACGTCCTTTCCATTAATAAGAAGAAGGGGGAAATTTCTGTCCACAAGCCTGTGGACTATGAGAAGTGGGATAAGCTCAAGGTTTGACTCAACACGTATCAATCAATCGTTATGCTTCATAATATCTAAACACATTTAACAGTTCACCTAATTTGCGAAAGAATACAAACATCCTTGTGTCATCATGTCTCATGGATTCAAATCAATATTCAACAAACTGTCCGTAAAATACTGTTTCATTGTCATTAACTGCATATTTTTTTTACATTTGTAGCTACGATTTGAAGCCAAAAAAGGAGATATGACAATCGACACTAGATTAGGAATCGAGATCAAAATACGAGACATAAACGACAACCCCCCACGTTTCAATAGAGATCTGTATGAAATCACCGTTGATGAAAAGCTCACACAAGGTAAGAGCAAAAAACAAATAGGCCTTGTTTCTTAAAATACACTGCTCAAAAAAAAAAAATAAAGGGAACACTCAAATAACACATTCTAGATCTGAATGAATGAAATATTGTCATTGAATACTTTGTAATGTACAAAGTTGAATGTGCTGACAACAAAATCACTCAAAAATCAATAGAAATCAAATTTATTAACCAATGGAGGCCTGGATTTGGAGTCACGCACAAAATTAAAATGGAAAAACACTACAGTCTGATCCAACTTTGATGTAATGTCCTTAAAACACGTCAAAATGAGGCTCAGTATTGTGTGTGGCCTCCACGTGCCTGTATGACCTCCCTACAATGCCTGGGCATGCTCTGATGAGGTGGTGGATGGTCTCCTGAGGGATCTCCTCCCACACTTGGACTAAAGCTTCCGCCAACTCCTGGACAGTCTGTGGTGCAACGTGATGTTGGTGGATGGAGCGAGGCATGATGTCCCAGATGTGCTCAATCGGATTCAGGTCTGGGGAACGAGCGGGCCAGTCCATAGCCTCATTGCCTTCATCTTACACACTCCGGCCACATGAGGTCTAGCATTGTCCTGCATGAGGAGGAACCCAGGGCCAACTGCAACAAGCATATGGTCTCACAAGGAGTCTGAGGATCTCATCTTGGTACCTAATGGCAGTCATGCTACCTCTGGCAGTGCTCCTCCTGTTCCTCCTTGCATAAAGGTGGAGGTAGCGGTCCTGCTGCTGGGTTGTTGCCCTCCTACGGCCTCCTCCACGTCTTCTGGTGTACTGGCCTGTCTCCTGGTAGCACTATGCTGACAGACACAGCAAACCTTCTTGCCACAGCTCACATTGATGTGCCATACTGGATGAGCTGCACTACCTGAGCCACTTGGGTGGGTTGTAGAGTCTGTCTTATGCTACCACGATTGTGAAAGCATCACCAACATTCAAAAGTGACCAAAACATCAGCCATAAAGCATAGGTACTGAGAAGTGGTCTGTGGTCCCCCATGTGCAGAACCACTCCTTTATTGAGTGTGTCTAGCTAATTGCCAATAATTTCCACCTGTTGTCTATTCCATTTGCACAACAGCATGGGAAATTGATTGCCAATCAGTGTTGCTACCTAAGTGGACAGTTTGCTTTCACAGAAGTTTGATTTAATTGGAGTTATATTGTGTTGTTTAAGTGTTCCCTTTATTTTTTTAAACAGTGTACATGTTTAGGCATTGCTTATAGAGCCTGATCATGTCTTTGTTTTGTCATTTTTACCACAGGCGCTTCTCTTTTGACTGTGTGGGCTCACGATATAGACAAGCTAGACTCACCAAACTCGACTTTCCACTACAACATCAAATCTGTGTTCCCCAAGTCTCCAGACACAGAATTCTTTGTTAATAAAAATGGACTGATCTCATTTAAAGGGTGTTTGGATTATGATGTAAGGGCTCTTTTGTCAATTGCCTTCTCAAAAATATTGTAGTCTATGTTGCATTTCCAGTTCAGCTGGATCTGCACCCAACAAAAACATTTTTAAGTTATGGTATGTATGCAAATGTTTACAATGTGTGTACACTGAGTAGTGTCGAAATGCATCTAAAGTACTTCAAGAAAACTATAATGCACCATAAAGAAAAATGACCACGTGTAATGTATAGTTTTGGGAGTAAAGTTTAAACTGAGGAAGAATCAAGATATCTGAACATTGAATCTAATCTTTGCTGCATTTTTCTGCTCATGTAATCATCTTTTTTCCCTCATATCAAGGTGGCCAACGAGATTACAGTTGTGGTGGAGGCCATAGACCATGGAGACAAAGTCCAGTTGTCCAGTGCAACCACGGTTCTCATTCACATCGAAGACAGCAACAACCACCTTCCCATCATCACCGGTCAAACAGTAAGCAGATGTTTTAATCCTCAACAGCATTGCAGGATTTTCACTGATTTTTACTTTTTTACTTTTGGACATTTTGTTATGATGCATTACCATGACAACAAGTGTTAAATGTGAAGAACCCTGAAGTCCAGTCATAGCCAGAACCAAGCAGACTGCCCGTAAATCCACAAGAGGTAAAGCTCCCAGGAAGCAGCTCACCACCAAAGCTGCCAGCAAGAGCACCCCAGCCGGCGGAGTGAAGAAGGCTCACCTGGTGGGGCTCTTTGAGGACACCAGGGCTGAGGACACATCGGGACAGACTGCTACAAGAGATCCTTCCCACACACAGCCATCAGCATCTGTAACAACTCTTTAACGAAACCAGAATTATGAGCTACAACAACATTTAATATCCCTTTGGGATTAATAAAGTATCTTTAAATTGAATTGAATCTATTTTATGTTCTAGCTGTTTCAACTGATATGACAAAATTCACAGTTAATATATGCCTTTATTTTGATAAACTTTGTTTTTACAACACTTAAAAGATGAGAAAAAAGAAAAAAAAAGATTCTGTTACCTTCACTCCTTGTGTTTAAACAACAGGGTTCTGGCAAAGTAAAGGAAGATGAGTTTGGGACCTCTCCTTTAAAGATCCATGTGACGGACAAGGACAGCCCCCACAGCAAAGCTTGGAAAGTCAAATACACTATACATAATGATGATGAGGGGAATTTTAAGATAGAGACAGATCCAGAAACCAACGATGGCATCCTGACTGTGGTAAAGGTGAGGGGAGTTTGCTGTCTTGTTCCATTACGTTCCTGTCACCTACTGTAAATTCACTCTAACAATTACAACACACACAATCATTGCTTTTGTATAGCTCGCTGTCAAACTGCATTGTACTTTTTTTTACACTATATTTATTCACCTTCTAATGAAGAGACTTGTTTGATTTCAGCCAATAAATTATGAAGAAAAGACAACCAGAGAGCTGATGATCTCAGTTGAAAACGAAGCGCCATATTTCTTCTGTAAAGTGAAACAGAAGACAGCTAATGATCTTTGGCAAATTGAAACCAATAAAGACGGTAAACATCCAGGTGGTAACGATCAGCCAGTATCAACAAACGTGGTCATCGAAGTAGAGGATGTAAATGACCCCCCAGAGTTCGAGGTGACCGTTAAAAAGGCCAAGCTACATGAGAACGCACCCATTGGAACCTGGGTGTCGAAAGTGACAGCTGTGGATCCGGACTTCGGTTCTGGAAAAGACTTTTTGTAAATGAACCTTTGAAACACACATGCTAAAGCTGCAGTCTGGATCTTTGTTCCTTAAAGTGTGTTTGTATTTGTCTACAGATACAAAATAGGAGAGGATCCTGCAGGCTGGATGAAGATCGATCCCAACACTGGTAACATCACCACCATACAGACATGCGACAGAGAATCCCCTCATGTTGTTGACAGCGTCTACACCTTATTACTGCATGCAGTGGATAAAGGTAAACACACAGTTTAAACATTATTGTAATAAAATAAATGAACTGTTTTCTAAAACTTTTTTAATATTCTGAACAGGTGATCCACCAATGACAGGCACAGCTACACTTCACATCCACCTAGTTGATGAAAACGACAACCTGCCACGGCCAGAAGTGGAGTTTGTGGATGTATGTATGTCAGATGGTCCCACCACCACAAACATCTCAGCCTCTGATGCAGATGCAGATCCCTACGGAGGGCCTTTCAGATTTGAACTGCTGGGGAATGTTGAAGGAAAATGGAAGCTGGATCTTTCATATGGTAGAAACAGCCCTAAAATATAGAGAAATGTGACAGCAAATGACCCAAACAACAAAACAACCTTATTGTGTTCTAATAGGTTTTACAGCGGGTTTGGTGAAGGAGCTCAATGTTCAGGCTGGCTTTCACACACTTGAACTGAAGATTTCAGACCTGCAGGGACAGTACGGTGTTTACAGTCTTAATGTGACTGTGTGCACTTGCTCGGTGACACGCAACTGCCGTTCTCGAAGCAGTCCGACAACAGCTGGCTGGGGCGCTGCCGGCATAGCGTTCCTCTCACTGGTTTTACTTTTGGGTAAAGAATGGAGGCACAGATCATTTAGTGTTAGAGCACACCAATTAAATGTATTGTTACAACTCCAGTTGCATATATTTCAACAGCACTACTGCTTGTGGCATTTGGCTTATCCTGCAACAAAGAGCACCAACAGATGTAAACGAGCCAAGAAGAAAGCCTAAAGACCTACAACACTGAGACATCAGGAACAGACTGCAAGGTTGTATCTAAGGAACGTGTTGCATAGCAGAGATATCAGTGTGAATAACACTGACCATTTCTTTTTCCCTTAAAGGTATTTCTTAGTGAAAACATCTTCAGACATGACTCATCGAAAATGCAGATAAATTCAAAAACACAGTATTCACACTACTTGAATCAAGAATCATACTTGGTAAGTACAAGAGATAACCATTCACAATTTAATCTAACATAAGAAAAGTGAAGGAAAGAAATAGATTTACTGGCAAATAAAACTGCTACCTGTACTGGAGAGACCACATACTCCCCTAATGTGAAGAGGCATGAATAGATAACAAGTTGACGCTGTCGTTAACAGAACGGACGGGGGAGGTGGAGCCATTCTGAGAGAAACAACCTTCACGCAACCAGTGCCAACTGGGATAATACAGTAATGCACCCATTAAAAGCCAATTCATGTCTTCAGAACATTTATATATATGAAAATACATTTATACTTCTGTCTGTTTAGAGCTGGAATTATGGAGCAACCAGGAACTACAAGGTAGAGTTGTTGAAACAGTTGCTTACTTTGTTTTTTTGTCACACATTGAAAAGTAAAATGTAACTTTTCTTACAGCTCAACACAGAAAGGGAGAGTTTCTTTGCCCGCAGGGAATTTGTCAACCTGAGATCTCTGAGTGTTCTAGTGCAACAGGTTAGTGTTTTATTACACACTTTGCTCAACATTTAAAAGCATGATTTGTATAAAAAAAAGTTTCTTGGTTTGATGTTTTCTACAGAGCCTCTTCTCACTCCAAAGCAAGGAAGAGGCAGCGGCACTTGATGAGTACCATCTGTATGAAGACGAGGGGGAACTCAGCAACCTTTCCGATGTGGACGCCATAGATAGTCCTGACGACAGCACGCAGTCATTTCTGAAGGCGTTTGAAAGCTTTGATCCAAAATTCATGCAACTGGCTTCCATTTGTAATCCACAACAAGAATAACGCAAGAGTCATCGCTGAAGGCAACATACCATTTATTAGCAGCTGTACACATTTCATTTTAAATTTTACAATTAGATGTGTGTGCGTGTGTGTGTGTGTGTGTGTGTGTGTGGGGGGGGGGGGGTTAGTTTTCTCTGCAATCCCCCCCAGAGGACAGGGTGCACACAACCAAACTCTCATTGACTTCCATTGTAACTGAGCTCCCAGAAAAGGCCTCTTCAAAACAGTATTTTCACATTAAAACAGGAAGAAAGAAAAACAGAGTGTAAAACATGACCTGGTGGAATCCTAACCATAAAGCAGAACATAATAAACCAAAACCAAATCAGAAATGAACAGATTATTATGAAATTTTTATGAAATGTTTGGGTTGACTATTTTTTAATGAGGCTATGGCCTTAGCAGAGGTTTGCCCTCTCCGAGTGCTTCTAGTTCCTTTCTGAAACTTTTAATGAGATATTTCTTGTTGTGCAATGAGTAAAACTTTGAGTGTGTTTTGGGAATGACTCTCTGCTACAACCACATTAAACTGTAACACAAACTGTGAATCATTTCAATTACTCACCCTAAAGCCAGTCCTGAGGCGTAATGGTAAAAATGTGCAGTTGTTAACACTTTAATACCTTGAAAATGTCATGGTGTGGGGAAAAGGACGCAAACCCAGAGCGCAGAGTCATTGTAAGAACTGAAAGAAAACTAATTTATTTACAATAAACACAAAACAAAGGCTGACATGGCAGCAAACTAAACATAACAAAATCCAGAAACAAGACATGAGCAAACCTGAGACAAGACGGGAGGACAACCGGACAGAGCATGGAACGAGAAAGTGACAATGAACCAGCAGCGAGTGGAGGAAATGACCAGGTTTTAAACACAGGAGGTAATTAGGAAAAGTGGCCACAGGTGAGATAATTATGAAACCAGGAGGAGGTGGAGATGAGCATGACAGAGAGCTGGCTAGGGGTCGACAGAGTTGTTAGCTCGTGCTTGCTAGCAGCTCTGCGAGCTGAGCTCCTTGACAGAGTTTTTTGAACCAAAATAGATCGAGAACAGAGGCGGAAGGCAGGGCCGTAGCCAGACTTTAAAAAATACTGAGGTCAACCACTCATTATCTCTCTGCACATCAGTTACAATGAAGACCAAAACCTAATTAAAATAGAAGCATTTATTTAAGACAAGTGACTTGAATGTGTATATGACATGTGTTTGTGTGTATTTGTAAATTCATGGGGCACGATGTCATCTTAAGCAACAGAGGACTCAGGGCACAACCATGATGACTCACTGAAATGACATGAATTAGTTTATATGAATGCTGATTGTTCACGCTGCACAAACACATTAAAAACAAAAGATTTTAGCATAGATTTAACCTTTTTATCAAATACCAGTGAGGTGTTGTNTGGCAGTGCTGGCATGGTTTAGGAAAGTTGCTGTAATCTGTAAATAACATAACCCAATGACAACTCTTTGGTAATGGACAGCTGAGAATGATGGAAATATAATATTAGGTTTGGAGGTGTCAGCATAATGGCTATTATGAAATTTCAGTCTGAACCCAAATGCTCAGGCAAACCACAGATTACAACAGTGCAGCGATGTCTCTGGAGGCATAGGCCTCACATAACAAACGTAAACTAATACTCCTTGGAGGAATACATCTCACCCACCACCTTGCATGCCAAGACTTTAGGCACTGCCTGTTAGCTCATGTTGTGGATGACCCTCAGCTCCTACCACACCAAATTTAAGCTCAATTCCTGGGAAATTGACTGAGCTATAGCCATTTTTCTATTGGCCAATGTAGATTAGCTGTGGTGGCCACACAGTTGGCTTGACTTCAAAAGTTAGTCAGCTGAAAATGTACATCCAGTGATTACTTTCTTAGGTTACCTTCTAATCATACTCACAGCCTTTGGCCCTTCTTGTCGATAGGTGATAATTAGATGAAACAAGTGAAACTAAGAAGCAGTCTGTGATAGCTGTGCTCGCTGATGATGGCAGACTGCAGTGCGGTTCTGCTGGCTCAAACTTGTGCATTTGGTTCACAAATGGATGCCTTGGAGTCCACCAAGACAGATTCTCATGACTGACATCTTGTCATTGTTAGAGGCGTGTATAGTGACAGGCAGATTACTTTATTTTTCGTAAAAAAAGGGGACTCAAACAAAGACAAGGTTTTCAAAACTGAGGTCAAATCCAGGGCAAGTATGATGCCAAACAAATACTGGCGTTTTCTCTGAGAATGGCTTCTTCTTTTTAAAAAACAAAAAATAAATATAAACACCAGGAGTTAAAAATAGTTAAAGCTACAGTAAGAACAAAGCAAAAGATAACAAATAAATAAATAAATTAATAAATTAAATAATATCTTAACAAAAATGACCAGGATCAGCGTTGATCAAAGTGAAAGGAGCTTATATGATGTAAGACTCCTGATAACTCTGGAGCAAACAGTGCCTGTGGGAAGTGAGTGTCTGCAGCTAATTAAATGACTTTGTGTGGTTGTACTTAACAGGCAGAAACAACTTAATAAGAGTCACATTAATTAAACAGTTTAAATTATGCAGTCCTCCGGACACAGAGCAGCTCCTCTCATTAACTCTCACAAACACTTCTTATGTTCAGAGCTCAAAAACAGAGACAGATGAGCCTCGTTCACATCATCACTTTCTTCAAATGTAATAAATGATCACCTGTTTGGTCAGGGAATGACTTGAACAACTGACACACGCAGAGCGAAACCTCATACATGTTTCACTCTGAAACAGTCACACATGCTTGTATTTTGTTGGACCACCTTGACGTCACGCATTTACCACAGGATTATTTTTGGACAGAATAATGAAATGTCTTATGTTTCTGATAAATTGTTTTAAAATGCCAACATGATTTTGTGCTTATTACAAGTTAGACAAGTCTTTATGTAAATCTTCACCAGCAGATTTGAAATAATCTGGCATTACCTTCTTAAGATGTACCTGAGCCATCAAGGATAGAAACAAAGAGTCAGTTTAGGTGGTTTGGGCAGATGATTAGGACGCCTCCCTTTGGAGGTTTTCCTGGCACGTTCTATGGGAAGAGACCTCAGGACAGACCCAGAACCCGCTGCAGGGATTAAGTATCCTCTTTGGCCTGGGAACGCTTTTGCATCCCCCAGGAGGAGCTGGAGAATGTGCTGCTAAAGAAAAGGATGTTTGAGATTTCCTCATAAATCTGTGGCCTCTGCAATCCAACTACAGATAAGCGGTAAAAGATGGATGGATGGATTCTTGTTTTTAAACATTTCATTTAAGATGTTCAAGTGTTCTCCATCCAGTCATAACTTTTAGTTTATTTTTTTTTTTTTTTACCACATTTGTTCCTTGAAGATGATGTTTCACCACTATTCTGGGTAATGCCCTGAAACTTTATTGACCTAATTTTAGACATTTTTTGTTGTTCTGCTTGCTCAATGCAGTGTAACAGGAATCTGTCACATGATTACCAGTGCTGCACTGCGTCATTACTATGTGTATATAAAGAAAAGGTTAATGTAAGTTCATTTTTATAAATCAGGTAAGGTCAATGATTGAGTAACCAAGGGATGATAAACACATTGAAAGAAATTGGATTCATACTAGTTGCAGCAATTTTAATAGGGACAAAAACAAATAATTGAAAATAACTGTTGATAAAACAAGCTTTAAATTAAAAAGTTCAAACGATAAAGTGGTAAGAAGTCACTGGGTGTTCAGCTGACAATGTGTTGACTGAAGAATAAAATGTCCAATTTAGAGCACTAGAGCTGCAAATGAGTGTTGTGACTCTTCTTCAATTCCAGTGTGGATCTTGGCAGTGGAAAGGTCACTTTATGAAGCAGTCTCCCTGAATGCAGAGAAAAGCCGGCAACGGTTTAGTGATGTTGAGAAACTTCAGCCTCATGTACTCAGAAATCATGCTTCAAAGTTCCTCAGTCCTTCACTTCACATCTGCAGGACTGCCTCTCTCAACCAGTCAGTCTAGCATGTCTGCTTCTGCCCTCCATTTTTAGATCCTGCTGTCAGCATGTCCACATCTTTTGATTTTTCCTGCACCATGCTCTCAGGAGAGGTGGTATTTTTGGTGACTTGCTCCAATTCATCTATCCATCCATCCATTTTCTTTACACGCTTCTCCTTTCTGGGTCGCGGGGAGCTGGTGCTTATCTCCAGCAGTCACTGTGCGAGAGAGCGGGTGGACATCCTGGACAGGTCGCAAGTCCATCACAGGGACACATGGAGACAAACCAGACAAACAACCATTCACGCTCTCACTCACACCTAGGGACAATTTAAGAGTTACCAATTAACTTAACATGCATGTTTTTGGTCTGTGGGAGGAAACTGGAGCACCCGGAGTAAACTCACGTCAACACAGGGAGAAGACGCAAACTCCACCCAGAAAGGCCCCAAGCTGTCCTGCAACCATCTTGCTAGGAGGCGACAGCTCTAACCACTGTGCTGCTGTGCCACCCTTGCTTCAATTCCTCCCTTTAAATTCTGTTCTTGCACAAGTCCCTCCTGTCACCCATTTCACTGTTTAAAATCAAATAAACCTTGTGCATGGATTCAGTGAGTTAATTAGTTCAAGGCAAAAACAAACACAAGTTGATAATAAATGCGCTCGCTGACAAAACGGTTTGATTTGGATGTAATTTGGTACACATGCAGCTCCTCAGTGGCTATGTAAATGATTTAATTTATAAGGAGCTGGCACGTCCAGAAGGGGGAATAAGTGTTGGCATTACGAACGGAGAGATGGTGTTATCAGGCAGTTGCTGGAGCGTCCAACAGTCAGTCAAAAAGTGAGTGAAGGTCACCAGACACAGAGGTTGCCTCATAGATGCAGTAAACAGCATTATCAGTACTTGGTGGAGTTTGATATGAGTCTCAATGTGTATTTACACAAGGGTGGATGGTCAAATTGTGTTCTTGCCTGACATATGGGGCACATCACTGTGGCCTGATGACGATTCTGGTCTCCAAAGACAGACAGCACTGAAGAAGGTCTGTTGTATTGTGCACCACACATTTCCCAGGTATTAGGCTTTTTACATTCTGAGTCATCCTGCTCCATGCCTTAAAGATTGAGTGTAAAAATCATAATAAAACACTATTTACTGTGTGACACTATATGCTACTATGTGAAAATGACTTTAAACTTGCTCACAAATACAAGAAAATTCAACAATGAGGTCCTATGATGCAGAAGTGACTGACATGAGATAAATCAATGTGAGGCTTTAAGAGCAGTTTGCACCCCTGTCTTAAATCTGTGCTTTCATCTTTAGCTGCTAGTTTAAAGCAGTTTGTTTTGCCTTCAACATCAGACTCAACTGATTAACACTGTTGACTGACACAAAGCTGATGCCACTGGCAGAGAATTGAATTTTATTGGCTGACTGACTAATAGAAAATCCTCTTATTCTGCTGCTCAGCTGGAGTTGTTATATGGGAGAGGATTTAACAGTTTAGGAAATAAAACTACTTTGTCTGTTAAAGCCATTATGTGTTAATCAGAACTCCAGACAGTCTACTGAGGACATAAACAGTCCTATTGTCAATCATGACAGCAAGACAGGAGGAAAGAGAGGGTCAACAGTGATGTCATTGTTGTCAGATGGTGCTGGTCACAGCTTTGTCCCAACAAAAACAGCCTGATTTAATATTCAAATAAACACACACGTAGGCATGAACTGACTAGACCAAACACACACCAACAGTTGACATTAAAAATTCAGAGTCTGTAAACTCTGCTCAATAAATATCTGCTTTCGAGATACATGAGAGAGACGGGAACCCAATATATACTTTAGTCAGATACAAACATTAAGAAGATGTAATATTACAGATACCATCACTATGTGCTGCTCAGATATTTTCTTGTTTTATTTTCATGCTTTTGGACTGACTTGTGGAAAAGCATCTGGTTCAGGCACTGGTTTAGGTTTTTGCACCCTCCCTCGCTCTGTATTGTCACAGTTGGGTACCTGTCCATCTGAAATCTCTCTTTTCTAGAAACAAACAAGTGCCCCAGTGTTTAGAAAACAGCAACGCCTGCAGACTGGGAGGCAGCAAGAGACAGTGTCTCATCCAAACATTACACTTCAAGACGGAGTAAATAAGAAGGACAAAGACGATGGAGAACAGTTACATTATGTCGGTATAAACAGTGTTGTTGTGCAAATGAACACGTTCACAACTTAGTTCATTATTTAAATTCAATTTTTAACTGAGCAAGTTGGATTTTCCGATAAACGGCACATGAATGCATCTCACTGTGGCAACACGCAGTCTAACATTTCTCACACAGTTTATACATCAAAACATAGACATTCTTGTCCTCTTTCACCCAGTGTGCCCTTCACTGCTGTAAGACTTACAGTTTTCCCTGCAATCCCCCCAGAGGACAGGGTGCACACATCCAAACTCCCATTGACTTGCATTGTAACTGAGCTCCCAGAAAAGGCCTCTTCAAAACAGTATTTTCAAAATAAAACAGAAAGAAAGAAAAACAAACTGTAAAACATGACCATAAAACAGGACATAATAAACCAAAACTGAACCAGAAATGTTTGCATGGTGACTCAGATGAGCCAGAGGTAGCAGCTTTAACACTTTGTTTGTTCTCTTCATGCATCTTTTACAGTTTAAACATCAGGCGGTCTGCACATTCTCTGATTAGATTATTGCAGGCTGACAAGCTGAACCTAATGTTTAAAAGCATCTTCTCTGCTCTGTTCCTCCCTCTCCCGCTCACAGTGGAACCTGTGTGTGAGCTCACTTTCTGTTTTAGCCCGGTGATGGACTAATGGCTGCCTGTGGTTGACACTCAAGCCTCCTATTCCTTCATTTGGCCTCAGGATCACAGTGTTGCTGTTTGTGCAGTTGGTGCTTCTAAGCCGGCGTCTCTACAGCCAGTTTTTGAAATTGTGTAGGGTCAAGTGATGTACGGACTCTAAACAGATACAAAGAATGACCTAATTTTATTTATTTTTTATATTTTTGTACTTGGTAAAAATGCTGTGTGTAGAGGACAAGAGAACAGAACACTGATCCATCATAAAGGGACAACAGATATATTTGTTGTGCTGTTTAATGAGATCTGACTTATTGTGACACAGTTTTTATAAAAATTCAGCTTGTTGAGACTCCCTGTTGTTGTCCTTTTTATCAATTTTAAAACTAAATTAGCTTTGTGTGTGTACTACGGTAAAAACTGTGATTCAGTCCCATATGATTTCCTGGAACTGGCATCATGGTTAGTAAGTAGTTAACTCAGTCTCACTGGTTTACATCAGTGCCTTTATTTGGCTTTGAAAGGGCCCTTTCTTTCTCTGCTGCCGGAGCGGAGGAGCTGGGTTTGTCTTCATGTGGGTAGGCAAGGCGACACATCCGCCACAGAGCAAAACTTTCTGTCGGTTCCAGTCATGCAGCAGCTGGTCCCGACCTCTGATCTGTGGCATTCTTCTCTTTCTCGAGTCCCAGGGTAACGAGGGAGGAAGGAAGGAGTGGGGATAGAGAGAGAAAGAACAGGACAAGATAAAAATGAGTTGGGAGAATGACACCCAGAGAAGACTAGATTATCCAAGAAAAAGATGGGAGGAAATACAAAAAAAGTCAGTAAAGGCCTAATATTCCTTGAAGGACTGTATATTACCTGCCTTATTGACCTCATGATGGAAATGGATGAAGTTATAGCCTTTGACTATTGACTGAGTTATAGTTATTTTTGTGTTAGCTAAGGTCTCATAGCTGTGGTGGCCATCTTGAATGGAGTTGAGTCCAAAAGCTAATTAGTTGTAGATGTACATTCAATGATTACTTTCTGAGAGTTTCATTAAAATCTGTCCATTAGTTTATGACATATTTTTGACATATATATTTAACATTAAAGCCGATCACACACAGATGAATAACAACATTATTGCTGCTTCACCTTTGGTGGTGGTTGATACTAAATGCACCTTTCCTTTTCTTTTGCTATGAAACAAACGACTCTGTTGTCTGCAGCAGCACGCTGAATGTGTAATCTCATCAGCTGCAAGCTCTCTGACTGAGCTTTTCTTTCAGCTGGAGATTTCCCCATGTGAGCACTTGTGCTAATCAGAGGTCACAGGGGTCGTCTGCGGCCAGGGAAGCCATGTCGATCAAAGTGATCCAGTGGAAAACTTGGAAAAAGAAGCCAAATCAATACGTGGATGTACATCTGTAGCTAACTGTTAGCTCCCCCGGAGAACCAGCCTCTAAACAATCAATGCTGTGATCAATCACTGTTTAACTGGGTGGTGGTGATGTGGGCATCCAGGATGAGCAGTTTGTTTAAACCTGCAGCCTCGGCAAGCAGCATTTTAATCCAGCACAGATCTGTTGTTTCACTCCTGTCTGCGCTCGCATCAAAAGACAAAAAAATTCAGCATTCACACTTGTTCAGCGGAGAGCCTCTTCGTTTGAACACAGATCAAAGCAGCAGCTCTAATTGTGACTGACATCTTGCTTTGTCAGCGCTGCGCTCCTCTTCCTGGAGGCTCTGAGGCTGATGGGAGCTGTGACGGTGTAATGGTGCACTGACAAGTGAGCACCACAGACTCACAGCATCAGACATCCAACACATATTTTATTTTGTGCAATGAGTAAAACTTGGAGTGTGTTTTGGGAAGGACTCTCAGCTACAACCACTAACTGTAATACAATATCTGTAAAACTGACTGAATTAGAGTCATTTTTGTGTTTTCTAATGTCAGGTGGCTGTGGCGGCCATCGTGTATTGGATTGATAGTCAAACAGGCAGGATCAGTTTTGGACTATAACTAGTGATCCCTACTTTCTGTCACTGGTCTAAACAAACCAGAGCCAAAAAATCTTAACTTTTCTGTCTGTGTCTGGGACATTGAATGTACAGTTTAATTCCTGTGCAACTCCACAGTGAGCAACTCCAAACTGCAGATAGAACACAGTTATAAAAAAGTACAAATTTATGCCTCTGGAGAAACGTTTCAAAGTTTATGACATTAGCTGTGATGATAATTTTGTGGAAGAAAGGAAGAAAGAAAGGAAAAGGAAGAGGAAGATCCTCATTATCAGTATCTCAGAAAGAGCTTTTCTGTGACCCACAGTCTTAATAGACTGGGGAGGAGAAAGTGCTCAAGTTGCAATCTAGCAAACACCTCAAAATTATTAAGAAAAGAGAAGCAACAACAACAACAAAAAAAAAGCACATTAAAGTTTTGTTCCAGTATGTGATTGAACCAGATTCCAGCTTTGACCGGAATCTGCTCTGTGCAGGCCCCTGGGAGGGGGGCTCGCATTGTCCTTTTCTCCGTCTTCCTTTCAACAGCTCTGAGTCGTCCCATGACCGGTTCTGTCCCTGCTGTCGAGCTGTCAGACGGAGCAGCCCGGAGCTGCTGTGACAGCCTCCCGTCCTGCACCATCACAGACACGAGCCTGACTCACAGGCAGCGCTGCGCTGACGCAGCACTGCAACACAACCTGCTGCTCATTTCACATCAACTATGTGCCAGTCTGGCTTTGGAACGGGGACTGAAGGTTTTGTAGCATTTATTGCTTTCGCTTGAGGACGGCATAGATTTTATGGCTGAGGTCACAAACAACTGGGATGATGATGCCCTGTGTTACTTTCCTGCTCACCTTCATCCTGAGCTGAATGTTTACCTCTCTCTGTTGTGTTTCCAGAAGAGCAGAGATCGTTGCGCCTAACGCTGTCCAGATAATCTTCACTTTATTCCCAGTTTAGAAGTGACTCAAAGGCCTCATCCAATTAGCTCAATCCCTGTTTGAAGCCTGTAACAACAAACTCAGAAGCGGCTCTGTTTACCAAACTACATATGATGGTCTGTCTGCAGCAATTCTTTGGATAGTCTGAAGGAAAGGATGTGCTTCACTATAATAATAGGTATCGACATGTCCCTTTACAACTTATTAACTTTTGGAGACAACCCAAGATGGCTGTCACAGCCAAATGACATTGGTAAACATCAAATTGGCTATAAACAGTCAATTTTAAGGAGAGCAAGCTAGACCTACATTCAATGATTATTTCCTAAAAATGCCATTAAAATCAGTGCATTGGGTCATATTTTAGAAACAGACAACAACACAAACACATCAACCAAAACTTTTGCATTTTGTTGGCAGCTGATAATTACTTATTTCCATGTAAACAGAAAGTCTTTTCTTTAGCTCAATGTCTCCCCCTTCTGGCCTCCAGCATTCGATTCCTGCATCCGACCCACTGAGCCGATGTCTCACCCTCTGTCCTTCTGTTGTGATGTCCAGCAGAGACAGAGCACGCTCAGAGACATCCAGATGTGGACGCAGCGCAGCAGCTGAAGCTCAGGGAGAGGCAGCGCTTCTTTGAGGAGGTGATCCAGCACGAAGTGGACATCTACCTGTCCTCGGCACACCTGTGTATCAGAGACTACAAGAGACGTGAGTTACATGTTTCTGCTTAATGATGTGAAAAAGCACAAATTCTGCATGGTTTAAGTCAAGTCAAGTCAAATTTATTTATATAGCACTTTTCAGAAATAAGCCGATACAAAGTGAACGTGTGTTAGTTGGTTTCCCTCTATTTACAGCCCCAATCAGCAGCATCTCCTCCATGGAGGTGAACGTGGACCTCCTGGACCAGATGGAGGTGATTGAAATCTCTGATCAAGACAATCTGGACGTCTTCTTCAGCTCTGTGGGAGACGAGGGGTCACTGACCTCTCCGCTAACAGGTATGATGACTAAAATCAGAACAGTGCTCAAAATCAGCACAACTGCACCACTAAAGGTGTTTTTATCCAACCCAAGGGAAAGGCAACAAGGAGACAGTCAGTAATGGGCTTTTTCGGCATGTCCTCGAGGGCCTCGACTGCAAGACAAGGATGTCTTCCACTTCTTCAGATTCGTCCTCTGACAGTCAGAACATCAACGGGGCAGAGACGCCTTTGGTGGGCTCAGACGAGGAGGAGACACAGGGCAGCAGAGCCGAGCGGAGAGGAGCGTCGCCAGGCAGGGAAGAGAGGACAAATCCAAACCTGCATCCATCTTTACAGGAAGCTAACTCTGCAGAATGAAGCTGTTCATGATGGACACCTCAGACAGGGACAGGGAGGGGACTGAACGAGGTCTCATCTTCAGCTGGCTCCTTTAAATGACAGATGCAAGTTCCCTGATGGTTGTAAAGTATAAATTGTGTGGACCATAAAATGTAAATAACTCAAATCTGGTTAAATTAATGCCCCCTTTTTTTCTGAATAGTGTCCGAAGGATCATTTTTGTACATTATTACCAGGACCCAGTAAATTGAAGCAATAAATAAAATACAAAAGCTTTAGTTGTTTACCTAAAAAGTGTGTTTGGAGAATTAGATGACTAGATTTTGAAAAGCAACATATTGCAATGTCACTGCAAACACAATGAGTTTTGTACACCTGGTTTTACTATTTGTGTCTTGCTTTAACAATAAAGGAACAGTAGAAAAAGGCTGACTATTCTGGTTATTTGAAGACTTCTGAAGGAATGTAAACATGAGCTTCAGGTGCAGACAGGAAACTATTTATGGTTTGAGGAAAATATGAGACTGCTACAAGCCTTCCTCATAGAAGAACTAATGACAACTCATTAAACACTAAGAATCACTATATATAGTTAAAAGACGATATAACTAAGTCAGCTTTACAGATATTGAGCTAGATTTTGGTGTGGTAGTAGCTGAAACTGATGCCCAACCCATATTCTGAGCAATCTCACATTGCTTAAGATCTATAATTAAAAGGTTGCCATTACCTATTAAAGTTAAACCTGACTGTTAGCAAAATATTTCATGAGACACTGAAGGGATTTGAATAAAACCTGCAGAAAGTAATCACTGCACGGACTTCTGCAACTGAATCATTTTTCGACTAAAGAAGGCATAAGCAGCCATCTGACCGTAAAAACTACAAAAATGGTTGCAACTCAGCCAATTTTTACAGACATTAAGATAAAATGTGTTGTGGTTGTAGCAAAGCACTGTCCCCAACACACACTCTGAGGAGAGCACATTGTGTGGCACCTTTGTTTAAAGGGGACCTATTATGCTTCCTTGAACAAGTCAGGATAGGTCTGTGGGCTGTACAAAATATGTTCATTAAATTTAATACACAAAATCACACCAGCAATATAAACACACGTTCTATATTGCAGCTGACTAAAACGTTTTCCTTTTCCAGCAGGCATTGTTTAGTGGTAAAACGTCTTGTAATGTAGTGGGTGGAGCTTCACTTGGGTAGCTAGGTGAGGGGCTGGGCTCGGCTTGGGGTTGCAAGGTAACGGGGATTGTGACTCAACAATCTGGAGGTTTTTGAAACAGGTCGTTTTGCAGACACCAGAAAACTTTACTTAATGGCAAAAAATTGCTGGGTGCTTTTTTTTGCGCTTAGACTGTTTCTAGAAGCCGTAGATACCCGAATGGAAGTATAAAAACATGCAAAAAGTGGGTTTTGCATAATAGGTCCTCTTTAATATTCTGGCAATAACTTTTGAAGTCAACCCTGTTTGTCTGTTAGCAAATCATCTCATGAGATTGATGAACTACAATGAAACTCTCAAACAATAA
>NC_051433.1:22093934-22096581 GCF_001649575.2 Kryptolebias marmoratus
GCAAATCCTTTTCAACCTTTATTCAATTGAATACACGACGAAGACAAGATATTTAATGTTCAAACGGATACATTTTCTTGTGTTTTGCAAATATTAACTCATTTTGAATTTTATGCCTGCAACACGTTCCAAAAAAGCTGAGGCATGTCTACCACTGTGTTATATAGTTGCTCAACAGTTCAGGGTCTCTGTTGTCATATTTTACACTTCATAATGCGTCACATATTTTCAATGGGAGACAGGTCTGGACTGCAGGCAGGACAGTCTAGTACCCGCACTGTTTTAATACGAAGCTGCGCTGTTGAAACACATGCAGAATGTTTCAAATTAACAGTGATACACATATTCAAATCAAAATAAGCTGCGTTTGCCAGAAGAAGGAGGAGTTGGCAAACATTTATAGCTCAAAGTGAGGCACACTAAATGACTGCTTCGTAAGAAAACCATAAAGTAACAACCGGTTGCACTGTTTTGGTTTTATATTTCAACTTCCTTACATCTTTGATGTTCCTGGTCAAAAATAACCAGTCGTCAGAAATGAACATGCGAGACGTTAGATTTGTAAAATTGACTCCCTCTTTTCTCGCAGGTCTGGTACTTAAAGGTTTTCTGAAGCCTTGCTAACAATTCATGCTAGAGAGTTCAGGTCAATGAGGCTTCAGGCCATAAAAACTAAACTGACCATTTAAATTTGTCTTGTTCAAAAAAACAAATACTTATTCAAAAAAAAAGGATGTATCGTAGCATTAGTGGCTAATCCAGTGGATATCAAAAGTCTGCACCCTTTGTCAAAATGCTAGGGTTTTGTGACGTACAACCTCAATTTCAATGAGGTTAGGACAATATGTAAAACATAGATAAAAACAGAATAAGATGATATGCAAATTCTTTTCAATCTTTATATTCAATTGAATACACTACAAAGACAAGATAAAACCAAAACAGTGCAACCGGTTGTTACTTTATGGTTTTCTTACGAAGCAGTCATTTAGTGTGCCTCACCTTGAGCTATAAATGTTTGCCAACTCCTTCTTCTGGCAAACGCAGCTTATTTTGATTTGAATATGTGTATCACTGTTAATTTGAAACATTTTGCATGTGTTTCAACAGCGCAGCTTCGTATTAAAACAGTGCGGGTACTAGACTGTCCTGCCTGCATTCCAGACCTGTCTCCCACAGAAAATTTGTGACGCATTATGAAGCATAAAATATGACAACGGAGACCCTGAACTGTTGAGCAACTGAAGTTGTACATCAAGCAAGAATGGGAAAAAAATCCCACCTACAAAGCTTCAATGATTAGTGTCCTCAGTTCCCAAATGCTTATTGAGTGTTGTTAAAAAGAAAGGTGATATAACACAGTGGTAGACATGCCTCAGCTTTTTTGGAACGTGTTGCTGGCTTCAAATTCAAAATGAGTGAATATTTGCAAAACACAAGAAAATGTATCCGTTTGAACATTAAATATCTTGTCTTCGTCGTGTATTCAATTGAATAAAGGTTGAAAAGGATTTGCAAATCATCTTATTCTGTTTTTATTTATGTTTTACACAACGTCCCAACTTCATTGGAATTGGGGTTGTAAAACAAAACAAAACAAATCATTTTAAAACTTTTGCCCATCTTTTACTGAGACATATCTGTACAACCCAGCTGAACCAAAAATCAAATCATTTGTGGGGTAACACACAGCAAAACCCATGGTTCACAGAGATCCACAACGCATGAAAAACATCTCAATGGTAAAATATATTGGTTAAGAAAAAGAGTTTTAAAAATATATCCAGCATTACATTTTCAATGGAACACAGTGAAGACAGTCATCAAAAAGTAGAGAAAATATAGAACAACAGTGACATTAATGAGACCCGGATCAGAGGCTGCTCAAAGTCCTTCAGACACATTTTGCAACTACACAAATTTACTACAATACTGCATAAATACTACAGGAAATTCTGACAAGTACTGGTTGTGTCTTCCAAAAAATTCCCCCAAAATTTCAAGTTTTCCAAAAACTCTTAGGAAAATGTTTATGCTCTGATGAAACTTGAACTGTCTGTCCACAATATCAGAAAATATGTTTAGTCCAGGAACAATATTTGTGGATCACAAAATGAACACCATCCCTACAGTGAAACATGGTAGTGGCACCATCATGCTGTGGGAGGGTGCTTTTTTTCTTCAGCTAAAGCTCAGGTTTTGTCATAATGGATGGAATAATAAAATACCTGTTTTTGATTTTTTTTTTTTTGTTTGTTTGTTTTGGGGGGTTTTTTGCCTTAAAGCTTCAGGTGTCTGCTGGAAAGCTAAAGACGAAGAGGAGTTTCATGTTTTAAATTATTATATCAACAAAAGCTGTGTTTGCCAGAAGAAGGAAGGGGGAGTGGGCAAATATTTATAGTAAAAGGTGTGGCATGCTGACAGACTGCTTCCTAAGAAAACCATAAAGTAACAACCGGTTACATTGTCTTTGTTTTTATTTTTATCCTCGTAACAGAATTTTTTTTTTTACATCATGTTTAAATGTTTGTAAATGAGTGTTTCTGGTGCAGTTTACATCCCTCCTTAAATGATTTTCTCACCTTGCCCAGGAAGTAGGGGAAGGGTCCTGGATTTTCCTCTTCGATCTCAAAGGAGTCAATGATCC
>NC_051433.1:22402709-22507932 GCF_001649575.2 Kryptolebias marmoratus
CTTGAAGTGAAATGCTTTAAGGCCACGTTGAATTATTAAACACATTTCACAAAAGAGGGTCTCAGTTTTTGAAGGAGGTGCACCTTTGCATAGATGATACGGGCTGACAAATTCCTTTTCTGTTTGCCGTCTCACCTCTCAAGCAGAGATGTATAATTAGTTGCATTTAAACGCAACAAGTTTGACCACCACAGAGCAAATTACACACTTTATATAACATGAGAAAAAATAAACACTACTTAAAGGAAACACATTTATCAAATTAGATTGTGTTTGTTGTGTGCAAATTTCATAAGGTTTCAGAACTTTTGCGACTCATAAGTTTTCGACAGATGTAAATTACAGGTTGGCGCTGTCAAATTATTAACAGCCATGGGATTCCACTGAATAACAAACATAAAGGAGCCACACAGCAGAGCAGTGGTTAGAGCTGTCACTTTTCAGCGAAAAGGTCCTGCATTCAAATTTCTCCTCTGGTCCTTTCTGCGTGCAGTTTGTGTGGGTTTTTTGCAGGTACTCCCGGTTCCTCTGACGGTCCATGAACATGCATGTTAGGTTAATTTGCAATGTTGAAATTGACCTTAAGCGTGACCCAGAATGTTTGTTTGTCGTGTTTGTCTCTGTGTCAGCCGTGTGCTGTACTGATGACTGCTGGAGACAGATATCAGCTCCCACTGACCCTGAATAAAATCAAACAGGTATATAAAAAAAATGTATGGATGAAAATTGGTTGGATGGATAACTGACATGAAAACAAAAAATATTGAAAATGTCATTAGAAATGGAAGTTGTGATAGATAGGTAGTCATTTCTTTTCCATCTTTCTTCAGATGGTTTAAATGCCATGAGTACCATGAACCAAATATATACTGTTGCCCCTCATGAACTCAAAAACGGTTATTTTTTTGATAATAACATATGCACATTTGTTTCACTTTTGTCTTGTTTTTTTTTCAGCATGACAAAAAAAAAAAAAGTAGAAAATAGGCTTCAATAACATTTTAGAGATCCTGAATTAGGGCCAATCTAATTCATGTTCATGTTGTTACAGAAATACCCGTTACAGGGCTGTGGGAGTGTGTTCAACTGCAAGGTGCTGGGGTCATGCATGAACTTTGGTCAACACATTTGTATGACCCTAACCATCCATGTGTTTTAGCAAATTACAATTGACGAAGCTCACACCAGCAAGCAAAATAATGACATTTCATTCCATAGTAAATTACAAATAAAAAGGTATGTAAAAGTACTGTTTTATATATAGCAAGATGAAGGAAGGCTGCACTTACTTTGCTACTGTTTTAAGCTCTTGTTAAACAGGACTCCATTTATTTAGTTTGTCACTGTTTTGCCAACCGAACAGCATCCATGGTACTACGTGACTGTAGGACCCACTGCAGAGGGCCCTATGCATTCCTTTAAAGAATACTAACAAATTAATTTCATTATAGCTTTTTTTATGGGTTTTATGTGATCCAAAGAAATGAAACATAATTTCAGTGCACAAATGAAATTATATAAAATAACTGACTGAACTGAATTGAAATAAACTGAATAAAATATCTATTTTGACTAGCTGTATTTTTTTACTAGTATTCTAAAGCCTATAGTCATTGGAAATATAGGATTGTTGTTGTTTTTCTAAATTGTACATTTTAGGACATTCTGAAAATGTGTGTTGTTGTAATCAGGTGTTATAATTCTGTTAATACTAAGTTGGATGAACAAGAACACATGACACACAACCTGACTACTTATTAATTAAAACTACTACTCAGAAGCAGTGTGTGGAAAACTCCATTCTAACCGCTTCCATATTCAAAGCACTTTCAGTCGCCTTGTGCTGAAAAGTGCTATATAAATAAATGTACCTACGTACCTACCATGTTAGAAAATGTATATGATATAAGTGACAGGCAGGTGATGCTAATCAAAAGCATTCAGTGTAACAATCAGAAAATCTGAACATCTTTCTAAAAGCAAAAGTTTGGTCAGTTTGCTTGTCTGAAGCATTCAGGTGTGTGTTAACACAAAGCAAAGGAGAAAACTACTTTTCCAGTCTTTTTCTAATTGTACAATCCCGAACTTTAACAGGTTAACTGAGGCCTCAGACATTCAGTAACTCCAGTGTTGCTTGTTATTTTTCTGACCTTGGGTTGAACTTGCTGAAAAATCCACTCCTGTAAAGATTTGAAACTTAATGCTTACCACTTGTGAATAAATCGTCTCACTGTAGACTCATGAAGTGTTTGGAAATGGTCTTAAACTTCTCCAGACTAAAAGCAGAAACATTACCTTCACTGAGATTATTGTTGGTGTTTTTCCTCCTTGGACTTTGAACGCTCCAAACAATTAGTTAAGTGAACTGAATTTGTAGAACCTGGATACTACTTGTCCTCTCAACTCTCAGTTCATTCAGAATTTATTAGTTTTGGTGAACATATTCAGAAGATGTAAAAGGCAAACAGAGTTCATAAGCACAGTTCTGTGAAATTTGACAGAGGAGAAAATGGCATTTCTAAAATGTGCTTTGTACAAAACCTTTCTTTGTCACTTGGGATTCTGCAGGTGCACAGGGCGTTTATCTAATAAGACCCCAGTCGACAGAAGAATTTAGCTGATCCTTTTTCTACACAACAGTACCATAATCAGATCATTCTCTGCACGTTGTGTGATGTGGTACACAGGTGTGTAAGCATGTATTAAAGCTTCACAATGTATCAGTTAATGAATGACCCATTAATTAAGAACATCTTAGTTCATTTACAGATTTTTCTTTTCATTTAGAGACTACTGACTTTTACTTTTTGAACAAACTCCGGCTCCCTGATCAACGAAGGTTAGGCCAAGTTTAAATGCAACGTTTGCAGAAATAAAAACTCCAGCCTATGTGATGTTTAGCACTTTACAGGCCTGAACTCCTCCACTTGAGGCAGAGATTTGCCCCCAACCTAAAGGGAAAATTGTATCTTTTTCAGGTTGAGAATCATGGCCTCAGACTTGGAGGGGCTGACTCTGATCCCAACCACTTCACGTTCGGCTGCGAACCACTCTAGCGCTCACTGACTTCAAGATACCAACAAAACAACATCATTGTCAAAAAGCAAAGATGATCATGGCAGCACATTTTCCATGCTGCCTCGATCTTTTATGCCTTCCTTAAAAGGCATAAAAGTTCAGCTTTAGCTTTTGAGTATTTTTTTTCTCTTTGAAGATTTTCCTATCTATCTGTTGGGGAACTCTTGTTGTGCTTCCTGTTTTCCACTGGCACAGGCTTTTATCAAGCTACTTTTCTAACTTTGTGGAGCAGACATGTTTGAGTAGTGTGTACTATGAAGCTTTACATCTCTCTTTGTGACTCCTTGGATTAATGGTCTAAATTCAAATTTATTTATATTCTTCTTTCTAATAATGGATTCACTGATGCTCTAAGTGGGCATAGTGGTTTAATAATGGTTTGAACTCAAAATCTGTTATAGATATATTGAAATCATTTGACAACTAAACTGTAAACAGGTAAAAATATTGTTTTTAATTATCTGACTTCTGTAGATCATTGGTAGTAAGACATTTTGTTTAAAACTGACTCAAAAAGCAAAAATAGATACATATATCTAGCTATTTATTTAGTTTTTTAGTTTTTCCTTATAGTTTCATCCTTTGGAATATTTAGAGCTTTTTCATCCCATAAAACCCCCATATATAATTTGTTAAATCATAGATTGAAATAGATCAAAATAGAAAAAATACCATTGGGGTAACATTTGTTAAATGTTGTTGTGAGAGTCAAAGTATCAAAATAATATTTCCTCCCAAAATGTCAGTATATTCAATTTAATACTATAAAATGCTGTTTCTTCCACACAGATTTGAGCTGACATGGCTTTCAGTGTATTAAACTGATGCACAATTTAAAATGAAGGTAGGAAAATAAATGTGAGCCTCATAAAAATGTAGCACAAACTGCAGAAAATCTCAACACCTAAACCCCTCTTATACTTTCAGTAAACTTATGCTTTGCTTCCACCAGTTCTTGAATGAGCCAAATATTGATATGTACACAACAGAAATGCCTGGAGATCACAGGAAGCAAATGATCCATCAGTAAAAGACCAAAGTAAACATCTGCGCTACACCTTCAGAGAAGCAGTGGATGTGAAATGAATAGAAAGCAATTTCACCCATGATTGGATTTTTTAGCTAAGATTAGGTCATATTTATATGCTCTGCTCTAACCGGCTCACACATACAGCAGCAGGGAAGAGTTTAGACACATTTAATTCTTTCAAAAGGAACAAGTAGGTGTGTCTCCTAACTTTATATTGGGGCTGTATTCCAGCACCACCACAGGGATTCAGATCAGTCAGTCCAGACTGTAGAAATCAATGGGTTAGTTTTACTATGCACCATTTCAATGTACCAAAAAAGTGTGGGTCATTGTCCACATTTGAGGAGATGAGCCCCTCCAGGTGACAGGATCCATAACTGTTTGACTACCTACTCATTATATATCATGATTGCTGTGAAGGTGCACAGAGAAAGGCTCAATGGTGATTGATGACAGTAGATGTAATTTGAATTTTATTTGAGGCAGAACATCAGAATCTGCTTCACCTAATTATGTCTTTGTCTGTTTCCACATGGCAGACTTCCACTGCCATATGGAGAAATAAAAAAATCTGATCTGTAACAATTTTTTTCCCACACAATCTGTGTCCTACATTCAACATAGGCTTCATAATTCAAATTTTATTCAGTCAAAACTGTGAATGACGTTCTCTCACACATTTAGTCCTACATGGCATCTCCCTACCATACTGTATCAGAAAGATTTTGGTGAAGTCTTGTGAAGCACAGCAACACATTACTTATTTGTGTTTCTGGGCAGTGTTGTTTGCTAGCATTTGAACCATCTCAGTTTTCTTCTACTAGTGTTGTGCAAGTTTAAATTTCACACAGGTCAAAACTGAATTAGTTCAAGTTCATTGTTCACAACCTAAATATTATCAGCCAAAGTTACACTCATACCTTCAGCTACGGTAGGTAATGTCCTTTTAATAAGAAGTAAAAGTTTCTTTTTTAAAAATATGTCAATTGTTGACATCATGTAGGTCTTAAAATGCAGTATCTGCCCTCTTGTTTGGACCCGTTACTTCTTTTTCATGTGTGCTGTCTTAATGTGGCCAATTTCCTAATAAACCTGCACTCATTCACAGCTTTCTCTTTTGCCATGTCAGAAAGCAAAAAATGTTTGAAATTGTGCTTGAAATACAACCTACAGAAGTTAAAGACAGTGTCTGTGCTGTCATATTATCTGTTATTGTATGTATGATAGAGAAAGGTTGGAAAGAATCCCGATGATTTCCTCCTCCCTGCCCCCTTCATGCTGAGATTTGGACCCCCTTAGCATGAGCACGGTCCTGTGTGGTACATGTAGAGCCAGGCATGCAGGCACAACTTGGCACAAGATTTTAGTTTTGCTGGCTGACATGTGGGCTGTTAGTTTTTATTTTTAAGTTTAAGGTGTAAAGGCATACATTTTAAACACAACAAGTCGCCACACAGATGTGTGAGTAACAGCCTAATCTTGCAACACATAAACAGATCTTGTCTTAAAAAGAGAAATCCTAACTCTACATGAAGGTTTGTCCTAAATGTCTGCCAGTTTGCAGCAGCTGTTCATTGTCCAAAAGCCATTTAACGTAACCAATTTAAACCAGGTTCTTCACTTAAAAACAGACTTGACAAGTTCATAATTCACGGACAGTTTTAATACCAATCAGGAAAGTGCTCATTTGGATGCTGCAAGGGGGCTATATTTTCTTTACATAACTTTGACGCTAAAGACTGGTGGACACCTCATGTATTGTAAATGTTCCTAAAAGAGTCTTCAAAGTGATATTGTCCAGAAGTTTATCGTCGCAATTACGTTTTTTAGACAGTAAAAATAAATGGGGCTGGTGGACCTCAGGATTTTTTGTAAAGGACAGTGTTGGTTAATTGTTTCATGACAGAGATCTGAATTTTACTTTTCAAATTTGTTCAAAGTAGCCAAATCATGGTATTTGAGCCTTTCACTTCCTAATGTTTGAAGTCAGATGTGAAGGCATTTGCTTTATTTATTGTTCAGCATCTCTAATCACATCAAATCATTTCAACGAATCACAAGGAGAGATCATGAGAATTTTAATCTCAACTAATGTTTTTCTGGGCAAAAAAACCCCCCAAGGTTTAAACCACCCAAGTTAATTAACAACTATTGCTCATTATATTAATAGAAAATATAATCCATTTGGCATTTCTTTGATTAACCACTGGCTTTTTTAATTAAGAGCTGATGGTACATTGTTGTAACACATTAAACCAGCCTGAACCTTAAACATTTCTTTGTCTTTTCTGGGAAACAATGTGCCAATGGAGCAGAGCATTAATTTAACATTGCTACAGACACGATAAATTGTTCATGTTTATATATAAATCATATACATTCTCTTTGTTTTTTCAGTGTGTTTTATTTTAATCTAGGAAATCCTGCAGTCTACATTTTCATAACAAGGAGGTCACTGCGTTACAGGATCTAATTGGCAGCTGCATCAAAACTTTACCAGAATAAAACGATTAATGGTTTAGATGTCTATAAAATCTTGAAGGATTCTTTGTGTGTGCTCACTTGTGTGGTGTTTGTGTGATGACATACACAAAGATTTAGATGTTAAAGAAGAAGCCTGTGTACTCCCTAGAGGCTTTAATTGCTCTTTTTACACACAGTTTGGTTGCATTAAGCAAATTCCTACCCACTTAAGCAAAAATAAATAAATAAATTTCTAAAAATGCAAGCGTTGCCAGTATACGACTGTGTTGTGTGTTATTGCATAAAAGAGGGGCATAATTAATAAAAGAAGCAATCTTGAGGGAAGTTGTATTCAATAACAAGTCTGCGCAGAAGTTCAAATTGTCTTTGAAAATACAAAAATGCAATAACGCATAAAACCGATGTGTAAATAATTCAGGAGCAGAATACATAAATAGTGGATTAGGCTTGATTTAATTACATCTTTGTGAAAGCGCAGCTCGGTGTTAAACAAACAAACAAACACAAGCAACTAGAATGAAGCAGTTCAGCACCCAAATGACAAAGCCTTGCAAAGAAGCCAAAAGCAGGTTTCCGTAGAGATCAAACACAAGCAGCAGCAGCTAACCGGGGCCAGGCACAAAGACAGCTACACTCAGCTCATCTTTTTATTGTTGCATACACAATTGGATGTCATTTTCTCACAGGAGTGTATTCAACATTGTTTTCATCTCAGCATTGTCATACAGTTATTGTGTACTCTTAAGGTGATGTTTATTTAGACTTTGACCACAAAAGGAGTACATTATGCAGAGTTGTGCTTATAATGTTGGATTGTTTTGATAGAAACCTCTATGCCAAATTTATGCAGAGCTTGACGTGTGCACAGATGCCTTCATAGTGTTATTTATTTTGGCAGGGTCCTGTTAGCACATTCTTCTCTTTTTATTTGCTGTGAGCAAATACAGGAAACGGCATACAACATTAGCTCTGATGGCTCAAACACTGCATGTCCAAAGACAGTGTCTTTTTATGGCTATATGAAGGGGCCCAGTCTTATTTGTCCCAGAAGAGGACCTTCAAAAATAGACTTTTTGACAATCTGTTTGACATGTCAAAATTTAGTTAAATTGTGGAGTGTCACATGATCATATGTGGTCCATATCTCCTTTGATGTGATACAAATTTAGCCCAAACAAAAGGCGTTAAAAATTGGGTTTTTTCTAGGACATCTGAGGGGTGTACTATGACGTAAATTTAACATAACTGGGATTCTTTTCCATAGCCTGGCTTGACAAAACTCAACCAAAAAATTACTATGATCATGGTTCTAATGTTATTTTTTTAACTCAGACTTTCTTCCTTAGTTTCTGTACAAGTTCACATAAAAAGGGGCTTTCCATTCATCATTTGAATTTTTTTCCTCTAAAAATGTGATTGAACAATTAAAGTCATAGGGGGAAAAGAGAAGAATTTTATGCTCACTCAGAGACTTATTTTGGATATATCTTCTGTTCTAACTTGTAATAATGCCATTCTGACAAGAGGAAAATGTATTGTTAATATCTAAAAACATAATTAGAAATAGGAGTGGTTTAATTATAGTTTACAATAGCCATCCATACCAGAGCAGATTTTGCTACAATGACACAATTAACATGTTAATTGTCACATATCAGACACAGAAATTATTCTTTTTTTAGAACACGTTATCTTGTGAAAACTTGATAAATGAACACAAACTTTTTCATTCTAAGAGGGTGATTTTACTTAAAAACTCTTAATTGCTGAACTATGAACAGGAATTATTTCAGTTTTTGTCTATGTGAGCTGAACTTTGAACTCTGTCCAATGAACTTGCACACCAATGATATAAAACAAAGATCTAAAACTTTTACCTCAGTTTAAAAGTTCTATTAATTTGACTGTCACAATGTGAAATCACTTCATTGATCAAATCAAATAAATATTGTATTATTTAAATATGTTCTGATGTACTGACAAATGAAATGTAATATTTTAACAAACGTTTCAGAAAATCTGGACTCATTCCACATCAATTTAATTTATGAGTTTGATGGTATTGATTTTTGTTCTCTTACTGCAGTCTGCAGCTTCTTGTGCAATAGAGCAGATAGCCTTGAGACTAGTTTTCAAGTTTCCAAAAGCAGTTCTGTCTGTATTCAAGAATTGCTTTTTGATTAGTATTCTTGATATTTTTAAATGGTTCCTCTTAGAGGAAAGTTTATTCATGTTTATATCAACAGTACTCTGTTATAGTATTGATGTTTTTATTTCTGTATTTGATTCTGTCAGTACCTGATTGTTGTTTCTGTGTTGTAACGCACTTTGGATCGCCTTGCTGCTGGAAAGTGCTATATAAATAAATTTCACTTCACGCAAGTTAATAAAATTTTAAAAATGAATTCTGATCACACAGGATGATTTTACTTAAAATTAGAATCTGTAGGCTGCCTACAGTCTACAGTATATTTGGTCTAATATTCATTCATTTACAGGAGCTGGTACCTATTAGAGGGTTAGGTTTATATGTCCCAGTGGACATTGGGAGATGTATTTATTAAACAAAATGATTAAATGAAAATATTTCTGATGCCTGAACCACCTCAACTGGCTCCTCTTGATGTGGAGGAGCAGCCGCTCTACTCCGAGTCCCTCCTGGAACGGAACTTCTCACCCTACCTCTCGAGCGCAGCTACCCCTGAGGAAAAAGCTCATTTTGATCACCTGTATCTTGTTCTTTCAGTCCCTCCCCAAAGTTCATGACCAAGGGTGAGGGTAGGAATGTAGACTGACTGATGAACAACAGGTTTTGCCTCGCAGATCAGCTCCCTCTTCACCACAATGGATTGGCTGTTTATCGGCCTGAGAAGATCCAGATACAGCCCCAAAGATGTGCTTTCATGTTGGATTGTCACGATCGGTGGTGGGAGGATTTGGACCCAAATGCAGACAGACACTGAGGAGCTTCAAAGTTAAACCAATTTTTTAAAATAATACAAAGACGCTGATGTGGCAGCAAAGACTAAATAACAAAAACTCCCAAACAATGGCAAAACCTGGAACACAAGGAGGAAGACTCGAGGAAACCAGACTGAGCATGAAAGCAGCAATGAACCAGTAGGTATGGCAAAAAGATGACTAGGTTTTAAAGGCAGAGGGTGATTAGTAAGTGGACACAAGTGACTGAATATAAACTAGGGACTAGTGCAGATGGGTGTGGCAGGCTGACAGATACTGAGCTGAATAGGTGAATATGATACAGAGCAAAATTGCACACAAACTTAATATTAAACTAAACACAGTGTTAACAAGAAATAAAACAGAATTACAGAAACATGAAACAATAAACCTAATACAAAACAAACTAAAAAAAAATCCTGACATGGACTTTGTTTATCATCTTAATCAAACTTTATCTACAATAACAGCAAAACAAGGACAGAAGTAAGATTCCAAAAGCAGCAATGTTACATTACCATCTAGATAAACGATTATGAATTTTAGGCTTGAACTTGATCACATCATTTTACTTATAGGCACTGAGTATGAGCAGATGAAGCCAACCAGAGGTGAATACTGTACGGACTGAACTGATTATTGTCTGAGCAATAAAAGCCAAAATGATGAGCCAACAGTAAGCTCTGTGTACATGAGCTGAATGGCTGATTGAGTTCAGGTGGAGAAATGGAACTTGGCAGCAAGAACAAGAGAACACCCCTTCCATCCACAGAGTTGCACTTTCATTTCAGAAACACATTTAAAATCAGCGGCACAAAGTCATTCTTAAGGTGCGCTATTCACAAGAAGCAGAAATCTAAACTTCCAGGTATGTATGCAGAATGCAAACAATGTGTCCAAAAAACATAAAAGACTGATACTTTGATTCATGCAAATGTTGCTTTGCTTTCATTCTGCTTGCTGTTTTTTTCCCCACATTTTTCTACCTTTTGAACACTATGTTCTTTTTGAAAATGTTTAAATTATTGTTTCTTTTGTGTCTAAAACCGCCAACCTCATCCAGTGTCCTCTATTCTCAAAGGGATAGTTCACATTTTTGAAGTGGAGTTTTCTGGAAAAGGTATGATAAATAATATCAAACTTGTTGCACATAGCTCTTTGAATGACCTCAAGTTGGAAAAATAGAGTTTAAAAGTGACCGTATTAAAAAAAAAACTAATGGCCAGTTCAAACAGCTAAACCATATACAGCTAAGAATAAAGTGGATTGCTGATCTTTAAAGAACACTAATCTCTTAAATTTTATGTGAACCCTGCTTTAAAAATCTTTACAACCCCATCAGTTCTGCAGAACATGGTTACTTACATAGAATTCTGTGGTTATTTGCAAGCACAAATAGCAGAAAGTTGAGACATTTCTGGAATAGTTTCATAATATTTCTGCTGGAATAATAGTGAAATGTGAAACTGATGGCAAAGTAAAGGTTTATAAAAAACTTTGGCATGAATCACCGTAAAATGTTGGAGATTGGAGTTCTTTTAGGACAACAGCAAATGACTTTGGACGTGGTCCTGCTGGGACTAATTATTATTAGCTCCTAAATACAGCCTGTAGAGGCCCCTTTCAAAACAGATTGCTGGCATTTTGAAGCAACTCCAATCTTTAAAATCTCATAGAATTTCATTCCAATGTTATTTCATAAACTTTTACACCACTACCAATTTTGCATTACACTGTTAATCTGAGAAATTACAGTAAACAACCGTAAAATGGCATGTAAAGCAAAATGTACAGCAGTGTAAAAGTTTATAAAATAGAGCTTGCAAGAAGAAAAAATTGGGGACAAGCTGTTTTCAGATAGCAGCTTTGGTCTTGGTCCTAAACTCTTGTTTCTTCAAACTGAGGCTGTTCAAAGAGCCATCCACAACAGGTGAGATAGTAATTGTTCATCACTTTCCCCAAAACCCCACTTCTAAATGTCAGAATGTTTCCTGTAAAAACCATTGTCAAACATCGTACCCTGTTTAAATTTTCACTGCCCTTTGTGTCTCCTTCCAGGTACAGATACGAAATATTGACTACTCTCACATGAGCCTGAAGCCCCAGCCACCCCATTAAACAACAGCCCCCACAGCTGCTCTGCCGTCAATGTGCTGGCACAGCAAAGTGGGAAGAGAAGAGAGTGCAGCAAGGAGGTGGAGAAAGTGACAGACTTAAGAAAAAATACGTCAGTCAAGGAGGACCAGTAATGGTAAAGAAAATATATGCCTTTCTATTAAGTCAGATCTAAAAAATTAAAATAAAAAAGCTGAAATGTGTCAATAACAACAATAAAAACAGGATGTAAGATGTCTTATCCATGATAAGAAAAGAAGAAGAAAAAAAACCCTCTGCAACACTTTAAATGGCAATGTGGAGAGCTCCGGCACAGAGGGAGTGACAAGACAGCTGATTGTGCAGTAAGTGGTAATTATACACCCCAGTCTGCGGTCTGCTGCTGAGTGACAAATAGTCTTCTTGGTTTACATTTGCCTATTTTACTGTCTCTCAAACACAGGACAGATGCATCAGTTGTGAAGCTGTGGCTGTAAGGCCACAGTGAGAAAAACAAAGCGAAAACATGCTTGGTTTGTCTTGAAGATGTTCTCAGTCGTGTAAATCTTTGCTGTGCCGACAAAGGCCATCAGCCAAACCAATTATATGAGCCCAAGATTTGTTTCCTATAGAAAATTAAAGGGGGAAAGGTGCAGCTTCTGTTACAAGCCAAGTCATGGGAACAGAGCAGAACACAGTAAATGCAGCTTGGTGCAAAATTACATGAACATGAAGAAGGTTGAAAAAAAAAAAAGATGTAGAAACAGATACATTGCCCCTGCAACGAGAGGGGAGCTGTTAGGTTCTGGGGTTTTTTTTGTTTCCTTTGAGTTATCTGCCATTAGATGGAGTCCATGAGGCGACGGGCTGTGGGTCCCCTGACGTCATCTTCACACCGGAGGCTGATTGACGGCAGCATAAGAAGGGTGAAACGCCGTCACTTCAACGCCAGAGTGTCAACCTTGATGGTACCTCTAAGCCCCTCAGAGTTTGCTCCGAGTATCTGCCTGTGATCTGACTTTTTCCCCGCTGTTGGAGAAGTTTCCTCATTGTGACTCTTGATCTTTCAGGATTCAACTGGATCTGGACCTCGGTTCCAGTTTGTGTTCGCTCCGTGCAGCTGTCACGGGAGCTCACCCCGTTGGTGCCCGAGTTCCAAGACTCACCTGCGTCCGTTGTGCCTACCTGCCTTTCTGGATTCGTTCCACTGGTTATCTGCTGCCTCCCAACGCCGCTCCGCACTCCTCTGCCAGCCGCTAAGCCTCACTGATCTGTTCACCAGGCTGAACGGAGGAAGGGATCCCTGCGTCCTTAGGAACCCCCAGGACCAGCACAGCCTCTCCCCACGCCATTGATGCACTCAGCTCAAGTAAGTCAGAAGACTCGCCGCCTACTACGCATCGAGATTCCGACAACCTTGAACTCACCATCTTCCCCGTTGTCTCCTCAGTGTGTGCAGTGCAGCCATTCAGTTCCAGCGCCCGATCTACGTCCGATTGTTTGTCCGTTGTAAATAAACTTCATATTACTGTTCATTTGCCTCCGGTGGTGTCCTTGCATGTGGGCAAAATCAGTAAAGCCCATCATGACAGGAGCACAGCGTTGGCATTGCTAAATGTTTGCTTCAGTTTTACATCAGACTTTTTTTGTTTGTTAGTCCTTTCTTTTTTTCCCGCTTCCTCTAAGTCTATTTATACAGCAATGCATTGTATCAATTTTTTACTCTGATTCTGTTCCCCATTCTGAGCATGCATCAGGCAGTGGACTGTAATGATAGAATCATTAAAAAAAGATCTGGTTTGTGAGGTACATTAAACCTGATTCACCAAGTCTCATGGAATATATGGAACTCTCAGACATATCTATTCATTTGAATTCTATGATACAGATTTTACCCTTAAAATATAATAGTATATTATTATATAGTTTGTAGTAATTATATTTATTGGTGGCCATCAAAGAAGGAGCGATTATTTTTGTCCATGTGTGTGTGTGTGTGTGCTTATCTGTAAAGCAAAGTATCTCATGAGCTACTAGATCAGTTGTAATGAAACTAGCAGAAAATAATTACTAGATGTACATCTACATCTAATTAACTTTTGGAGTCAACTTTTTTCAAAATGGCTGCCACAGCTGACTGATCTTAAAAAATACAAAACCGGCGCCAATTCAGGTAGTTTTACAGATACTGTGCTAACATTTGGTGCGGTTGTAGCTGAGAGTCATTCACAACACATACTCTGACCGCGACGTATCGCATAAGATCACACAGAACAATATTTACAAGGTTTGATCAAACTCCTAAAAACTTAACATAAAATGATCTTTGTCTAAAACCCTTGCATAAAAGGCAGGGAGTGATATGCATTCCTTCAAGGAACGCCAGGTTTTTTATTCAAGTGTCCTTTCAAGACCTACATAAGTTTCTTTTGCCTATCTTGTGAACTAGTCAAGTTCCTAAATGAGTCACTGACAGACTTTTTTTTACCAGTTATAATGACACAGCTTATAAAGTTTTCCTTTTGCAAGTCTGTGTCATTTAAGAAAGATGAGGTTCAGCAGACACTATAGCAGGAACTGAGACAAAGGCAGCTTTGGCAGGTTTACATGTCAGTCTGTCTATTGTTCAGGGGTCACCACAGCAAGCAAACTTGCATGGAAGATTTGGCAATTGTTTTAAGCCGGATGCCCTTTGTGACACAACCTGGGCTCAAACCTACAGCCTCAGGATTAGAAGACCTCAGCACTGACCACTGAGCTACCACAGGCCTGGTTGTCATATCTATAAAGACCACTTATATGGATGAATGTGGTCCAAGAGCTCTTTGGCTTTTCTGACTAGTGAGATCATGCCACAAAATGGGAAGGAGTTCTGATATATGGAAATATTGTGACAATGAATTCTGACTCATGAGTATGGATCAAAATGCTGTCGGGCATTATGGCTTGTGTGACTTTGCTGCAAGATGCTCCTTCATTCTGACTGTCTTTTTGGTCTTAGCATCCACTAATATGACACTCTGTGACACCAAATGTTATCTTACCACTTGACAGCTGACACTGTCTGGTCTGGTTTCAGTGAAAATGTCAGCAGGATCCTTCCACCTGTTTCCTTTTGATATCCTGCAAAATTTTCTTTAAAAAAAAAAACAAAAAAAAACATACTGTTCCCAACTGACTACAGTCAGTATTATTTTACTACTGCCGCCTCACTACCCAGATGCTAGGTTTAAAACCCACCTGATAGTTGCCCTAAGCCAGGAAGGAAAATATATATTTTCCCCTGCATTTAAATTAGTGTAAAGGAGATTTTTTTTATTATTATTATTTCTGATCATTTACAAAGTAAAAAAAAAAATTTTTTTTATATATATATATATATATATATATATATATATATATATATATATATATATATATATATATATATATATATATATATATATATATATATATATATATATACATACATACATACAGTTAATTGGAGAACATACAAATCTCACAAAGAATTAAAATCATTAATATAAGGGCACATTAACTTTAATATTCATATTCAATCTGGCAACTTTCTAAAAGAGGGAAATTAAGTAACTACATAAAACTGTCATAAAGGAGTGCTTGGACAAGAAGCATTAAGCTGAGTTTCAGTGCACTGGGCGGCCCCATCTCTCCCAGTCCATAGCTGCCTTTTCTCATTTAATGCTGCTTAATATACTCTCCTACTTGTTAGGCTTTGAAATTATTTGCTTACAGTTTGGAAAACATCCTATATATATATATATATATATATATATATATATATATATATATATATATATATATCCAAAAGACAATTTTAACAACTTTTCAAGCAATCTTGACCTTGTTGACAAATCCTATTATTATGAGAACTTTAGAAACCCAGATGTTTAACAAGTTGGAAGGGAGAATAACTTAAATACGTCACAAAGTGTTGCAGAAAAGAATTAGAGTACATGAAGACCTAAATAAACAGATGTATAATACCAATCAGCTAAAATTTATGCTTTTTATTAAAATAAATTTTCAGACAGAGCTCTCTGGCAGATGAGAAAGAGAACAGTAGCTTTATTGTGCCACCATTTATCTTGTTAGTTGTTAGGCAGCTAGTTAACTGGTTAGGAAGATAAACAACCACTAACGGGAAAACTACTTACAAAAGCCAACAGCTGAGTTGATCATCTGGTAACTGTTTAATGCTTATTAGTAGTAACAGGGAATTAAAAAACATCATAGAATGATGGTAGAAGTTGGATTATCTTTATTTAGAGAGAACCACAACTGGCCTGATGTTGAGACTGTACATGTTTGCATGTGATTTATGCAGCTCAATATAAAGAAGAAAAACCCGAGTCATGGTGGTGTTGTCCTGGTTACTCCATTTTAGGGAGACAGCAATGTGTTGCTTTGAACATATATGGACTCAGAGAATGTTTTTTTCTAAAGTATATACACTTATATTTGTCTGCTGCCATGAAAAACAGGCAATCATGTAGTTGTGTGTCTGCATGGATTTGTTCGTCTAAATGTCTCATAAATGAAACTAGCATTTCTTAAAGAAATGTATATCACTCAGTCTTGATTATTCGCTGCATGGATGTTGTTGTTATTTAAAGTTAAGTTAGGAAGTGATGTTCAAGAAATTAAATTTAAATAAGAATATTTTTATGACAGTCACATCAAATCAGCAGCTGTTTGAATTTTAAAGTAATAGTTCAGTTATTTTGTAGAGGCAGTATGATCAGTTTAAATTATAGGTCTGATAATATTTTGTACAGTGCAGATGTGTGTGTTTTTTTTTTTACTGTCATCCAACAGTAGCTTTTTGAGGTGCAAAGTGTGAGTGTGTTCAAGTTTTCAATCACATTTGTGAGGTAATTTTAAAAAATGAAATCTGTTCAAATGAAAAGATTGAATCTAAAATTAGAAACCATTAGTTACATTAAATTATAATATATCCCTAAATAAATATTGCAATGTGGTTTAATTTGAAAATAAAACACCAACATTTGATCAGCATCAAAATATGGAGCACTGACTTAACATGACAGTGGAATTTCTAGTTTTGTGTTTTTTGACAGTGTTTGTTTAAAACTAACAGCAGTAAGTATAAATATGATAATATATAAATGTTGCTTCAGTCTGATTGTCTTGTTTAGGATATCATTGAAAAAAAAAAAAAAAAAAAAAAAAAGAAAGCTAAATGAACAGAGCTTTTTACTGAGAGTTTAAGCTGAAACTGAACTCATTACTTGTTCTGGAGCAGCAGGAGATGAGTTGAGTCTCTGTTATCACAGTAATCTAACCAGGCCTAAACTTGACATGAGATAGAGAGACAGAGCGTACAGCGTACAGTGAAGGTCAACCAGGAGGATCTGCAACAGCAAGGAGGAACCAGGTGAGTCTCGGGTACAGGGTTGAGTGTGCAGTAGATGATCTTGAGAGAAATGGTTTTGTCTTACAGGTTCGAGGAGGCGGCGTGGCACAGAAGCGAAGCAGGCAATCCAGAAAGGGAGAAGTCCAGAAATCCAGGAGCAGGTAAGTTCCAGGCAGTAAAAGATAAACCATAGAGTAGGGCAGCACAACCTGAAGCGACAGGAGCTGTACCCAAAAAAAAACAAAACAACAACATTGGTTAGCATAGCCATGAGCATGGACTTGAGAACTAGAGGCTGAGGCTGAGACTCTGACCCATAAGGCGCAATGCTCAAGCGAAGATCTGGAACCAGCCGGAGGCTTATATGCAGGTGCTGCTCATCAGGTGACATCTGCTTCAGCTGTGGAGGAAGAGTTAGTGATGCCGCCCACAGGGCGGAGACAAAACTCAGTTTCTGTTACCATGGTGATTTAACCAGGCTCAAACAAATCCTCCTCTGTGATTCTGAAAGATCAGACCAAACTAATATGACTATTTATTCTCTCTGGTTTAAAATGTCTAAGTGTTTTAAAAATCTACTCAAGTAAATATTTATATTTATTTGAGTAGACCTTTATACTAGTAACTTTAATTGTACTCGAGCAAAATTTCACCAGAGTAATTGTACTTTTACTGTAGTACATTGTTTTAGTTCTTTTCATCTTTTTTCATCTACTTGAGCAACTTTATAAATGAAGACAGACAGATTTGAACCAGTATTTTAATCATTATTATTTCTCTTCAGTGTGGTTAGACCTGGACATTCAATGCTGTAGTCTGAGATGTTTTCTGTCTGAAGAGAGCTCTTGTGCAGCTGTCAAATTAGGTGCCACTTGGACACTTTTATTGCTCTAAAATGTACAGAAACTAAACTCAGACGGGTTCAAGACACCATCTAAAACTCAATATTTTGAGAGAAAATCTGGTGCACATATTTTCTGAACAATTTAGGATTGAAGCAACAAAACTGCAAACCTCTGTGACTCATGCACGAAAATTGAGAACAGCAGCAAAGACATTTCGAGACATTTTAAGGGTTCCCTCATGACTTCCATTCTTCAACTAAACACCAATAATCACAGCCCTGTGAGATACTACTTTAGGGTAATTAACTGTGGCGACCATCTTGAATCTGATTGGTTTCAGAAGGTAATCAGTTGTAGATGTTCAAGGGTTCATGACATGCAGTATTTTGCTAAAAGACAAACAAACATACACATGCAAACACACACATAGGCACAGGATATTACATGATTGCTTGCCTTTCATGTCTGCAGGTGATTATCATCTTCATTTTGCTAGTTGAGTGCTCTAACTTTGCTTCCCCACAGCTTCCACCCCTTTTCCTTGAGAATATCTCACAGTCAAATGAAAGAATTGTGATATGCAGCATTTGCTTTCAACATCACAAAGTGTAAATTGGAGTCAAGACTACACCTGTTGATACTGCTGATAATGACTCATCAGCATTTCTAATTCAGATTTACTTCTCATCACAGAGGGAGTTGTTGAGTGTATTCAGATTTAATGAACAAAGACGTGATTTCAGGCACAAACTCACACGGTCCTTGTTATAAGCTAAGTGCTTGAAACAAGCCTTTTTTTCAACTCAAACATTCTGACTTGTCAGAGCAGGAGAGAAGCTCCGGTGGGACCAATAACACTAATGGTAGCTAAAGTGTAAACTATTCCAGTAACCCAGCCTGCAAATGAAAGCAGCTCACCCAATGGCAACACAGCCACCATTAAAGTTATTAATCACCCCTGTGATTTTTTTTTCCAGCTACATATCAAAATGGCTGCAATGAAAAATGCCTTTATGCTCCATTGAAACAAAACATCTGCTGCTGTGAATATGCAAATAGCTTGTCTCAGTGCACGAGGCCACTCAGCTTTTTTAAATGGAAATTGGAGCAAAAAATGTATAATACTGTTGCATTCTCAGTCCATGGAGTGTTCATCCAGAACAATGTGAGTGTGTAAGGCGCTTAAAGTATTAGTTCTTTGTTAAATTTGTTTTAGTCACATGTATCCACTAACAGTCTGCCTACATCCAGCTGAAGGTTTATCAATAGTTATCCTTCTTTGACAGAACCAGTTTATGAGCTGGCACAATATTATGGACGCAGTAAAGAGCAGGGAGTTTTTCCCAGCTTAGAACTGTTGTATTCAAACTAGTTTGACCCACTGTCAGGTGTTTATTGAAACATCACTTCATTAGCTGTGGACGACACTGAGCACACATAAGGGCCCACCATCTGCTTCCCGAGCCTTGCCAAGGTTAAGGATTCTCTTGGCGAAGCGAGAAGAAGGCAGCAGTGGGAAATGTGTAAGCAACAATGGATAAAAAAAGGTTGACAGAGAGAGATCTAATGAAGCGAAATGGTAATATTTCATATCCTATTTAATGGACTGAGAACGATATAATATTAAAGGTAGTAAATGCATCGCAGTTGAAAATACTCTCTGGAAGAGAAGTTAGAAAAAACTAAAGCGAGGAATAATTTTGGTTCTTGTGTAAATGTGACACATACATACAAATAACAGACAATGAAAATTCTGCATAGGTGAAATGTTAAAGAAGGGTGATGTGACTTTCAGTGGGTATGTGAATATTTATGAGTGCAGCCTAACAGTTGCTAGGACAACTATTACTTGTGTGCATGTTTATACTCATTATTTACAGCTTATTGCCCTGCCAAGAAACTTTGATCCCTCAAAAATGACATAATTTCATCTGTTAAGGTGTTTCGGTTGCTAATTGCATCGGAGTGTTATGACATCTATGAAGCTAATCAGACTCATTGTGTGCCAATCTTATAGAATAAACAAAGCCAACAGGTATCCGGTCCAGCTGGAAGTCAGTAATTACTGCAGAGATTCTCTGCACATCAGGCACTGACCCTGACACCAGGGTCACCACAGGGATGTGGGGATTGACTAATTCGCCTAATTACCCAGGCACACGATGATGAGCTCTCCCATTAACAGGGTCACCCTTCTTTCCTTCAAGTCCAAATGTACAGATGCAATTAGACATAACTCTGGATATCTTCACTCAAACATTCCTTCTTTTGAAGTAAAGACCTGGTGTGAAAGGATGGGTTGAGCTAAATGAACATACGATGAAAAACGTGCCTTCAAAATAAAAATTTTTTTTTTTTCCTTAAGTGTGAGCATCTCTCAGTTTAAAAGTTTTATGTGAGAAAAATCCCACGTCCTTAACAAGTTATAAAAAGTTTAGAACTGTTTAGAACTTTCAAAGTGGGGTTCTAAGAAAAGGTTATGGACAAATAACATCCTATCTGTTGTATATAGTTTCTTGATGGAGAGCTAATGACAAAAATGAGCAATGCCCAGAATGCAATGAATTGCTGCTGTTTTAAAACAAGCTTTATAGCAATGGCGTGACATATGACACTGTCATTATTTACTGAACAAAAATTAAGACAAAATGCAAAATGAATGTGTGAAAATTTAAATACCCTTATCTTAAATGCACCATAAACCTAAGCTGGTGTCAGGTTCTTTTCTGGAAAGGAGAGGTACTCTCTTAGAAACCCAAACAAGCCACACTTGATCAGTTGATTTTTTTAATTATCCTGTCATGAACCTTGACCTTTACCAGGATAACAGAGGCTTGCAGAGTCTGAGATGAAACTCTGTATTCTTTCAGTTTGTTTTTTTAATTTTTCAAGGTCCTCAGGGTAAACTCGTGGCTAGCATAGCATTGGACTTGATTCATTTCTACTTGTGAATTAACATTCTCTGTGTTGTATGATAAACTTCAAAAGCCCATATCAGATATAGCTTTACAACCTTTCCCAGAATAATGGGCAGTTGCTTCACAAGGACAGCTGCTGATATATCTCCTCCTTGGTACTGCGTTAACACCTGAAGGATCCAGATTAACAAACTCAGCTCAAATCAACACATTTAATTTGCAGCACCTGGATGTAACTTAGCTTCCTGTTCCTATGGAAGATGTGAAGACAAACCTAATCTTTTACACCCTGCTTAAACATTTTAGACTTATGTTTTGTTTAAAACTTATTAAAATGGCATAAGTAGTCACTTGTTTTTAGCAATCTGAAGTAGTATTTTCTCTTTTTAAGACCTGGGATGGCTCCTTTTATTATGCCCTTCTATAGAAAACTTCAGAATTGATTGGCTGTATATTTAATTTTAACCATGACTGTATCTAAAAGGTGCTTTTGAAAAGTAATAAGAAAAAAGGCCAAATGTAGCACTGCATTTATCTTGTTCATTTCATGTGAATGTTCCTGCTAACAGCACACCTTTGTGCAGACAGACCCATCAAGATACTTTCATCCTGTATTTAATGGGCAGGATCACATATTCAAGGCCATTATGCTTTAGGGTTGAGGAAGATCAAACATCAAATTAAGGCTGATTTAAGGTCATTTAACTGTCTTCGTTAGACATAAAGGAGCCAAGCAGGGTGTTTCTATCTTGAGATGTAGCAATTTCCTGTGACTTTTACAGTGATGCATTATAATGTCCCCATTCTGACTGACATCTCAGTTCTCATTATGAACACTACCATGGTAACAGAGTAAGAGCCCTAGGGTAAATGTATATGTATACAGTAAATGTATACACTATGTGTCAGTGGATGCCTGAGTATATATGGTTGTGTGTTGGAAGGGAATGAGGAAAAGCATGCAGAAGTAATCTGCTGATGTCCTGAGCAAACTCATTTCAAGTGGAAACCAATTACAGCGGAGGCCGAGGGAAGCGTCTTGTATCGCTGAAAAAGACAAAAGAGGGAACCTATCACGGTGTAAATGTAAATCTGAAATGGAGCGCCTGTGTGCTTTGATAGAACTAACAGTTTCCTTTTAGATAAACCACAGCTTCTGCATAAGGACACTCCTGCTGGGAGAGATCGTGGCTTGAAAATGGAACTCATGGAAGTCTGAAACAATATCTTTATCTCAGACATAATAACTCTGCTGTAATGAGGAGCAGCACCATCAGCACTATGTCTCTTTGTTTTGTTTTTTTTCTTCCTTTGTGCCAATCGGGGCCCAGCTTCACATCAAAATGTAAAATAGCTTCACTCTTCCTCAGCAAAAAGCTTTATATAAAACAGGCAAAGTTTTAAAGGAGATGCTAAAGGTTATTAGGATGTATTATTGGGTTGTGATTTATCACACACACACATACACACATACCCACACACAGGTTTGTATTTTTACCTTATAAAGACATTGTCCTGACTTCCACTAATTTCTGTAGCCCAGCCCTAACCCCAAACCTTAGAAAAACCTAACCTAAACTCCATTCACACCTAATCCCTAACCCAAAAGTGACATTTCACCACATTAGAACCTAGTTTTAGTCCTCATAAGGGCTACTGGTACAGACAATGTTGGTGATAATACCAGAAAAAGTACTAAAAAGGTAACAAAAATCAAGTACACACACATATGCAACAACATGATCACCTGCCTTTCGGCAACAGGTAGTACTAACAACAAGATTTACCACATGCTGAAACTGTGACAACTGTGAAAAAGCATATAAAAAACAACAACAATGGCACAAGTGAAAAACAATGTGCTGTTGCCATCCATCACTCCATTTACCCCTAAAAGAATGTAATTTGTTTGTTGATGGAGCTGAAGTTTGTGGGTAATCCAAAACTTATCCATGCATGTGTTCCATAAGAAAAATAAAATAGACAAATAAATAATGCAAATCTTGCAAGACGGAAAAATAAAACTTGAATTGTTTACTTACAGAACACCAGCATTGCATGTATTTCTTGGTCCATAAACATGACATGGTAGCATATTTTCCTGGAGGCTGGGTTGTGAAATACATGAGAGACTATTAAAAACATGAAAATATGAGTTCAGTATACAGCATCACCGCCCACTGACCTCAGTAATACACTTTAAAATGTGCATTTGTTTCTGTAATGTGTGGTTTAAGCACAACAATCCTAGTGTAATAGCCATCTTTGTTTGTCAGACTGTACTTACTGATGCAGTTTGATCACTGTGACCTATCAAGTCACTTGAGAAAGAGTTCCTCTTCTGTTTTACAAGCATGATGGTCACCTAATATGTTATATCCTTACTAATGCTGAACCTTTTTATAAATGTCCTTGCTATAGACATCAGGTCATTTTGATCATTATTTTGTTAATACTACTTGAAACTGTTTGCAACCAGAACTCCTGCCATTAATATCAGTGCACTTAACATTTTTTAAGCCCCAAAGCTTTTTCTTTCCATTTTGTTACAAAGTCAAGAAACAACAACCTCTGCATTTTGTACAAGCCCAAACTCATTATTTTATATTATATTTTTATGGTAGTTATTTTAAGCAGTGATATGTGCCCATTATTTATATCTCTGATGTTTTATTAAACCTTTTATTTTGTCACTGTCTGTATATTTTGTCCTGCACTCTAAGATTTTACTTTCATTCTTTGTCTTCCCATTATTCAGTTTTCACTGTCAGCACAATTAAACAAAGCCAGCTTGCTGAGCAAAAAGATGTTTTTTTTTTGTTTTTTTTTTTTTTTTAAAAAAAGCTTTTCTGGCGTGACGTTGCCCCAAGAGGGAGGTGGGGATTGGGCCAAGGTAAGAACTGGTTGGGTTCAGGTCAGGGAAATAGGATGGAGGAAATTAGTTGAGACAGGCACTGCTCTCTGCGGTAAGCCTGTGACACTACCTGGCCACATGTCAGGCCAGGTTTGCTGCCTGTCAGGCAGCTGTGTGCGTTGGGATGGGACAGGCAGACAAGGGGTTCAAACATGGAAACAGGGGCTGGAGAAGGAGCGATGAACTGGGTTATGTTCAGGAGATCTGTGTCAGGATTAGAGAAACTGTTACAGGAATGTTAGAGGGGGGGTGATTCTCAAACAAAACATGATAGTTGGTTTTAAGGATTAAAATTTTTGATGCATACAACATTTTAATGTATTTGGCATTTGGGAGTATTTTATAATTATACAAGCTTTAGTCTGAATTTTACTTTAAAGGAATGAAAACAAACACACTGAAACACTGCTGGGAAACTTTGGGTGGTGCTGTTGAGGTTATTTGAATGCATAGCACCAATTTTATAGCATACCATCCTAACTCGCTATGGTAATGGTGATTTACCTAAAAGATACATTGTTCTCACAGTTAACACAAAACCAAAAAAAAGTTCAAGCCCAGGGAACAGGCCCAAGGATGCTGATTCTTGACCCGGCGCCCATCCTACCCACATCTTCCAGCATCATTAGAAAGGGAAATGAAAAACGGCAATGCATTGAAACCCAACTTAGTAGCCTGCTTAAGATCCTTTTTGCTGCTTCAATTCTTAACAAAGGTTGTTGAAACGTTGGTTCCCCTGGAAAAAAATTAAATTCCTCTCACAGAGCACCCTCCCTAATCAAAATTAGTCTGTATTTAAGAGAGGTCACTCCACCAGAACAGCCTGTGACAGAGACAAGGACATAGACACACTGTCTGTGAGAGAGGCTCCCAAAGAAACTAGACCTGCAGCAAAGTCATTAGTGCTCATCTAATTTGATGTCACTGAAGCCTTTGACATGGAACAAACAACATTGTTTATCTGTATTCTCCATGGTGGGCATCTTGGGTGTGGCTCACTTCTGGTTGATTCTTACTTAACTATGCATTTTTTCCAGGTGACATGGCAAGGGCAAACATTTATGTTTCATTCATGAGGGGGATCCTCAAGTCTGAGTGCTGGGACCCCATCCTGTTTGCAACAAACACCAACACACTGGACCCACTCATCTGTTTGCATGTTGTTTTTTTGTATCACTGCTATATAGATGATACCCAACTATATTTGTCATTCTCGGCAGAAGACCCCATCATGTCTGCTTAAATGTTACACTCTCTTTTACCTTAATGATGGTAGCTGGATTGCAGCAAATTTGGAAAACCTCCATCAGTGTGAAGGCAATCATGAAGCTTCTATGCTCTTAGTACTTTCCAAATAGTTTATTGCCTACTATTTTCCATGTTGCAGAGAATACCTGAACCCTCATCATGCTCTATAGCTTCTACTACCCTGGCATAGTTGTCTTAAATTGTATAAGATGCAGCTACATGCTAGAAAATCAGCATGACACTATCAATATGGGTATCACACCTGCTGTAGCCAAGGCATGAGGTCAGCACAGACAGTCCTTCTTCAAATCTTTCATGACCAAGCCACATGAATATTTTGACTCCACATCATGGAGACACTGCCACCACACTTCCCTACACTCAGTCACACTCTACCCCGAGCCGCAATATGCTTTCACCACAATGATAAACCACCACACCTTCACTACCAACATCTTGGGATTGCTCAGGACCACTGTGGCCCTATATTACTCTAATATGCATAATGGGTAGCCCACTATGTTCTTAGCAAATGCTTCAGGACCTTGTTAAAACTCTGCAAAGAACATGTTCATTCTGGTTGATTTTTTAAAGTCGTATCAGGGTTGTGAAGGGGACTTTTCCAAATTAAAACTACAGAAAACAGCAGCAACCTTTCTTTTGTGCTGTTGAGAAATAGCCCTTAAAAGTAGAGAAAGAAAAGTGTCTAAAGGTTGCTGGTACTTTGAAGCTTTTTCTGAGAACATGTTAATAAATAGTTTTGCCAGATTTCAAGCTCAAAACATTTAACATCATTATTGTCCACTGCAGAAGATGAAAAGGTGATAAAAATGTTTTTGTCTATGTGTGTGTGTGTGACTCTGGCATCCATATGTACAAGGCAGCCCCAGTCAAGACTGTTTTTTTATTTATGATGCCACAATGGAGGAATGTGCTACAAAAAGCTGTCCGAGCAGGGACATCTTTCTTTACCTTCAAGAATCTCTTGAGGACTCATTTCTTCAGTGAACACTTCTTCTTCTAACACCTCAAACTCACTAACAAGCCTCAACTGGTCTTTCTTTGCACTTGTGTTTCTGTCTGTCTACGTGTACATTCATTTAAAGCAAAGTCAGTTTCTATACTGAAGCTTAAATGTTATTCCTCTACTCCTCTATTGTGCGCTTCTTTGAGTAAAAGCATCTGCTAAACACAGGATTGAATGTGACATAAACGCCTCAGAAATCCCATGTTCTTGCTATTATGGTTCACAAATGTTTTAATTGTTGTTGCTAATGGATAACATTTTTTCATGTCAGGAAGCAAAAGTTACCTGTAGAGTTATTTGAGAGCACTTTTTGAAATCAGTCATGGTAAATAGATTGAAGTATTACATATCCATCCATCCATCCATCCATCCATCCATCCATCCATTTTCTTTACCCGCTTCTCCATTCCGGGTCTTGGGGAGCTGGTAAGTATTATATATATATATATATATATACATTCTAATTTATATTATTTAGTGAAATTAATTGTTTTTTGATACAATATGTTCAGAAAAAAAAAAATCTGCTCAGGAAAACTCAAATATGTTTTTTGTGAAGGATACCAGTGAGACTGCTGTCCACCACTTGTTTTGGAGTCAGAAATTCACACCTGCACATGAAAACCATCCCATTTGGCCACCAGGGAAAGAGAAAGTGTGAAAATCTGACATGTTGTGTTCTGTTTGAGGATCGCTTTAATCCTCAAGTCATCCACGAGTCAGCAAGAGTTGAAAAATACAAGGCAGGGGATAGGGCATGCACACACATGAATAGTAGACACACAAAGAAAAACTATAGGAAAAGAACAACCTTATTATACTTCAGAGGGCGCACACACGTTCTCTTCACACACTCATACCATGAATGAAAGCTGATATCAGGCCCTGTTTGCACCAGGAGGAGGTAGGGACATACTGTCGGACTTCCCAAGCACCACAGACCTGACAACACTGAGGGCTGAAAAGTTGGACAGCTTCTCCCTGTGCACACTTCAGGGTTTTTTTCTCCTTGAACAAAACACATACACACACATACAAACACACAGAATCTTTGACCTCTGTGGTGTGAAATGTGGGGAACAGGAGAAGGAGGTGGGAGTGCAAAGTAAAGTGAGAAAGCTGTCAGAAAAATGCATCCAAGAACCACTTGACAGAATGGAAGCTTAGATTCAAGCCCTCATCATGCAGGCAGAGGAAAAAGGAGGAGAAACATCTCAATTCAAGCGATTTAGCAATCGGAGTAACAATCAAGGCGTGTTCTCCATTTGTTTGCTGTGCGCACTCAAACCACTGCAAAGCCTGTGAACATGAATATCCCTTCAGCACTGTTTTTGGAATATTGCTAATATACCCACAATAAGCTGTTGTTTTTCATTGTGTGGGAGAAAACATTGTATCAAAAGCACATATGAAGTCATCTTCTGATAATTACTTGGCTATGAGGTTTGTTTGTGCAGGAATGTCAAAGAGGTGTTCTCCTGCAATGATCAACTGTTTAGTCATGATAAATGGTATCCAATCAGCTTGTTGCACAGTAGCCTCTGACTACCCACGGCTGTCTATGTAAATGATTTTCATATCATGAAATTGATACCCACTCTCTTCTCTGCCTGCCTTTCTCTGTATATCTGACCTAATAAAGTATACAAGATGAATATGGGCTGGTCTTGTGATTAGATCTTGATCGTGTTTACTCCATCTCTTTCTGCATTGCAAAAGATTGTAATCGGCTTTGAGTTATGGCAATAATAACCAAGCTTCCTCATAATAAGGTAATCAATTCAATCTACTGTCAATTGCACCAGATTAATGCTGCATCTGGGCTTCCCATAGGGGGCGGTCCGAAATTGAAGGTTTCTGCGACTATTGACTTAGGTCGAGTAAACATCTGTTCTTTAATATTCTTTCTTGAGTGCATCCATTCATAATAATTGTGCCCAATTAAGAGAACACCCAATCAGACGAATATATTGAGATTCAGTTTGGTCTTTGATGAATGAACCATCAACTTTTCAATCAGCATCAATCACAATTACCTTTAATGTCCGACTGCACAACTTCCTCCCAGTACTATTTTCAAATCCAATATGCACCCTTTCAAGAGAGTGAACTCTGATCTTCCAGCAAAGGATGGAATTTTATTACCAAAACAATCACACAAACCACCTTTGACATTTGCACAACAGATGCCCATTGTTAAGCCCATAGGAAACTCGGGGTGTTGGATTTCTATCGAACACCCACATGCTTGGCCTTTTCTCCTTATGAAAATGCTGCAACACTGACCCTACAGAGACCCTCTGTGGTTCTGTGGGTAAGGGTAGCACTGATTGTCTATGAGAGGGATGAAGAAGAGAGATTAGAGCTTCTCTCTTTTTAGAGTAATGCAGCTCTCTCTGAGGGGAAGAAACCAGAGGATGGGGTCAAGCAAGGATATTGAATGGAGCTACAGACAAGTCTGAGTTTCAGGATATCCATACTGACATGAAACCACCAAATTAAATTCAGTGCAATTGAATCCCCCTTTCTGTGCTCGCAAAGTCCCTCTCTTTCAAAGTAGGCAGAAAGGAAAAATCAATAGTGTATGTATTGATATTAATGTTCAGCATTATGTGTCTAAATAAAATCATAGCAGCAGAATGGAGCATGGGGCCTTTATTAACAACATGTGCTGAAATCAAATTACCATCATGCTCTCTCAGGTGTCCCTTCCTGGGTTCATCACACTCCTAGTGTCTTCTACTCTCTAACATCTTCACAGCTTAAAAAGAAAATAAAATTTAGACTTAAGTTGTTAAAAGTGGGAGTTTTTCTTTCAATCATATCTTCTCCCGCTTCAAAATTCATGTGTGATATACGCAAGAGTGTGCATCTGTGCATCTGACTGCACTAAGATACTACAAACCATCTGCCTTCCTCCTGAAGTCCACTACGAGCATCTTGGTCTCTTTGGTCTGGTTAAAGTGCAGCTTATTGTCAGCACATCTGTCATCCAGGTGTTCTTCCTCCTCCCTGTGGGCCAACTCATTATTGTCTTTGACAAGATCAGGCACTGTGATGGCAAACTTGATAGTAATAAAAGCACAAATAGGTCTGGGTTCACAGATGAAAAGAGAGTATAGAAAAAGGCTCAGCACACAGCCTTGCAGCCCACCAATGGTCAAAATGATAGTAGAAGGTGTAATATTCCCTGACCTAACCTACTGAAGCCTTTTAATTAATTTTAATTAATTAATCCAGCATCCAGTTGTAAAGCTAGACATTAATTCTGAGCTCTCCTAATTTCACTGCTGTCCCCTCAACTTAGAGGGCATTGAATGCTGAGCTGAAATCAGCAAACAGCATTTTTGCATATGTGTCTGTTATTGTGAAAAAATGGAGATATATTTTACTTAAGTAGTTATTTTGAAGCATTTTATTTGTGTCAGCACTAGGTTGAATTAGCTCAGTGGTCAGTGCTGCAGTCTTGTAATTCTGAGGCTGCAGGTTTGAGCCCAGGTTGTATCAGGAAAGGTTTCTGGTGTAAAAAGCAATTGCCAAATCTCTTGTGGGAGTTTGCTCGCTGTGGTTACCCCTGCTTTTGGGAGCAGCTGAAAAAACAACAACATTTGTGTTAGACACGAAAGCTGGACATCTTTAAAACCAAATATAAAGACTTCAGTTTAATTTAAAGTGACTAAGTATCATAAACTCTTCTATGCATAAGCTTTCCAATCATTTAAAAAAAAATGATTTTTTTTTTTATGGAAGGCAAGACAGAGATGACATGACTACCTGCAGACAATGCAGGGCGTATCTGGGAAGTTTCAGGCTTAAAAGCTGTATAAGGGGACTTAAAGAAGTTTTGGAGAAACGTGTATCACTGACCTACCCATCCATCCTGTGGGCCATTTGGGTCATTGTCACCTGTGAGTTATCTACTTTCCTGACCAATGTGTGAGTTGTTTTGGTCACACATTTCAGAGTGTGAACAGTTGTAAAACTGCCTGGGAAGAAAGTCAAGGATTGTAAGTGTTGAGTAGGTACAACCTAATGTGACCTTTCTGTTTGGATGTGTGCATTACTGTTCTCAAATGAGTGTTTCTTATCCTTCAGATGTAACTAATTCTTAACATAAAGGAGCTGGCTCTTTCCTGTATTTTGGGCTTTCAAGCAATTGTTTCATAACGGTTTGTGCACTCCTCATGGCACACCTTACAATACTGTTCATGTTTAGGTGTTTTTCCTTGGCTAAAACTAAGACAGAGTCAATTTGAATGACTGAGAATCTACGTCAACATATTCTGACTACTGTAGGCTTTAGTTAATATAAAGAGTTCAACACTGTAACCACTGCTTAGTTTATTTATCTTTGGACAATTTTTTTTTTCAGTTAAAACAAGCCAAAAGAAAAACTTGTGCTAAAGGAAATTTTGCAGAAAAAGTAAAAAACACTGACTGAATCCAGCAACAGAGACAATGTGGCTCAGGTGGAATTTATTCTTTTTGATTCCACCCTGGAAATGATTAAATCTGGTGACCTTATAGTTTTTCAACTTTATACAGATTTTTTTTTTTTTTGTCCTGAGAGCTCAGAGCTGTTGTACCCTCAGATGGCCGGTACAGCCAGACCATTTTTGCAGTATTTTCCAAACTGTATTGTGGCCAAATAAAAAATGGCAAGTTTGTGAACCTTGTTTTAGAGCACCAATTTCTCAAATGTCAAATTCTAGGTTTTACCCTTAGACCACCTCAAAATATAGTTAGTTGCAGCTAGTGTAAAGTTATTTGTGAGGCCAAAGGCCTACTGAACAGGGCCAAACAACAAGATGACTAAATTCAAAAAAAGTTAAAAAACAAAAACAACTGGACTTCTATTCTGTAGCTGAAGACGTTTCGCTTCTCATCCGAGGAGCTTTCTCAATTCAGAAATAGAGAGTGTGGAGTTGAGCTCTATTTCTGAATTGAGAAAGCTCCTCGGATGAGAAGCGAAACGTCTTCAGCTACAGAATAGAAGTCCAGTTGTTTTTGTTTTTTAACTTCTTTTGAATTTACCATGGCCTGGATGACTGAGAATCTACACCAGCAAACAAGATGACTAGGAAGATCATTCTAAGCCTGAATCTTGTCTGCACCTGACATGAATGAATGAGTTCATCTTGATTACATTTAATTTAAAGTTAACAATTATATTGACAAAATAAGACAAAACAATTGCAGGAGTAGACTGAAGCGAAGCTTGTTTACACCCCATGTCAAATTCAAAAATCACGCAGAAATCCCCAAGACAGAACAAAAACAGACTCAGTAATTTATCTGACAGATACTTTTGAATCATCACATATAAGTTACTTGACATTATAACCCATGATTACACTAAATTTTTAAATTTAGTTTCAACTCATCACTATGTCACACATAGCAAAGTAATTTTAATGCCAGATTTTGGTCTTAACCTTAACCAAGCAGCAAGTGGAGAGAAAAAAAGAGGGTACTATAACAATAACAGACTTATAGGAGTTGAACCCAAGTTTTCCTAAGAAAAAAGTTTTTCTAAACTCAAAACTTGGCCTGATGGCCTGATGGCCTGACTCCCAAGAAAAAACTGAAACAGTGGCTGCCCTTGGCATATTTATGTTACTGCAGCCACTGTCACATTGCACCAATGCAATGTGATATGTAGACCTTGTTTATAACAACAACGACAACAATAGCAATAATAATAGCAAGAATAAGAATAATGTGAGAGAAACTACCATTCATAATACAACAAAATATGTCAGATTTTAGTCTGACACACCACTGAACACCTTTCCATTGAGTCCTATCTTAACTGACCCCAGGCAGAAAGACAATATTACTGTTAATATTTGTTCATATTGATTCATTGTGCAGATCTAGCTTTTAACTTGCCATTTTAATAAGGAGGCATCATTTAAATGTGAAATGCAGGCATATGTATTAAAAAAGATTTTAACTCTGTAAATCCCATGGAAAGCAACACCTTCAGATCACTGGATTCCTAAAAGAAGAGTGGACATTAGAAAAGGATGCCTCAATAATCTAGTAGCGTTAAGTGATTGAGAGATGACTGAGGAGTTTGAAATGCACTGAATCCAGATATGGAAGCGATGAGGAGGGAAGGGGTTTTGTTCAAAAAACCCTGAACGACAAAAAGGGGAATTACCAATGATATTTAAAGATCAGTGGTTAAAGGCTGGTTGGCTCAAGTAAATCAATTAAAAGTTAGTCTAAGTAGAGCAGTGATGTGAAAAATGAGGGTGGGATTATTTTCACAGTGTGGTGAAGTGGAAATGACCAAAAGATTAGAGCTGGAGGATATACAGTAATCTAAAAGCAAAAAAAAGGTAGAATATGAAAAAACAGGCTCTACCAAATAAACTTGAAGTGGTAGTTCAGATCTTTTTAGTGTGGTTCTGTAAAAAGGTTATGAACACTATTGTTTTACCTGTAGCAGGTAGCTCTTTGAACAGCCTCAGTTTAGAGAATTAGAGTTTAATTTTGATCAGACTGATGACCTAATGGTTAGTAAAAGAGAGGTTAAGACTAAAGTGGACTACTGCCATCTTGAAACTAGTAGTTCACGGAAATGCTATTTTACAAACGTTTATTTTGCTGTAAGTTTTACTTTACAAGGTCATTTACATGGACGTATATGGTCATATAGTGACAACAGTAGATTACAGTGGAAAAAACTTTGTAATGCAAAACTTACGCTCTGACAATTCTGCTTCTGCCTCTTGTTCCTGTCATACAGAAATTTGTCTCTTATTGCAGTGCTTCTCAAACTGTTTGTGTGATGCGTGCGGCAGACTTCCTGGGCAGGTAACCCTTGCAAATGAGATCTTGATCACGATGGGGTTTTAAATCTTGTTAAATAAATGAAATGAAAACTAACCAAAGCCTGGATCTTAACTGTGTTTGAAGGTTGCGGTCTAAGATGTGATGGTTCCATACAATCCTTGCTGAGACCAGTACTATAAATGTCAGGTTGGGTGGAGAAGAAGGCAAACCCAGAGCGCAGACTCATGGCGAGAACTTCATAGGAAACTAATTTATTAAGAATAAAAAAATGATGACATGAAACAAAGACACAAGGAACAAGAACTGAAGTAAGACAAGGCTAAACACAGGAAACAAATAACAGAATTAAAGAAACCATAAACTCAATGCAAAAACCCAGAAAACCCCAGATCCTGACAATAAACACGTTGGTCTTTGCTCCTTCTTTGACCTGCAATGACTAGTTGTAATATTGAGATAACTTGTTTAACATTTCTTTACTATTTTGCACTTTTTGTTGCACTGCTTAAGTAGCCACTAGTTTATTAATTAACCATTGTCCATTCCAGTTTCCATAGTGGTTCTCAAAATGTTCTATTGCATATTTGTTTTGAGTTGCTTCAATGGTTGAACCACTCATCATTTTGGCTTTACAATAAAATTCCAGCTTATGATGGCTAATTAGCTTAATATTTCACTTCTAGCTGATATCATAATTTCTTTAGAGTTCCACTAAAGGGTTCTTTAGTACCAGCAGTAGTACCACAGTTTGAAAATCATGGTCTCATTGACACTAAGTGATGATGATGAAATCACCACTAACAACAACACACACAAAAAAAATGCTCAGAAATGTTATTCCTAAAAAAAAATCTACTTTTTCTAACTAGTTTTGAACTAAATCAATATTTAATTACAAAGGAGCCTAAAAACAAGTCATTCGTTATCTAGTAAGTTCTGATTTACCTTTCAGTAATTCTTTAAACAGTTCACTTAATTTTCTGTGCTATATTGTAAAGGGTCATCCATGATGGATACTACGAAGTGTACATTTTTAGCTGGTTATGTAGGTTAACTCATGTATATCAATCTATTGATGTTGTTTGAGATGAAGAGGCCTCTTCATTACACTTCAGATGGTTGAGAGATAACAATAACACGGCCGATCGTCCATTAGGCCTTTGCACCAGTATTTGGTGCTTACAAAACAGGGTTTTCAATATTCATATCAAGTCTGAATAAAAGCTTGAACTTGTCAGGCCTGGATGCATTTAAATATTGAGCAGCTTTCCATCATTTCTTTCCCAGGAGCAGCTCTTGAGATGAAAGATAAGAGAGTGGAAAGGCCTGGCTGGGTCAAATTATTTAAAAGTGCAGATATCTGCATCCTTTTGAAAATCAAATGCATTGCTTTTGTTATTGTGCGTTCTGTCCTTGATATTTCCCTATTTTTGTGCCTATGAAGCCAAGCTTGTGCATGTTTTGGTTAAAATGTTTCCAATGATGCTCTCAACTCACAGCAGTTTAACCTAGACAGGTGGATGCTGGAAAGATAAATTCTCTGGGTCAAAGAGAAAGACTGGTAATACTTTATCAAGATGGGAAAATAACAGACTGACTAGAATCTTTTATAGCTACAAACATTTTTCATTTGGTCAAATGTGTTGTTTTTTTAGAAAAGCTTTTAGGTTGTTTTTGACATTAAAGACAAACTGGTTGATTCATCATATAACAGGAGTTCATTGTGAAAAAACAGTTTACCTCTTTATTTGTGCTGATCTCACCTACAGTAAGCCAGTTTGAATTAGTTATGTACACTAACCTAACCTAGTTAGGTTAACCTTACACCTTGGTAAATGGCAAATTATCATACAAAGATATGCTGATTTTTGTATGAAAAACATTTTTTAAACCAATTTACACAATCCAAAATAGTCATTTTAGACATTTTCACCTTCTTGAAAAGTATTCTGTCATTTTTGAGATTTAGTGAATTGTAGTGGGTCAAGAGACAAGCAGAGAATTCACATTTTTTTACTGCAAAAAATTTTCAGCTGGTTTCTGAGTGTTTTTTGTTTGTTTTAATACATTTATTATTGTTTTCTAGAAGACTATCTGACTCAGCACATACAGCTGTAAAGTCTGTAGTAAACTTACATCTCGTTTCTGCTGACATGCTTTCACGTGGAAGAGTTTGCTGAAGTGACTGATTATCGTTACCTCACTTCATCTGTTTGGGTATAACTTTTTGTATCCAGGTGGTCACACATCTTCCAGATCAAACACATTTTGAATATTGTCCAGTTATATACCTTGTAATTACTGTTAAATCAATCATTTCTAACATCTTCACCAGCTTCGCATAGCCTGTCGCTCCTCCCCAAAATGTGTCTTGTTCATTCTGAGAGTCACTGTAAGTGTGAAAAACACTTAATGTAGATTGTTGAGGAAAAAATGTGTTAGCTCACATCTACATATCAACATATACATATCATCATGATACAGTGAATTTCATTTGTATCTTCAGAATATGCAATTCCATCTGTGTTTGTCACATTCTGGAAATCATAGAACCAGTTTGGCTTTGTCATCTGGAGAAGGAGGAGGTAGCAGTAAAACATCAAAACAAAGTCATCTGGTGAGGGTGCCTCCCTCTGGAGGTTTTCTGGGTATGTCACCCTGGGAGTAGACCCCGGAGCAGACCCAGAACACACTAGAGGAATTAAATATTCTTTCTGACCTACAAACACTTTGGGACTGTTAAAAAAATCCAAACTATTCTGCCTCAATTTAAATTTTTACTTTTGTACAAAGATACTGTATTTGACAAATTGCTGTTGCAAAATATGGTCCCATTTTATCCCAAAAATGTTCTTGTGAGTCCAAAAAGTTGCTTTCATGAGTTTAATTTGGAGTGTTTAAAGAAATTGTTTCAAAAAAGGCTATTTTTGTTATACTTTGTGTTAGTTTCATTTTTTAGTATTTAGTATCTTTGAAGTTCCAAAATTCTGAACACTTTGGTGCAGAAGCATTACTATGGGATGTAGATAAGACATTTATTCATAAGTGGCGCAATAAGCCAAAAGAAGGACCAAAACTGTTTTGTTTATTGTCACAAGCACTAAAAATACATGTATTTATGTTTAAGAAATCTCAGGTAAAGTGGGGTTCAACATTTTTAAACAACCAAACATAATTTAATGATTGTCTGGACCACTGCTGTAGATAAAGATCCAGCTCATCCAGAAGGACTGGGGCTTTCCAGGAGGCCCAGTCTATAATCAGAGTGCTGCCAGCAATCCTGACATGCCATCTGGGACCTGACCACAATGATTTCCTTAATGAAAATCTTAGCATGAAGATGAAGAGGTCATCTGGGACAAGAAGCAATGGGACTGCTGGCCAGGACAATGGTCAAAAGGGGGTCACACCAAATGCCAGATCAGACTCATCAACTCCCATGAATAAGCCAAGAAAAGCTGCCCGTGGTCATTTTCGCAGCAGGAACGAACAGCGGCTTGTTGGTGTATCCGTCTGCATGTGCAACATGTGCGGCGGTAGCAGGTGTGAATGTGTTCTGCATGTGCAGATTCAGAGTGAGAAGTTGTTAATTGGTGCCTCAGGTGACTCCGAAGGCTTATGGTCAAAACTGTGAATCCTGATTGGAAGAGACAAGACTGCAGCTTGTTTTTGAGTCACTGCACTTGACATGTGATCGACACTGAGACGACTTGTTTTTGTGCGTCTCAGACTGCAGGGTGAAGTCATTCTGTTTGCTTTCTGCTCTTCATCAAGCTGACCCTCAAAACTAATCCCTCACTGCTTTCATTGTGAGTTACATGAATGTTTTCAAGATTTTACTTCAGACACATTGTCTTAACTTCAGAGGTTTTTTATTTCTTTTTACCTTTCAGATGATTCAATAAAGTTAATTATCCAATTTCGTATAAATTTGAGTGAAATGGTGTTTTGAATGTGGCTTCACTAAATTGTTGATTACAGCTAAATAGGGAAAGTTTAACAGAGATTTTCTATTATGTTGAAAAATGAACACTTCTGTGTCGACAGGATGAAAGACCTTGACAACAATAAGGCTGGTTTAAGAATCATTAAGTATGTTTTCAGAGTTGTGCGCATATTTGGGAAGAGTAAACACAGTGAAAATGCTAGAAAGTGTTTCTTAGATAAAATTTCTTTTAATATAGCTCATTGCCACAAGGGGGTGGGGGTGAGGGGGATCATACAACTTTTACTTTGTGTGTGTGTGTGTTTATTTGTCTGTTAACAAAATATCTCATGAACCAACAAACAGATTTTAACAAAACCTTCAGAAAGTAATAACTGGATGCACATCTGTAACTGACTAACCTTTGGAGTCAACCCAATTTAAGATGGCCACCACATCCAACTGATATTAGAAAACACAAAAAGTTCTATATCTCAGCCAGTTTTGCAAATACTGAGCTGTAGTTTGTTGTGAAAGTAGCTGTGAGTCATCCTCAACACTAACTCTGAGAGCTAACACATGTTGTGAGATCTCCCATTATAGTATAAAATTCCACATAATCTCATTTACAGGGTTTGACCAAAACTTTGTCCCTTCTCATCATAAGACAATTTCTTGCATGCAAAGCAGTGAGGGATATCCTTCAAGTAACGCTACTGTTATTAAATTTGTTTCGATCTGCTGACATGTATGGTCTGCTCGTCAAAATATTCCAAAAGCTATTATTTTTACATCTGTATGAATATTACCAGGTTGGCTGTTTAAAACAGAATACCTTTAGTTTTATTCATGTCTAAATCCCTGTAATGTATTTGGATTTTGATTAGTCAGGCTAGAAGACATTTTGTACAAACTAATGACACTGGTGTTTAAATGCATCATTAACATTAAAAATTAAAATAAATGCTTAAATATTTACTGGTAAAGAATCTGGAAGTACAAACCAAAGATATAACAAAGAAGCTGGCCTTCATTGAAGACCTGTACATGTTGTGTCACAGAAATAGAATGGACATTTTCAAACATAATAAACAGTATGAGTGCTCGACTTGAGGTGGAGCTACTCAGTACTAGACATGATGTGTGATGGTCTTGAAGCAGAGCAAACTTGATTAATTTTGCAAAAAATAAATAAATAAATAGCCTTGCTGTGACAGATGACATTAAAACTTGATCTTCACATTCTGTACTTTGTAAGGTCATCTTTCCCAAACAGCATTCACTATCAGATTTCTCTCTCTGGCAGCAATTTTTTCAAGTTTCCATTGCCAGAAAGAAAACTTTGAGTTAGTTAGTTCAAGAGATAAGATTCTGTTACTGGAAGCAAAGTTTTGCCTTTCAGGCTCAAATTTTTATCTGTCTAAATTACTTCCCTTTACCCCTTTAGGCAATTTGATTTCATTGTTATTTCAAGAAATGATTAAAAACTGAAGCATTTCTTTGTAAAAGTGTTGCTGTAGCTAAGTAATCCTGTAGAATTAGCTGCTGCTGTGAGCCTCGGCACATCAGTAAACTGTGGCCACATTAACAACTGTGTTTTAATGCTCCAGCTGGAATGCTGGAGGTAGAGAGTTTTCATTGATCATCAAGACAACTACCTAATGAAGAGGTTTAAATGCCTTTTCATTTGAGGTATTTCTGCTCCAACATACTGGGCATTTCACCTTTTACAACCAAAACACCTCTTCTTGTTCTGCACAGATTTTTCCCTCTGATGTCCTTATTTAACAAAAAAAGAAAGAAATATCCATCCATCCATCCATTTTCTTTACCCGCTTCTCCATTCCGGGTCGCAAGGAGCTGGTGCCTAGAAAGAAATATTTTAATTGAAATTACTAAAAATCTCAAATTCATCATTAAAAATCTAAGACCCCCACTCTGATTCTTAAATTGTAACAAGGTACTTTATGCAGTAATATGATATAATAATAAATCTGCTTGGATATTTTGAAAACTCTGTGGTATTACTGTGTCTGACTTCCTGTATATTTTTATTGCAGCTGAAGTAGCTTCTGCAACAAGCACTTGTGAACATTAGGAAAGCTATAGGCATGAAAAAAAGCGATAACTGTGCTAAAAATCAAGCCAAACCATCTAAAAACACTACTGATTTTTCAAATTTAAAAGAAGAACGCATATTTTTTGTAGTGGGGTTTACCGAAATGTTCATGAATGTTTATGAACAATAGTATCTTACCTGTTTTTGACAGATCTTTGAACATTATTAATTTGAAGAAAGTAAAACTTCATTCTGAATAAATTGATAAGCTCATGGCTAAACTGAGCAGGGCCAAGACCAAAATGGATTACTGTTGTCTTAAAATAACTCCAATGAAAAAAATGTTATTGAGGTTTAAGGGAACATGTTTTTGTAAATTATCACACTGTCATCAGCCATGCACAACAGGGTTTTCCCAGCAGAAATATTATGATGTATCTGCTGGAAGTGTAACAGCTAGCAGCTGCTGCTATCTACATTTGTAAATAACTGTAAAATCCTATATCAATAATCTTGTAATGCAGAATTGATGGCAATGTAAAAGTTTATAAAATAACATTTGCATGAGCGACTATGAAGTTTTTGGGATTGGAGTTAAACTTTAAATAGCAACAATCCCCTTTAGTCAAGGCCATGATTGGACTACTTTTTAGCTTGTTGATCTGGTTAGGATTAAACTATTTCTCCAAACTGAGGTTGTTGAAAGAGCTATCTAGAACAAGTAAGATATTAACTGTTTATAATCTTTTCAATGAAGGTTATGAACAAGTTATGATCAAAAGATCTAAATTACTGCTTTAAAAAGTGTAGAAAGTACTGGCCCAGATGGATATGACACTGTCACAGCTTCAGTGTCTAAACTTGAACTTGTCTCCATTCATGGCAGTTTCACAATAAGCTCTGAGACTGTGATCGTATTGATGATATTTTTCTTGTTTCCAGGTCCAGGACACAAAATGTTTAGGTTGTTTTTCAGTCACTGAGGCGAGCACAGAATGTGGGCTGATCACATTTGCCACCGAGTTCTTGACTTCTGGGCAAACTTTCTGCACAGTTGTTTGCAAGTGATCAGATAAGACTTGTCTGTTCAAACATCATCAGACTAGCATTGTGTACTGGAGTATTGACTCAAAGGGAGGTCATCAAAAACTAGGAATCCAAAATTGATGAGGCAGAAACTAAACCTGACCCGAACTAAAAGCAAACATCACTGAGAATCTGATAGAGAATGAATGAAACTGTGACATAAATAAATTCGTCAACATGGACCGGGTTAGTATGAAGAGAAGAAAATAAAACAAGAAGAATGAAGAGAACAGACTTTGGAAGTAATACATAACATAAAGTCAGTACAACACATTTCCAAGACAATCCTAAAAGAACGCAACATACACAAAATACTAAAATAATCAATTTTCTCAACACGTTATTACTAATTTTAGAATTGCAAACTGATTGTTTTCTTCAACGAAAAACATTGCTGCCAAAGGGATTCTGTTACAATTGTGGCTGTCCAAAGTGAGCTCAGCTTTCTCCCTGCCCTTCTCTGCAGCCTGCAGTTGTCACAGTAAACCTGATGTAACAACCAAAGAGCTCGGACAGCCACAACCCACGGTGCACACACTGCTAATTCACCATTTGTTTGTCTCGGCAGGGATACATCAGTACAAAGCGTACTCTCGTCGAAAGAGGAAGGGATCGATATGCAGCTGGCTCAACAAGCAGGATTTGACTCCAATTAGATCCAATTTCCAGGTATCATGCTTCTGATTATTTTGTTTTGACAGAGTTAGAGCTGGAGAGCACAATCAGCAGAAAAAGTAATGATATGTTCAACACAGTGTAGACTCAGGATCAGCTACCAATTAGATTGAAGTTGTTTGGTTGAATTTGAAGTTTGTTTTTATTTGTCTTCTTGGGAGTAAAGACAGGTAAGTTTTCTTTTTTTAGGCAGGGAAACAGCATCTGATAAAATGAATGACATAAATGCTTTTTTAGATATTAGAGTAAAAAATTTGGACACAGCTACCATTTTATATGAATAGGTCATATTGTGTTATGCTCATCAAACCTTTATGCTGACATCTTGTGGTTTTCTATATTTGCCATCCCCAACACTCATGTCTCACTTGTCGTCCCTCCTGCCTCACTCCTGTCAGGTTGCATCATCTTCAGGTCCTCTTCAAAGTGGGCAATGACCCCACTACATCAGGAAAACTCAACTAGAACGTGGATAGTCTCAGTCTTCAGAACTTTGGTAATAAGGTTGTGGTGGTGTATCATAGTGTGGCAGAATATCAAAGTCCTGGGTGGAGCATGTGGAAATGTGGGGAGCATGGTGGAAGCCTATTCATGATGAGGATCCAGCAAACGCCGGCGCGGCTTAGGGTAGAATCTTACTGTGCTGCATCCTTTGGAAACTAATTGGCAACTCAGAATTGTGGGAAAATAGTGAGGAAATAGGCAAACATAAAGTTGAAGTCTCACTGAATTGTGAATGTTTGCAACCAGAAAACCATGTGTCCACATTCTGCGCAGTCACTGCCTATTTTTGTGTGCAGATCATTTTGCTGTCCACCTCTGGCCACATTGTACTCACCCTGGCAGCCTCCCCCACATTTATGACCGAATCTACTGGAATACACAATTAATGATAAGCAGATTTGGGCCAGTTTTTATTGGTTATGTTTTATCAACTGGGTGATGTTTAGATCTGGATGTTCAGGGCTGTAGCCTCAGATGCTTTTTTATCAGAGAAGAGCTCCAATGCAGGTGTCAGAATACAGCTCTAGTGGTCTAAATATACAGAAACTAAACAGAGAAAAGTTTGAAACATGTTTGAAACACCTACAACAACCTTGTGACTATTTTCAAAGAAAATTTGGCACAAAATCTTTTTTGAAAATGTTCAAAATTCCAGTGACTCTGCAACTCACCACCCTCTGAGTCACAAGCATTTACGACTCACGCAAGAAAGTTGAGAACCCCTGCAAACTTTTCAATATTTTTTTCCATCTCAAATGTTGATTGGCAACTCGTCACTAACATTCGTAGCCTAATTAGGTACTACCTTTAGTTGTCAGAAATTAAAGCAGAACTGGTCGTGCTGGTCTCATGCCAAGTCCTTGAATGCTAAGTGCAGACATGAAATTAGTGGTGGTAGCACTGCACCAGCATGACATGATCTTTGAATGTGTAGCTTCATCTTGACAAGCCCTGAGAGAGCTGTGGCAGGGCAGGTAAATAGAGTGTGGTGAGAACTTAAGACAGTGTTTCAGGGACATGGAAATTAGCATGTAAGACCCAATTTAGTGAGTTCTAAAAGCAGATGAGAATCATGATTGGCTCCACGCTGAAGGAGGTTTTTCAAACAGGCCTCAAACCAGCCATGTTCTTGTACAGTTGGTGATGGAGAAGAGAGTGCACTGGGATCGTCCAGTATGAAGGGGGTCTTCAGGTACTCACTTGCTGAATTTGTGGAAACAGCAGAACACTCCAAAACACAATCATTACAGGTTTGTGTGTGTGAGAGTGGGGGGTTATTTATTTATCTATTTATTTTCTTTCTTGAATGAACACTTCAATTCTCTGTTTGGATAGAGACCATTACAGATCAGACAGCACATGGGGGAATGTGTCACGCTCAAGAGTCACAGGTGGACACGTGACAAGCCATTAAGTCTGTGCTCTGTCCCCCTGTAGAAGGGAGTGCCCTGGGTCAAACGGTTCCAGAGACCACAGAAGTGTAGCGGAGACAGGCAGTGATCATAACAGGCCAAATGGGCAGGTCTAATGGTGCAACAGGCTCCAATTACAGGCTTTTTTGACAGCTGCTCACCACCACTCGGGTTCACCTACACTGGAAGGCAACCAATGGTCAGCCTGTGGAGGACATTGTTAGCTCTCAAAGAGTTGTCTCCTTTGACTCCCTGCAGGAAACGATGCTCCACTGCACACAATTTAAGGGCACCACTGAGAGAGGAATTTAGCTTTATGAGCAAAAGGGCTCTCTCTGATAGTTGTCGATGTGAGTAAAAAAATTGGGGTAATGTCAGGTCTCTTTTTTTGTCTTTTATCTGTTTCTGTCTATTGAGGTTTTATAAACTTCAACATTTTCATGAGACAATGCTGAATTCTGGTGCACATCCCTCAGGTCCTAATCAATACATTCAGGGAAAAAGCAATTGGGAGTCATCTGAAAACAGTGGGGATATGTCACTGAATATAATTTTTCCAAAGAACCTAATCAAAATGTTAATTGTGGCACTCTGGAAATCTTCACAACTTCATTCTACCTGTGAGGAGCACATTAAATAAATAGAAGGTCCTTTTTCTGAAAAGCCGCTTGCTAATGTTCCCCGGGGTCATGCACACACATCTGTCTTCCAAGAGGGCAGCTTGTCCTGCTGGTGAATCACTCTGCAGCACTTAAAGAGCATCCGTTCTCTTACTGCAGGAGAAACCCGTCTACTTCCTGCTCTCCTAAATGGCTGCAGATCGTTACTGTTGATGAAGAGTGTTTTTCTTTTTCCTTCTCTGAGCAAGACAGGAGCTGTGTTTACAGTACGTGTTTGACAAAACACCAGATTTGTGCTGATAAACATATGAACACAGAAAATAAGTGTTGCTGTTGAATTTGCCCATGCTACTTCCAGTAAAATACACAGATTTAACAGCTTCCAATAAAATCATATAGACACATTTTATGGGCTTTGATTTTCTGCAACCTTTTAGAAAAACAAATAATACATGATTCATTCCGCTTGTTTAATACAGTAACTGTGAACTCTGAACAAGTCTTTAAGGTTTGGCAACAAGCTGTGCTGGAAGGGGAAGTTTTGAGGCTGAAAAACTAACTACTTCATATTTTGGACGACTTCCTTTGCACATTTCCATGTAACAAAAATCTTTGTGCTCCTGAAAGGCAGCAGTTTGTTCATAAAGGTTCTGGTGCACACAACTATGATTGGTCTGCTATACAGATTGCAGGGCATATGACAATTTTATGCTCTGCTGCACTGTTTCATGTTTTGCCTCATATGATGGGAAATTTTGAAATAATTTTTATGTGGGTCAAATCACAAAGAAATGAAGAGTATTTTAAAGTCAAGTATTTTGACGTGCAGGATGTCAGTTTCACAATGCAATACTTATATTGCTTATGTAGTAGGTTGAAGGATGGGAAAGTTACTGCATACTATAGCGTAAGCATGGTTTATGTTGTGTTGCTTTGGTTTAAGTGTCTCTTTTTGCTGGGGTTGTGTTTTGTTCCTAAGTATTCGATGCATTCACCAGCATCTTCTTGTTGCAGTTCTTCAATGAGTTTGTGGTAATGTCCGAATGTCAGTCTTCTTACCCACCATCTTCTAGGTCTTCTTGTTCTTTTTCCTAGTCCTCTCTGTTACTCTATTCTGGCAAATTTCAGTTTGCCAACTTGTTCTCTGTTCTTCTTGCTTTCAAGTAAAGTCCAAACCAAACCCACAACAGGAACTTGCACACAAATGTCTTTCATGTGCATGTTTATAGAGTAAAAGATAAGTGTGAAATTTAGGTTTTTCTGTAGGTACACATCATGTGACTAAACACAGCACATACCCTGTACCACAAACACTGTGTAGACATTGTTAGTACTCTTAAAATGCCACATATACTCCAGTAACAATATGTACACAGCTGTAACCACATGGCATTGTGAACAATATTGTATTTAAATAGTGCATATTCCAAGAACACAAAAAATTCACCACTATACTGTCTAGTGTGCAAGAGATTGTGTAATGTTACTGTTGGTGCATGTCTCTCATTATTATGGCCTATTTGCAAAGTAAATGGGATATTTTAAAGTCACTACATTCATGCTACAGAATGTTTAGATAAGACCAATAAATCTGTGGTGACCCAGCGTTAAATATGCTAGAGCAGGGGTACCAATCATTGGGCCATGGATCATTTGGTACTGGGCCACACAGAAATTAAAATGTTGTGCACATTAGTGTTTTGTTATGTGCATGAGTACCTCATACTCCCCATAACACCAGCCATTGTGTGGGAATGTTGTCGTGTATAAAACCAGCCTGTGATGCAAACAAGTTTGGGATCGTTGTGAGTATCAGATACGTAAAGAGGGGATGTGACATTATTTTCTTAGATCAAAACACAAGTTAAATACTCAAAAGTTAGATGGGGGTGTTAAGGCATGACAAAAAATACAAGTTACTGTAGCTCTAAAAGTCAAAGCATATTGTCAATATTGTATCTTTTACCTGTATACTGTGAGTTTGCCTTTTTTTCTCCATGGATAGTTAGCTCTTTTCACTCCGAGCTTGGATCCTCTTACTTGGTTGTCACTGACCTCATTGCAGCCGCAACCAAGTTTGCAATTGGCCTGTGGCATTCCAAGGTAGCTGGAGCACTCCTCCTACAATGTTGCTATCTAGTAATTCAACCCCTTCAGCCGTGATAACCTTGCCTCTCTTGGATACTTGGATAACCACATTTATCCAGTCGTAATGACTTTCCAATGTTCTTACTGTATATCCTGGTGAGGTGGATCCGTGCAAAATGAGTAAGTTTATACATTTAACAGGTTGAAACAAAAAGTTATGAAAGTTTAGTGAATTTAAAACACTTTATTTTTCCATAATCTTTGGTCCTAAACCTGTATGGTCATTCTGAGATTGCTGAAACTGGAGACAAAATGCTGACAATAAGATCCATAAAGTAATGGAGCTGAGTTATTGTTTCCAAAACTTTGTCAGATTCAGAATGTTGTTAATTCATAGTTGACTCACCAGTTTATAGGCTACAGCTTTTTCTGAGCAGCAAAATCTGTGTTTTGACCAAAGACCCCTAGTGCAACATCCTTCACCACAAACCAGACCTTTACATGCCAATTACTCAACAGATAATATCTGTGGTGACTGTGAGACTGGAGGGGGGGTTCATTACTACACTGAACCTGAACCACCATTAGCCTCTCCCTGGTAAGGTTATATACATACTCAATATTGCATTTCAGTGGGTGACCTCGGGGGCTGTGGTTTAACACGCTGACTCTCAGAGCTCCACCGAAGACTTCACATCTCTATTAGAAAAGTCAGCGGGTCACACTCTGCGCAGGCATTATTCTCATATTAAACACTGATCTGCTCTCGTGTCTCTCAAACCATTTGGTATTCCATAGACACGCTCTACACAGGGAGTCCAGAGAATCAGGGCCGCACCTTCTTCATTTATTTCTTCTCTTTAATTTTTATCCTCAGCCCTGTGGGACCATACTGGTGAGATTTTCAAGTGGGTAGAATAACATGGAAATCACAATTAAATCCCCTCTGTGTTGTAAGATCACATATAAGTACCTGTGTTATGTCGATCGTGTCATAGAAAATGGCTGTCTGTAGTTCAGTAAACACCCAGATGAATATGTTAGTTCACTGAAGAGTTATTTTTTTGTCTCTGACGGAGGTAGTTTGAGCTGTCGGGCCTGCATGATTGTGTTTTGTCTCTTTATGGTGTCAGTCATCTGCTCTGAAAACCACTGGCCCCGCTCCCTTAAGAAGTGTTGGGAAAAGAAGCTGAGAGCTTTCTGTTTCTGAGCCCTCCCCCCCTTTTAAACACAGTGTTTACAGTGTGAGAGACCTGCCCTCCTGTGCTGCCTGGATTTTGTCTGACAGAGAGGGAAATAGGCATGTCTGTCTCTTCTTCTTCCTCCAAGCAGTATCTGTTTTATTGGAAGTCTCTAGAAGTCAATTTCCAAGTCATTTAAGACTTGTCTGAGGGATGAGAGGGAAGCAGAGGTGTAAAAATTGCCCTTATGTTCCTGCAACACACACATATTTACTCTTGCGTCTTTACAACGTGTAGTTATTACTGAAAAACTCATATTCCAAGAATATACATTAGATTCTTTTTGTATTGTTGTTTAACCACAGAAATGAGAACTGTGAATGAATATGATGGCAGTGGGTAACGTCATCACATCTGAAGGTTTATATTTCTGCCTGCACCCTTCATGAACTCCAGCGTTTATATATTTCCCATTATTTCTAGTAGGGAAACACAAGGACACATAAGACTAGAGGTTTAATTATCTCCTCTCAGTGCAGCTCCTGCTCTCTGTGGTTAGATTAGCTACAATATTTACTTTTTCACTACTTTCAATCGCTGTTTTACTTTTTCATGTGCTGCCAGTAAATTAGCACAGAATAACAGTGCTTTTCTTTAAAAGCTTTTCATCAGAACTTCTGTCCCATTTTAACACTGCATTAATTGTTTGAAATGTACTATTATGCCAGTGAGCACATAAAAGGCTGTTAGTGAACCTGCTTTCAGTTGCAAAAACATACGATTATTTAGTCTCAAGCTACAAAATTACTGTTTCTGTTGTTTCCACAAATGTTGTCACAATAAAACTCCTAGTATTCCTGAAAGGGATGCATATCACCCACTGCCTTTTATGCCAGAGTATGAAACAAAAATCTTCTTATAATGAAAAGGGACTGAGTTGTAGCCATTTCGGTAAAACCTTGTAAATGATATGCAATGATATGTCAATCTCATGCAATCTTGCGAGCTCTCGCAAGATCTGCTTGTGCTTGGAGTATTTGTTAAGGATGACTTTCAGCTACTACTACATCAAATCTTAGCTAAACATCTGTACATCTGACTGAGTTATAGCCTTTTTTGTGTTAGCTAGGGTTGATTAGCTGTTTGATAGGTCTGACTCCAAAGGTTAATCAGCCGTAGATGTACATCCAATGATTACCTTCTGAAGGTTTCATTAAAATTCATGAAGCATGTTGGAAATAGACAGGCACACAAACACGGGCAATAATTAAGAAAATAAGAAAGCACAGGGGATAACAAAGAAAATGTGTTGTGAAAAACGATTGGACTCTACACACAACAACATGAAAAACAGTGCTGATCATGAGAAGTAATGATACAATAGCAGCATGGTGATGTTGCACACCTAAACATTAAAAAAGAAACATAACATCACTTGTGTCCCCTCATCACTTGGCATTCTCACAGCCATAACATTTTTTTAGTTCTGTGAGAAGAACTGGCAACATTACAGAGCAGTAAAACCCTAACCAGACCATTTTTATTGCAATGTGTTGCCTGCTAAAAGTGTTGGAAAGGATGGTTAATATTAATCTATTCAATAAACTTTACAAGCCAAAACATAAAATTTAGGAATGCATGCAATAAAATAAAAGTCAAAGTAAATTTAACAATCACTGCATTTGCTTTAAAAATTGTAGTCCAAATCTCATACCAGCTGTTGTACTAACTAGCATACATGCAGAGAATTACAGGTATCAAATGATGTTTTGATGCTTAAAAAAGAATAAAGCTGCTTGTAAGTCATCAGAGGTCAGAACATATTGATCGTGGACAATTGTTGGGCCAAAAGCAAAGGAAGGTGGATGTGATAGATCCACACTGAGCTTTAGAAGCACCAGAGGCTGCAGGAACAAGTGGAAAAGATGTGGACAAGAATGATTATATTCCTTTTAACAACTCGTCCATACCTGACAGAGAAAATTGTATCCCCGCAGATGAATATCTCACCCCCTCGGGGTCTGTTCAGCAAAGGTAAATTGTCGGCAAAATCTATTTCTGCTTGTAATACACAGTGTGCACTGGATTTTTCATGCAAATGTACAACAGCTATCACAAAATCCTGTCTTTTATAGAAGTTAATTACACCAGTGTGAGGTAGAGTTGGCTTTAGTGTAACATTGATATACTGATAGTTTGCCAAGAAACAGCTGATTTAAAAGGCAGAGTGATCAAAGCTGATTGTACCTATGGCAGCTCCATCCTCCTCACTTATATTTAAAGTTCTACCTCCAACTAAAGGAGACACGACTCATCACGGATCATCTCACTGCAGGTAAGTTATGTGTGGGCTGCAAATGCAGCTTTAGAGTGTAGAAAAATGTAGTTCTTTTGTGAATAACTGTAGATATAACCACAGCATTTAGTCTTTCTAAGCATTCAACTAAAGACAACTTTCCTGGCAAGAATTGCAGAATGAATAAAAAAGATAGAAACAACAGCACAAAGCTATGATCACATAATCTCCCTTGAACCCAGGTTGACTTTTTTTTACACACGCTATAAAAGAAAACACTGCAAAGAACATGCTCAGAGATGCACACCTTCCTCAACTGAATCCTTGAATTGTCAAAGCTAAGACATTTTTATAAGAAACCAAGAGTCAAGAATGTTGATGTGAAAGGTTGGCAGGAAGCGAAGGGAACTTTAAAATCCCATTTATTTGATATCAGAGAGTAATTACCTGTTCAGAACACATATTTCACTTATCCAGGCGGCAAGCACAACTATACAAAATAAAGCCTTTCATTAATTGAAGGAATGCATATAGCCCACCCCCCTTCGTGCCACAGTTTTAAACTAAGCTCATCTTACGATGAGAAATTGCAGAGATGTAACTGTTTCATCAAACCTTGTAAATTATGTTAACTACAATTAATTGCATGCAACACTGTGAGGTGTCATGCTCATAGTGTGTGTTGTGACTGAATTTCAGCTACTACCACATTACAAATCTTAGCTCAGTATCTGTAAAACTGACTAAGTTATAGATATTTCTTGTGTTTTTTAAGGTCAGTTGAAAAAAACATAAACCAGGCGTGAGTTAAGAAGAAACAAACAAGAGTCTCTGTCATGTAGGTGAAAGGCTGACAGGAAGTGAAGGGAACTTGATTTGAGAGAATATTAATGTTTCAGACACACAACCCTTACTTATCCAGGCTGCAAACACAGCTATGAATTAAGATCGCTTGAAAGCTGAACTGAAAAGGACTTTCAGTTTTACACATGCAGGTCCATTTACCTGCATTAAGGACCACCTTTCAACTTAAACAAAAAACAGTTTTAAAAAATAAAAAATAGGAAATGTAAATGATCAGTTTTGCACATGCTGATGAAAAACAAACAGTATCAAGACACATTTTGGGAAGTTTTGGATCAGGTGTTTTTTTTTGTTTGTTTGTTTGTTTTATCTTGAATGATTTGTAGGAAGCCAGCCAGGAGATTATAGCTCGTTTAGCTTTTGCCATTGATTAGAATGGGAATGTTCCCTTTAAAAAAAGTGAATTAATCAGTTTAATTAGAAAAAAGGCAAGATAACACCCTACCACTTGCAATGTTGGTGTTAAATAAAGAAAGATCACATGGCACAGATAAATTCAAAACCTTTCACAACAGAGTACTTAAAACCTCATTTGCAGAAGTTAAAAGTTTTCCAAAATCATAATGCTTTAAAGGGCTTTTTGTTGACTATTCCCTTTAAAAATCTGTGCATGACGCAGATGTGCACAGTTCAAGAGATGAACACTGGTAATTACTTTTCATGATCTCATCTAACTCTGCACACAAACACAAGTTTAATTGCCTGGAAGAGAAAAAACACAAATCCAGCTAATCTGCTCTGAGGGGATCAGATAGTCCCGAGAAGGACTTCATCTCTGGTGCTGCTGTGGAGAAAAGTTTCACAAAACTCTCCTGAATGTTTCACACCACACAGGAAGGAAGGCCTGGTGCACTAAGATACAGATTTGACTAATCTTGTACTTTGAGGGGTCTATTAATGAAAAAAAAAATCTATGTAAATGTAAGTATTTCTCCTCTAGTCTACTTGGTAGCAATACAAAATACAGCCTGGTACATATCTGGCACTTACCTAGTACAGACCAGATATGTACCTGGTATTTACCAAGTACATATCTAGTATGTACTTGGTACTTACGTAGTACGTACTGGGTATATACCGAGTAATTACCTGGTACTTACTAGTTACTTACCTGAACCTTACAGAGTACCTACTGGGTGCCTACAGAAACCAGGCTGTATTATATTAACTTGTAATTTGTTATCCTGTACTCACAGGGTGCATACTTGGTACTTACCAGGTACCTAGAGTGACCAGGCTGCACATATGCAATTATTTGTTAACCTGTATGACGACCAGGCTGTATTATGAAGTGACTTCTAACCCTGCACCTAATAGGTATATAGTTGGTACTTACTTTGTACCTGGTAAGCACCAGGTATCTACCCAATAAGTATCTGGTATTTAAGTACTGGGCTGTTTTGTTACTTATTGCTACTAGGAGTGTAACAAGATCATATGACATGAGATCTCACAAGATTTATTGTCGAGTTGAAAACTGTCTCATCTCATGACTTTACCTGGTAAACGTCAAAGTGAAGATGTTCCCACCACTTTAAATTATTTGTGTGGCAGCAGCTCACATGCTGGTCAGGCAGTAGGACCTGCAAGATCACATCAGTCAACTGTGTTGGGAGAGCAGCTTCTGCAGCTACGTGCTGAGAGGAAGAGTCTCTGTCAAGCTTTTATTTCAAGCAGAACAGACTTACATGTGCTGAGTAATTTTAAGATTTGCCAACTCTGAAGCTGAGAAAATAAAGTTTTAACCTCTTCGTAATCCATTAGAGGTAAGAGGAAAAAATTGAGGTGAAAATAAAATCTGGCTGCACTGTTTCCTGAGAGTATGCCCAAGCAAGCTGATAAATCATCTCTGTGTTCAGCAGTGTGAGCAACCTATCTCTGTGATGAAAATAGTGATTAAAAACACACAAAAGAGTTTGACTCTAATGTCCACTACAGTGAGTACTGAGAGTTTCAAACTTCTGTCATAGCCATAACACCTACAAAGTGTCTAATTGATTTTTATTATTTATTCATTTATTTATTTATTATCCACATCATACATCATATCCTTTCAATGTTTTCTCCTGTAATTTCAAGGTAAAATGTTTATACCTGTTAGAATTTTCATTGAGTTTTTTTTTTATCTTTTTAGGTCTTTTGATGGACTGTGGTAAAATATTTTAATTAAAAAGCAGTAAAAAATCAATTATAAAAGAAGACATAAGATTTTTTTCTATTTAAAAATGTTTTAATAAATTTGTCTCTCGAGCATTTGTGATGAGCATGTAGTTGTCAAATATTTTCTGCTGAGTTGTAAATGGTATAAGCGACTCACCAGGGTGATGCAGGAAAGGCGGCGGACTCAGTAATGGCACGCTCATCCCTGTCACTAATTGTGTTGTGGAGGTTGTAATAAAATGGTAGTTCTTGGGATGCCATTACAGAATAGGGTGTTGTGTAATGTATCTTACCCTATAACACAGTCTCCTCTGCCTTCTGCTGATATAGCAGTGCCCTCTAGTGACAAGATGCAATAACAGCAACAGAACAGAAATGCGTTCACTGTGTAAACCTAAGAACACAACGCAGCACAGTCTGCATCTTAGGAAACACTCTATCACTTTTCCTAATATGTGTGATTAATTCATTCTCAAAGTCAAGATTTAAAAATAGAAGAATCTTCTTTTTCTTTCAGCTGTTTCCTTTTCAGGGGTCTCCCCAGTGAGTCATCCTCCTCCTTCTAACTCTGTCTTCCGTGTCCTCTGTCCTCACTCCAACTCCCTCCATGTCCTCTCTAACTGCATCCATATGTCTCCTCTTTGTCTTTTTTCTGGCAGCTGCATCTCTAACATCCTTCTACCAATATACCCACTGTAACTCCTCTGCACATGTCCAAACCATCTCAGTCTGGCCTCTCTAACTTCATCTCCCAGTCGTTCAACCTGTGCTGTACCTCTGATGACCCCATTCCTAATCCTGTCCATTCTTGTCCCTCCCAAGGAGAACCTCAACATCTTCAGCTCTGCCACTTCCAGTTCTGTCTCCTGTCTCTTTGTCCGTCCCACTGTCTCCAAACCAAACAACATAGCTGCTCTCACCACTGTGTTGTAAACCTTTCCTTTGACCTTTGCTGCCACCCTTTTGTCACAAATCAATTTAACAATAGAAGAATACAGGTTAGTAATTCTGAATCATTGGACCATTTACATTATATGCTATTATGTTAGTGGAGCCATTTTAGTATTGGCTAATGTTAATTAGCTGTGGTGATTATCTTGAATTAGGGTGAATCCAAAAGTTACATAGTTATAGATGCAAATCTAATAATATTTCTCTGAGAATTTGAATAAAATCTGTCCAGTAGTCCATAAGATATTTTGCTAACAGACACAGCGTTGCCAAAGTTTTAAACAAAGATCTTGTACAATGTATTGCTCTTTCGCCTTCAGCAGTGGTCAATAATAAAGAACAAATAAAGTCAGAGATTACTGTTGTGTATGCTGTATTTTTGGTGCAGCACCTAATTTTCATTTAGAATTTATGAAGTCTGTGTGCAAAAAGGATTTTGTAAAAACCCAATATGACTGATAAAAAATGAGCTTTTTATAAATAGTTCTTTTTTTGATAAAAATCCTGCAGTTTAAACAGAGAAGTTAAACCTTTGTGTCTTTTCCAAATAGAAGAAGAGCACATTTGAATGTTTTTGACAGCCAAATCCAAACCAGAGAGAGAGGCTTTAATTTAAAATGAAATACAAGCCAGCCAACAGCTACAGGAGGAATTTGTTTTCTGATAAGTTCCCTTCCTTTTGTACTGAAATGAAAATGTATTTCATTACATACCTTCACTTTTTGTTCAGCTTTCATCTTGTTTATGTTATTTGAGCCTCTCAGTTGTTTGTGAGCCATAGCAGCTGCGTTTAATAACCCCAATTTCCCCCCAGAATGTTCTATAAATGAAACAAGGTAATTAAAATGCCTTTATGACATTACAGGAAGATGAATGTATAAAGCTTTCTGGCATTATTAGGTTGAGGATTTTGCTGTTATTATCAAATTTACATCTGGTTAAAAAATGTATTTTTTTTTTAGATTAAGACAAAAACAACTAATTGCGGGCTGAGCCAAAATGATTTTTTGAACTGGGTAAACGAGAAAAATCGACATTTAGCCATCTCTGTCCCTGTGTGTTTGTATTACAGCCAAGTTCGTCTGTGATATAGAAATGAGATAACCTGACATTTTCTGAATGTTTCTTCATCCACACACATGGGAAAGGTATGATAATGCATGTTTAATTATATTGCACAAATTATGAAGGTCTCTGCTGGTGAACTCTTCCCATAGATCAATATGTCCGCATGACCCGGCAAGTTAATCTGCTGAATTTCTCACTGCACTCCGAGTGCTGATCTGCATTTTTCTTTTCTGATGCTTCTTTTTCATTATCATCAAAACCTTCTGCAGTATGAGACATTTTTGTTCCCATCTGACGCTGGTGTTCTGCAGATAAAAACCCGATTGAAGTCGGATGATTTATTACTTTTGCTTGAGGTTTTGTTTTTTGAAATGATGTGAAATCCTCGCTGACACAGATTGACCCGCTTCTGCAGATTTCTTGTAAACATCTCAGATATGGATGAGCAGAGTCCTTCCACTGTTGACCTCAGCTGCACAGTGCAACAGCCATCACTCAAACCTGCTCATTTTCTCTTCTGCGGGGCTAAAAATGATGACTTGACTACTCTGTTGTGAGAGATGGTAGGCATTCCTTCTTTCAACGTAGTAATTTATGATTCCTGCGCAGAGTGGGCATGTGCTACCTATAGACTATAAGAGGGATCAATACTGCAGCTAGCAGAGCTTCCATCCAAATTATAAATCTCCAAGACATCTGAGGGATGGAGCAGGAGTATCGTGGTGGAGCGCAAACCTCCTTCTTATCATCGCCGTCAGTTCTTAAGCCCCGTCCCCATCATCTACACCCACACACTTACACATAAGATCCCAAAAGAATCAACATACCCAACTGTGACATGTTGAGAAATCAGTTCCAGTTCATTCCCAAGGCCATCGTTCACAATCTCTCAGCCTCCTGCGATGAAACAGCACACTTCACACCATTTCAGAGACTTAGATAAATCTTCAAGTCCAGAAGTACAGCAGTGTTTCACATTTGACAATAAACAATGTATCACATGGTAAAAGAAGCATAAGACTGTGATAGCTCTGTCTGCTTTGTTCCCAGTTTTCACATTCACAATAGATTTAAAGGTGTCTTAAAAGGGATAGTCTGATAGTGATGTTCTGTCAAATAGTTATCAATAGTTAGTACTTTATCAGCCTTGACATCTGTTATAGAGCGTGGAGTATGGAGAAAGAGGCAAAAGTATTTGTCCAGGCTAGGCTAAAGGCTGATCAAACAACTGGCAGGTGTTTCTAGGTTTTCAGGCCTTTAAAACAACTCTTTCTCAAAAAAGACATAGTGGTGTGAAAGAATGCTACACTGGCTAATATTAAACCTTTACCCTTCTGCATGACACTCTTTGTTTAGTTTGTTGCTGTTATTTCAACCAAGCAATGTTCATGTTACTACACAAGTGTATGTTTGCTTAACATAGATAGACTATGTATATACCAGTAGTGTCAATGGTGCCAAGGCTGCAAATGTATCAGTCCTTCAAGAGTTGAATAATCTTTTGGAATGACTAGACACACTGATTGAACGGCACATCAGCATATACATGCTCAGTAAGCTGCACAAATACATTTGAGTAGTAACACAAAGTTAATTGGTTGAGAAAACAGTGACTAATTCAACAAACGCTAACATGCAAAAATGTAAATATGAGCTGAAGTGGCTTTCTTTCACACCAGTATGAGCTTTTAAGAAAAAAAAAAGTTTTACAAGCCGGAAAATAATAAACAACAGTCACTTGTTTGGCTAGCCATTAGCTTAGCCTGGAAGAAGACATTTTCTCCATATGCCATGCTCCATGACTGATGTCAGGATTGAAAAGGTTTAACTACTGGTCACTATTTGAGAGAAAATCACTTCATAAATGACAATACTATGCCTTTAAATCCCAAATAAACTTTATTATTATGTCAGAGTGTTCAGCAAGGCTTTAGGATGAGAGTCACCCAACCTCAAACTAAATTATGAACCAGCAAAGAGGAGAAAGTGTCTGCTTGAAGAAAGTGTTTAAAAGAACACAAGTGCAGACTGGTTTCCATGAATATTTGATGATTCAGTCCTTGAGTGCAGGAGTGCAACACATTATTTAATGTCCCTAATGGTGCAAACTCCTCCTCTGCTGATGTGAATGTGAGCTGCTTGTCAAACTGAATCTCAGAGTCTCTCTTTGTGTTGAACAGTACAATCAGAGCATTGTCTCTTTGTAAGTTCTCATCAGAAATTACAGCGCCTCCAGAAATGCATCTTTCTTCTTTAGTTAGAAGTGTGTTACTGCCATAGCTCTGTTTTTCCGTTTCTTTAATTAAAACATTTGGAGCAACAGCAGGTTGAAATGGCTTATAAAAGCAATAGGAATACGTCGCATGGAGGATTATGAGAATCTAACCTGAAAGGAAAAGGTGCTTAGCTGTGGAATTACAGCTGAAATGAGTTTTAAATTGTGCAGTAAATGTTGGGGAAATTGGACACCAAGTGACGGTGTAAATTGTCTCCAGGAGGTAAGAAACACAATCAGGAGAGACAAGTGGACAGATAAGGAAAAGGAATAGTTTGGTAATGTTGGTTTTCAATGTAAAAGTTATAAAGAATTAATATATTATTCATTGAAGATAGTGCCTTGAATGGCTTCAGTTCGACAAGCCAACAGCTGGTCTGAGTGCAGCTAAGACCAAAATGGATTACTGATGTCTTAAAACGGCTTCGATCTCCAAGATTTTGCAAGGGTTCATGTAAATGCTTAAAAATCTAACAAAAACAAACCTTTACACTGCCATACATTTTGCAATTCAGTTATTTACACAGAATTCTCTGTTTATTGATACACGCACAAATAGTGACAGTAGCAGCAACACTTCTATTGCAGCCTGTGTCATGATTTCTTGTATTTTAGTTTTTGTCTTTGGCTTTGTGTTTTGGTGTTGTTTGTTTTGTTTTGTTTCTTCTTCTAATCTCTTTTGTATTTAAGATTCTTGTTTTATCTTTATATTTTCTGAGGTTATGTTTTCTGTCAAGTTTCGGTTTGGGGTCTTTGATTTCATTGTTTTTTGTATCTGGGTTTTGGTTTAGTTCTTGTCTGTTGTCATCTCCTACTTGCCCTCAGTCTGCTCCTGCTTGTCTGCCATGCCCATCTCCACCTGTCAGCAGTTGTTATCACTCACCTGTGCCCACTTTACCTCGTTATCCTCAGTGTTTAAAACCCGGTCACTTTCTCCACTACCCTGCTGGTTCATTGTCCTTGATTTGCCCATGTTTCTCGTTCCTTGTCTTGTCTTGTTTCACCTCACCTCTCCTCTCCTCTCCTTGTCATTATTTGGATTTTTGTTTTAGTTTGTTTATCTGCCACGTCAGCTTTTTGCTTTCTTGTTTTGTTTTCAGTTTTGAAATGAGTCTGCACTCCAGGTTCCTCTTTTCCTCAGCCCATGACAGCCTGGGGTTAGTTCTAATTCTAATTCACTTCAAGTTCAGTTTAATTAAGTTCAGATCGATTCAATTTATTCATAAAGCTATACATCACATCAAAAGTCATTTCAACAAAGGAAAGTCTTAAGCCTGGTCATAAAAGTAAACAGAGTGTCAGCCTCACAGACAGGAACTAGAAGTTCAACATGAGAGGAGCCTGAGAACTGAAAGCTCTGCCTCCCGTTCTACTTTGGATCTCTAGGAACCACAAGTAAACCTGCAGTCTGAGAGCAAAGTTCCCCGTTAGGAGAACATGGAACAATAAGATCCTTTATATAAGATGGAGCTTGGTTGTTGAGAGCTTTGTATGTTAGAGTAAGATTTTAAACTCTATTCTGAATTTGACAGGAAGCCAATGGAGAGAGGTTGAAACTGGAGAAATAGGATCTCTTCTTCCAACTCTCATCAGAACTCTGGCAGCAGCATTTTGGATCGACTGAAGACTTTTTAAAGAGTTTTTTGGACACCCAGATAATAAAGAACTACAATTGTCCAGCCTGGATGTGATAAATTCATGGCCCAGTTTTTCTTATAATTTTGGGTTGAGATGTTTTTGATTTTAGTGGTTTTCCACAGATGAAAGAAAGCGGCCGTACTAACATTTTTACTTTGGGGCTAAAAGACATATCCTGGTCAAAACTCACACCAAGGGTCTTTAATGTCATCCAGAGAAAGTGAAAGGCTGCAGGAATTAAATTTATAGAATAGCTGTAGCAGGAATTGTATACTCTTTCTATCTAAATAACTGCATAATGCAAAATTATTGCAGGATAAAGGTTAAAATAGTAGCCTTTGTGTGGCCTGCTATAATTTTGAAGCACTGTTGTAAGATGGCTACAATCAGCTCTCTCTGGATGATTTTTTTTATGGATAGCATTTTTTAGTCCAAATGGACACACTTCAAAATTAAATTGTTGCTGTCTTTAAATAGAACCAGTCCTAAACTATTTATAAATGGCTATTAGTTAAACTTTTAAGCTCAACTACATTTTGCATTACATGGTCAATTTGGCAGAAATATCATAAAACTCCTGCCTGACATGACCCCTGAATAACCCAGAAGTACTGTGTCATTTTTGCTGGTGCTTCATATTCTTGCAAATAACTTGAGAACTCCATGTAAATAACAGTGTGATGTGAAGTGTACAGGTTTTTAAAAAAGTGTTTGCATAAATTGTTATGAATTTTTGGAGATTGGAGTTGTTTTAAGATGGAAGCCATGTACCTAATTGTTGTATTTGAACTAGCCATCAGTCCATCAGTTCTGACAGATGAAAACTCTACTTCTCCAAACTGAGGATGTTCCACAACAAGTAAGATATGAATTGTTCATAACACAGAACCCCACTTTAAAAATATGAACTACCATTTTAACTCTAAGATTGCATCATGGTTCAGACAATAAAAGTACATTGTTTGTTTGGTTTTTTTGCCATGAACTCTGAATTAGTCAGAGAACAAAACTCAAACCTTGCTTACGTTGCAGAGTCCACCTTTTGGTAGCATATATAAAAGCCAAAGGTCACTTGCAGTCATTAGAAACAGCTAATCCGATTGTGTATTTCTATGCAACTCCTTATTTTAAAGCTCTGGCTGGATGAGCAGGAGAGCTGAATGTGCTCCTGTTAATGAGATACTGGTTATCTCTGCAGCACACTGCCTCCCACCCTCTCCAAGCTCTGCATTATTGTGCATCAGAGAGGAACGCTCTGTGTCATTAGCATTGAAAAAGACTAATGGAACTGTTCCTACCAACTCTTATTAGGGGTTACTATGACCCAGTAGAAGTAATAGACCTGAATGAAGAGATCTGGTTATGTGTGATCTTGTATGTAAAAGCAAAAAAAAAAGAGCCTGGAAACAAAACTGAGGCTTCTTGTGCCCGATGCTTCCTCACAGACTGTTCTCAATCTCTGGGTCTTCATTTATCCCTCTCTTTTACAAACGCAGCATCGTGGCTTATTAAAGAAAGGGATTGCACATAACATAGGAAAAATTGCAGATCATTTCAAACATAATGTAAATACAAGAGTCCATCTTCCTGAGGAGTGTTCCTATCTCACACATCTTACCACCATGATTACAGATTCATTTTTTTATCACTTTGACACCAACAATCCAGAGAGCAACAAGTCAAACGGCTTGTATAATCTTAAGCTTGTTACCTTTTAATTCAGTCAGTGAACGCGAGGCAAGAGCAGCCTGGTGATTGTGATTCCCCCCAAAGCATTTCATTATGTCAGCCCATGCGATAACATCTTTAATTCCATTTTAAATAGGTTTATGTGTCCATCATAAAAAACTCCCTCGAGGGTTTAATTATTGTTGTGAGATAAGCGGCTCTATGGGAAGCGAGCGGGGACAAAAAGGAAGAAAGTCATTTTCAAAGACAGAGACACAAATGATGTAGCTCTCGGTGTCTGATGATGTCCTTTTTTACTTCTTATCACTGGTGACATCACTTCCTGTCTCTTTCATTCATTTGGCTGTATCTTGTCATCTCCTCAGCTCAGACAATGGAAGCACAGCAGCTGCTATGAGCCTGACATAAAAAGAGAAAAGATTCAGTGTAATCTAAAATTTCTCTGATTTGAGCAGCTTTGATACAGATGCAACCCTACTGATGGCACCAGAACTCCATTTTAACTACAAAACCATTTTCTAGGATTATTTTGACCATGGTTTGAATTATGTAGGGGTTAGGGAAGGTTTACACACAAGAAATTAGGACTTAAACCCTGCCAAAAGAGGTAAAAACAACAAATTGTAGGTGGCTGAATTTCTAGAATTCATATTGTCTATAATCACGTATTTAAACTTTTTATTTCTCATAATAAAACCATAACAATTGTCAAAATACACGTTTTTGATCTGATTTTTTTCTATATGTGCATCATCTGTGATAAAAATAACCACTAAATAAACATAATTTACTATAACAAACCTACCACATAATTTCTAACAAATGAACAAAATCTGTGAAATCATGTTTTGTTGCCAACAATTATGAGTCTGTTTATTCTCCAAACACTGACAAGTACACTTCTCAGTATGCAATAGATACTGAGTCTGGAAATAAACAGAGTCAGAGGGAGAACGGTGGAATCAGAGACACCAGGTCGAAGGAGAAAAGGTGAAATTCTTTGTCTTCTTCTGAAAGGAAACAGTGACTAAAAGCTGTGAGGACATTTGGGTGGGGGTGAAATCAAGTGGCAGAGAGTCCTAAAGCAAAAGTTGGGGCTAAGATCATCTGCAAATGAGCTGTGCTGAGATATACTGAACTACTGATTGCTGATTTTAGTCATAAACAAAGGCAAGGAATATTTGCTGTTTTCTAACGCAATTCTTACAATAACCTGAATGAGTTTAGGTTACATAAACCCCCAAACAATCATTTATAGTGTTAAAATGGTAAGAACCCTGAGAAATATAACAATAAACACTAAAAAATCATGTATATTAACAGTTCTTACAGCTTTAACAATGGACTAATCTGACATAATGATTTAAACACCCCTCAAGTGCACTGCACCAGCTCTTTACTCTGCTGTTACATGAACCTCCCCCTGCTGTCATTTATGCTGTTAACTGAACTTCCAGTACAGTTCCCGTCTAATATTAGCTGCACAAGCAGACACAAAGTTATAAAAAAAATAAATATTCTACTTATTGTACTTTTCAGTTTTCCTTTCAGAATTTTGAAATTAGCTGTGATGTGTCTGATGATAAATTTTAGCCCTTTTAACTTACTTAACTAACTTTAGAAAGCTTTCTGAACAGATGTCAGGACTCCTTTTGCATCAGAGGGAGTTGTTGAACAGTCTCCTCTATATGCCACACATACAACAGGAAAAATGAGTAAAACTCTTTTTCAACATGCACAGTTATCAATAAATATTCATAAATCAAAACCCCTGATTATTTGCATTTAGATGCCTCTATAAGTCATAAAATTAAAGTTATCTTGTTCATTAGCATAAGTCATTAAACTTTAACTGAGATACTTTCTACTGTGTCATTGTTAGATTATTGAAGTTTGTTAGATTATCGATGGGTTAATTTTTATCGTCTGTGATCAAAACAGAAGAAAAAGAGATTAAATGAAAATTACTTTGTTATTAAAATTCCCACCACGTCAAGCCTTTAAAAGAAACAGAATCAGTTTAAATAATTGGAAAAAGTGAGACAAACTGAAGATTTGAGCTTTTGGAGTCTGATCATAACTTTTATCTTTCCATATTTTTTTAATGAACTATATTTATCTAATTAGGTTGAGTACTTATTTTTATTTTCCATTATGCTATTGTCAAGATAATAGCTAGCAACATTTATATTTTTTTTTATCAGATAATCTGTACTGTCTGTCTTTAGTGACAGTAAATGCTGTATTGGATTAAAATCTCGATCTTTGACATGGTGATGTTGTTGTTTGGAACATTGTGTAGCTCTGAACTTGGAAGGCGAAGGTTTGCTTTGTTGGCTTCAGAAGATTTTCTTTGTCACATTTGAATACAAAGAGTATTGTGTTTCATATAAACTGGTGGACAGAAGGTCATTTATTGTAATCTATATCTGCAGTTTAGTTGGCAGATACTACGTTAAAACACATAAAATACCAGAATAATTGTAAGACTTCTGCTACTGGATAGGATTGCCATCAAGTGGGAAAACAGTCAACCCAACAATTATAATTTGCTCCCTGATTTTGACCTTCATTCTGTTGTGCACCTATGTAAACAAAGTCCCACACGGCCAACAGTGAGACCCCTTGACTCTTTTTCTCAGTGTCTCCTTTGCATCAGACACTCGATGGTCACACATAAAATTACCTTCAATTCAAATTCTCCTCAGCTATATGGAAACTCCTTTCCATCTCACAAAAACAGTGATTGAGATAAATTCTATATTATTTCCTTTTACAAACTCACAAAACAAACAAAGAAACAGACAAAAAAAAAAACAACTGATGGTTTGAAGCTCAATGAACGGGTTGCGCAGTAAAACGGGTAACCTCTTAATCTATTTTCTTATCCACCCCGTAATGTTTCTCTGAACTGTTCTTTCTTGACTCACGGTAACCCACATCCCTCCCACACACTCTCTGACAGTTAGGTAAGCTGCATTTATCACTTTCTGCTGCAGGAAATGATTACCCCTGAGAGCCCTCCTGAAGAAGACGGAGCAGAGATTCACTTCTCGAGCGTCGCCGCCTAACTAAGCTCCAGTTCTCAGAGTAAAAGACGAAGGAGAATATGAACGCAGGTCTTCTTTGAAACAATGCTTGCAGCGACTTACTCCTCATCAGAACCTTGTGAAGTTTTAACCACTAGGCAAATGAGAAAAAGAGAGATTCTTTTACCGAAACAAAGTCTCCACAGCTGAATAAACAGCTGATATTCTGTTTTACCTAAAGGTTATATTTAACAACAAATGTGCTCTGATATTTGAATTCCCCTGGCTGTATAGATGAAGTGTCAGCTGAAGACAACACTGATGGGAGTTTTATTACTCCCCCTAATGAATCATGTTTTATTAACGATAATGGAACAGAATTACCTTTATCTCAATAAAGTTTTCAGTCCCTGCCCCATGCTGTGCAAAGCTTTGAGCCCTCATTAAACCCTGTACAGTTGTTTTCTCAAACTGAACAAAAATATACACGCAATAATTTTGTTTTTTCTCCCCTTTTTTCATGAGCTGAACTCAAAAGTCTAAGCAGTTTTCTATGCACACAATAGGTCTTTTTCTCGCAAACATTGTTCACAAATTGTAGGGATCTGGAGTTCTAGCCCCGCCTTGGGGTGGTTCCTCCAGTGTTCTTCTTCCACAGGTGATGCAGATTCAGGATAATGAGGACTGCCAGTACTTAAGCCTCCAGTTGAGACCAGACTTTCGCTGGAGCATCGAACCTCCTGGGTTAGACTCGCAGCCTCCGTTTCTAACCAGAGCCTTGACTAAGTATTGACTACGTTTTCTATGCACCTTGTTTTTAGATACCTGGCCACGTCACGGAACTTTGGACTCACCTGGAACACCTGGATACTCACCTGGACGGGATTACTGGCTAGTCGAATTCTGGATCACCTGAACGCTTCCTTCACCTCCTCCTCGCCGCTGGACTCCACCTGGACCTGTAAGACCAAAAGAACCACAATTAAGTTATTCATGTGGTGCTCAGCTGACAGTAGGATTGGTGCCTGAGACTCACCCTGTTCCTCCTGCTTTCCAGATCCTACCACGACGCACGCACTGTACATATTCACCACTTTGTAAATAAACACACTTACCTTCAGCTGCTGTCTCCGTGTCTGGACATATTACCCCGCGTTCTTGTCACAAATTTGTGTAAATCTGTGTTAGTGAGCACTTCTCCTTTGTTATGATAATCCATCCACCTCACAGGTGTGGCATATCAACAGGCTGATTAGACAGCGTGATTATTGAACAGGTGTGCCTCAGGCTGGCAATAATAAAAGGCCGCTCTAAAATGTGCTGTTTACTTTTACTGTATTGGGGGCGTCAGAAAACCAGTCAGAATCTGGTGTGACCATCATTTGCCTCGCGCAGAGCAACATATCTCCTTCACATAGAGATGATCAGGTTGTTGATCGTGACCTGTGGAATGTTGGCCCACTCCTCTTTAATGGCTGTGCCAAGTTGCTGGATACTGTCAGGAACTGGAACACACTGTCATATACGCCAAACCAGAGCATTCAATCCAAGATCTCTGTGGGTTGTCTGATATTTGAACCTGTCTACAACCACCACCAACTCATACTCTTCCAAGAGTGCAGCAAAACACCATCTCGGCTGCAAAGAACCCCCAGACCAAGTTACCCCTCACTCTGGAGCCGGTGTCCGGTTTACTCTCTGTGGGTTAAATTCAGCTGGCTAAGAACAACCTGCAGCATTTTAGGGTGTTATACTCAAAATACTTCTGATTTTGGTGTGAGTTTACACTAATTTAAAAATTGCTTTGATACCAGATTCTGCTTCTATGAATTTTTATTCTATTATAAAAATTTGCACACTGGAAATTCATTTTTTTACACGATGGGCAGCACAAAAAATGTTGAAATAGTGCAAGTGTTGCCTTCTATACAAGTCTTCTAGTCAACTTGTAATTTGCATATCTATTCACTAAGTCGTCTTTTATTTTAAGAAAAGAAAAATTAAATGACCTAAATCTGTTTTTGATAATTGGAGCATAAAGGTATCGAACCATTGTGGTACAGACATATAATAAGAATACAGTACAGTACAGTAAAAAGAATACAGTAGTTACAAAAGTTCATTACTCCCATCTGAAAGAAAAAACACTTATTTTTTTAATGTATATATACTTTTTGCTAACAGCCATCTGTAACACCTGTATTGAAGGGGATTTAAAGATGTAACCACATGAATAAGAACCTGGTTTCCTAAAATTAAATCAGATATGTTGTGAATAATTTACGAAGAAGATGAAATTGGCTACAAATGTTGGGATTACCCCAGTTTGACTGATATTAATTCACTTTAACGTTTTCATGTCTTGTAGTTAGTGTATATGAACTCTGATGTCCCTGTGGTCATGTCTTTGTGTATTGTGAACCTATTGTTGTGAGTTATGTTTTCCTGGTGAAGTAAAAGTTCACAGAGAGGTCAGTAAAAGTAAGAAAAAGATTAGTACCTTGTACAGTTTGAGCTTTGGTCGTAGGAACATGTGCCCATTCCTATATAAGCGTTTACCATGCAAACAAAGGAATTTTGAAGCTGTAGGTTCTCTCATCCTAATTTTAGAACAAGAGATTGATGAGACCAAACACTGTGAGCTTTTATAACACACAGAATCCCTGATGAGTGATAGACTGACTGTAGTTCACAGAGCTGAATCAATATAAACCAGTTTAATAAAAAAAATGTGTGAATCTAAAACCAGGAAGTTTTCTGTAGTCCAAATTTCAGCTTGAATTTAGATATTTTCAGACTAAACTTTTTACATGATTAAGTTTTGTGTTGCAACAATAAATGGTTTCTATAGTGTTTAACAAGCTTCCAACAAGAAAATTATCCAACAATTAAATGGATGGATGTGAGGAAGGTGCGGTTGTGGCCTACACAGGCTTTTGGTTTCCTCCAAATCAACAACTCAACTATAGGCAGGTAATCTTACCTTTATTTAAAATAGAAACAGTACATAAAACCTGTTACATATTACGCATTGTTAACTTGCACACCTATCCCCTGGTTAGGCTCCCTCCTCCATTTACTTGATGTATCCATAAAGTTATTAGACAACAAAGAATACATTTCCATTGTTGTGCTGATGACACTCAGTTATATTTATCCATGAAACCTCATTAATCCAATCAGTTACTTACATTACAAACATGTCTTAAAGACATAAAAACCTGGATGACTCTTATTTTTTTGTTTTTAAGCTTAGATAAGACAGGTCAGAGGTCAAGCTCACAAGAGCCCCTGAGCTCCAGCTCTGAAACTCTGCACAGTAGGAAGTTCAAACTTGACGGCTGTACTCCTCGTGTGTCGACGATCAGCATTTCATAACACCTGTCTACAACGGATCAGCTCTCACACCGACGGTGTTTCTTCAGAAACTTTCTAGTTTAAATAAAAATTCTGTGGCCATTCAAAGACCTATCCACAGCAGGTAAGATGTTTTTACACAGATCCGAACTATCCATTTAAAGCAGCTCCTACCATTTCTTATTCTTGACATTTGCAGAAGTTTGTTAATAATGTCTGCACTTCTGTTCTGGGAGACATCTGACAGTTATTGTGGGCTGCCATCCTGCTTGTTTAATAAACTCTCAGTTTCTGGATTAGATTTGTGTTCAAAGAATCATCTGTGGCTTTGCACAGGCAGTTCTTATGTCAAAACAATATATTAAAGGAAAATAAAAACAAAAACAGACTCATACAGCTGTCATTTTGGCCATATAATAAAAGCCTAGAAATATAGGGGAGATGTCAATAAAAAAAATTTAAGCAGGTTGTTTTCTTGCTCTGTAAGTTAAGCAGCGTGTGTTCAGCAGGTGCATATTTTGAGTGAAAATACCACAGGTTAGAAGAGGGAGACATGGTATAATGATTGTTGCAGCTTGCTTTGGGCACAAGAGGTTATTCTTTGTCAAAAAGAACAAAAGCAAGTCGAAGCTGCGGCTAGTTGGTTTGGCGTTTTCTCCTGTCGGGTCAGAAAAGTTCTGCTGCTTCCGGGCTCTCTGGTACCTATACCTACAGTAAAAATAAAAATAACATGTAAAACTTTCTTTTTCTCAGGTCAGAAAATTCTAAATAATTGAAGATTTAAGCTCAATATTTGTAAAACTGACAGAGTTAGAGAAATGTCTTTTTTGGCTATTGTTGATTAGCTGTCATTAGCTGGCCATTTGGATTTAGGGTTATTCCAAAAATTAAACAGTTGTAGATGTACACCCACTGATTATTTTCTGACAGTTTCACTGAGATTTGTCCTGTGTTTTTTTTTAGATAGTTTCCTATCAGAAAAATAGTTTTGATGCCAACAGTTAATGCCAAAGTTTTAAGCTAAGACGCTGTGCAATGTTTAGCGCTCAGAACACGTGTTGTGAAGGGCTCTCAGCTTCAACCACACAGGATTTTAGTTCAGCATTTGTCTAATTGACTAATTTTATAGTTACATATATATATATGTGCACAACTATAAAATCAGAAAACATACACAGTCACACACACACATATATCTTATTAAATAATTCTGAAATAGAAATATTCACAAGCAAAGCATCAATAATTATTAAAAATGGCATATTGTCTTGTATTTGGAAAAACAGACTGAGCCCTTGCACTGTGTAATAAATAACCTTATATGATTAATGTGTTTAGTTATCCAGTTCATAAGCACTTCTACCCCCAGGAAAAAATACCTTTAGAAAAACACTTTATGTACATAAGTTACAATATGGTCTCACAGTAAACATAAGCTAGACGTAGGGAACCTGCAGCATAATTCTGAACTGCCATTGTTTTTTGAATTAGACATGATTTTTCAAAAAAATTTGTTATGTTTACAAATGTCAAGAAGTTACAAGCAAAGGGGCAACATGCCATGGCTCGCGTTTAAACAAGTTTATTCATCAAAGTTATTTATTCATCAAATAACTATAACTTTATTCTTTCATCCACAAAAATCCATGTTTAAAGCAGCACAATGACAGCTTCATACCAGACAGAAATGATGTCTGATATCAACAGCCATCAAGTCAACTCTGTCGAATGGGCAACCACGTTGAAGAAGTTCATTTCAGGTTTTTCCTTTCAAGCTGCTCTGTACACGTTTGGCTACAAGATGTCACCAAAGAGGACTGTGTTGGATAACTTTGCATAATCAAGCCTTTTTCAAAACAAGCTTCAGTGCATCAGAAAAACTTCATTTGGCCATTACGACCTTGGATCATCCGCGTTTTTTCCTCCCTCAGTCAGTACTTTTCTACAGTTAGCCTGCTCCGCCCATTCACACCTGTTCCCTGCCTCCTTGTCACAGCTGCAGCCACTCCACTCATCAGCTCCAGTCCATACATTCTTGCTTGTGTACCATGTCTAGTTACCCTTTGGTTCCTCCTTTTGAGCCATGGTTTCCTGCAAGGTATTTGCTGCCATGCCAGCCTGTTTTGTGTGTGTGTGTGTGTGTGTTTTGTTTAATAAAGTTTTAAGTTTGCTCAAGCTCCTCGTGTTTGCAGTTTGCCTTCCTGGGTCCAACCTCCACTGAACTGTGACACTTTCTGAAAGTTTCGGTGAAATCCATTCACAAGATTTACTAAAAGTCTGACAGAGATGACTCCAATAGTTATTGGTGAAGTTTATAAAACAGATCTTGTGCGCTCAGACCTATTAGAAGCCAGAGTATAAATCAAGGGGTCAGTTTCAGCTCTTAACTCACTAAATTGTAGCTCAGCATTGTCAGATTGACCGAGTTACAGCAATTTCTTGTGTTTGCAAAGATCCCATTGCTGTGGTGGCCATCTTGAACTGGATTAACTTTAAAATTGTGGTGAATCAGGTGTAGATGTACAGCCAATGATGACTTTCTAAGAGTTTTTCCTTAAAATCTGTGCTGTGATACATCAGATATTTTGCTAACATAACAAACACAAAGGCACTGAAAAAATATAATCATCCTTATGTATTTGGCAGCAGGCAATACAAAAAATTGTCTAAATATCATATTAAAATGAGAAATTAAATAAGATTTTGGCTGGTGTTTGCATTTTTGTTTTCACTCATGTTCTGGACTTATAAATTTTAAAACGTGGTACTAATAATAGTAAAAATTTAGAAGTTTAAGAAGCTTCAATCACCACACTTAGCGTGTTGTGAACAAAATGGAGCATTTGTCACCGCCTGCTTTTTGCGTTATGCCCTACATCTCTCCTCTCTTCTCCAGCGTGCCCAGCTGTGAGCGCACATCTGCAGCAGAGTTTCCCACTGATTTACATTTGTTGACATCAACTGGAGAGAAAGTCCTGATCAAAGCATCTGCACATTGTCCAGAAAATCTGTGAATTCATGCGTAAACACAGCTGATGTGAGGCGCGGAGTCCCACACTGTGCCTGAGAAACAAAACCGACGTAGCTAAGGGTTATTGAAAAATCAAATTGCAATGTTTTTCACGTGGCACAAGAGCTGCTTTTAACCCGCAGAGAACTGCAACGCCGTATATCATTTGTGGGCTTTTATCGACCTACATGTTTTCGATGATTTGTTTCTCGATTCCCCTTTCGTGTTGGAGCCAGTTTTGATACGTCAGAGAGAGAAAATTGACTTTAACCAGCCCTCATAGTGTTACCGCAGGAAACTACTGAGCTGCCACCGGTGGAATCAGTCTCAGAGGTAAAACTGTCTGAAACGATGGCCCCTTCCCATCCTCAGCTTCATCTATCAGAGGCCTGACACAGGTCGAAGAGATTGATCTCTCCTTCACGTGGCTCTGACACCCAACGAGCCCCGGCGAGGCCTGTTTAACAGGAGCCATCCTCTCTGCTAATAAAAAGCACCTTTTCCCCCCTAAGGCATCTCACAGGGCGCCATTTGGCGTATAACTTTTTTTTAAAGTGGGATTTATAGACCCCACAGTGGGGATATATGACAGAGCATGGTGAATTAATTATTCCAAAACAATTTGATATATCTGATTATTAATTCTGGGACACGAGCTCGCTTAGTGCAGAGACTGCTTGTAAAGGTTGGATTTATCATGTTGACATTTTGCTACAGCAGATCCTCCTCCCTCTCTGTCTCTCTCTCTGTCTCTCTCTCTCTCTCCCTCACTCACTCACTCCAACAATGCAGTTGTTCAAAGCTCTGCCCTACAGCTCCCCCCCATCACCACCACCTCAACATAAAGGGGCAGAACACAAATGTGCCCTTTTCATCTGCCTTTCTGCCTCTTTTCCAATGAGAAAGCTGCGGATGTTTTAGTAAGAGATTACAGAGCGCACACAAACATGCTCGTTGACAAGCAACCTCTCTCTGCTGGTGTGCCATGGATGGTGGAGCACGCAAATGAAAGGTCAGGCCCATCAGCATCCATCCCCCCACCCCCCCTTTCAAACAGCAGAGGCGACGGACTAATCCAGCCGCACAAGCAAACAACAAAGACAGCAAGAACTCCAGTAGATGCATCAATCTGACAGTGTTGGAGAAGGTTAAGCCCCTCTGTTTGTTCGGCAAGTGCTCGACATCAGCTATAGTCTAACAGCTCAAACACATGCAAATGAATAAAAGGCGAATGTTTCTGTTCGGGCTGAGCTCTGTTCCACATAAGACTGAGTGAAATACCATGTACCGCTGTGATCTCTGCAACGCTAACCTTATGAGGAGGCATAACGAGCTGCTGAGCCATCAAAAAGAAAGAGCTGATCTTAAACCTTTGAAATTGACTTCATGCCAAGAACTGAGCTTCCCACTGGACTTATGGGCCACGAATGCATCACACTATATCATTAAATTAAAGGCCTTGCGTTTCTTGAAGGAATGCATATTGCCTTCCATGTTTCATGTCAGACTTTTAAACTCAGATCATCCTTTGATGAGAAATGATGGAATTACAGCCATTTTGGTTAAACCTTGTAAATCCTGTGCATTATGAATGACTCTCAGCTACTGCCACACCAAATTTCAGCTCAGTATTTGTTAAATTGACTAAAATATAGCTATTTTCTGTGTTTTTTAAAATGACTTGGCTGTGGTGGCCATCTTGAATCGAGCTGGCTCCAAAACTTAGTCAGTTGTAAATATCCATCCAGTGATTACTTTCTGAGAGTTTCATTAAAATCTGTCCAGTGTTTTATGAGATATTTTACTGACAGACTTGACTCCAATCATTAATGGCAAAGTTTTAAACAAAGGTTTATTCAAGCAATTACTTCTTAGGGTATGTCTTCGGGATCCGTCTCAGTTATTCTGTTTAATTGACTGAATTATACCCATTTTCTGTGTTTTCTAATGAATGTTGGTTGTGGCAGCCATCTTAAAATGAGTTGGTTCCAACATTTGTTCACTTGTAGATGGGCACCCAATGATTGCATTCTCAAAATTTCATTAAGATCCATCCAGTGGTTCATGAGATATTTTGTTAACAGACAGGGTAGACAATAACGGCAGTTTTAAATAAAGGTCTCACAAAGTCTATTAGTGCTTGGAGTATATGTCAGTAGATGCCAGCAACTACCGCACCAAAATTTTATCACAATGCTTGTAAAATTAAGTGAATTATAGCCATTTATGAGTTTGCTAAGGCCGATAAGCTATAGTGGCCATCTTGAATTTGGTTGACTCTAAAAGGTAATGAGTTGCATGAAATGTTTACTTTCTGAGAGATTTCTAAAAATCTATGGTAGACACAGAAGCACACACAGAGGCAAAAACATTCTTGCCCACATTTCACCTTTCAGTGGCATGCAGTAATCAACAAAATGACAACCTTTACAGTGATGAATCTTTGAAGAAATGTTTGAAAGGAAGACAACACATTTTATCTGTATTTCTGAATATCAGCCATCGACTGCTTTATTTTCTGTCACGTTTGCTTTCTTACATCGTCTAGAAAAATCTTCATTTTCAAATTAATGATACAACTCTTGTCCAATTACCTTCTTACCCGTTATTTCCAAGCTATCAAGCCCCTACTTTTCTAAAATAACGAGATTCAAATGTATAAACTAAAACTGACACTTCACTAATTTGGAAAAATAACTGTCCAGTGTTGTCAAAACAAACTTGAAACTCCCACCAAAAATTAACTTAGAGAGGTAAAAGCTTGTCTTATTTGTCTATTTGTTGCCTCATCGTCTTTACTTCTCTTCACCTTCCTGACTGTGACCTAGAAACTGAACAAAGTGTTTTGAAAGATGTTTTATTTCTTAAACTGAACTTGACGAAGAGACAGTGTTTGGTGGAAGGGCTACATGTATACTTCAGCTTGTCCTTTGCAAAACTCCTTAGTATCCATGACATCCAAAGTGTTCATGACATCTCACATTTTAGACTGAAATAAAAACAGATTGATTTGGTCTTAAAATATCTTGTATCTATTGTTATATTTTATGGGTACAGTGTAGTGTAGAGTAAAGGGTCTCATGTGGTAGAAATCTGTGAACTCAAGTCAAAAGACTGTCTTTTCATCTCCAGTATGACAAAATACTGACGTGAAGATTTTTTATTTTGTGCCCCAGAGTCACAGTGTGAAATCACAGCAAACTGGCATGTTGTGAATAAATCTTTGATGTGTCTTTTGATTGGGTTAAAAAGAAGATATGATTATTGCAAAAGGCAACTGAAAAAAAAAGAATGTTTTTATTTACTATATCAGGTCTTTGCACACTTCCATTTTCCAAAGCAAACAGAAATGGTTAAACACATTATTACAGCTATGCTGCATATGTAGGAAATTAAATGCATCTTGAGGTTTGGTTTTGGTTTCTTGGGTGCAATCAGGGACATACAAAATTAATACATAGTCGTAAAATGAGCACAAACATGAGCACAAAGAGAGGAAGAAAACACTGCAAAGGAGACAGAGCTATAAACAGATGCAAAATGTATGCAGATACATAATTTTCAAGGACTCCGAACATTCACACACAGGGACGTAGTTTATTATACATAACATAGACATTCAAACTATGTTTTTGTTAGATAGATGGTTACGAGACATTGCTCAGATAATCTGACAGTCAGCTGCACAAACAGTTTCAACTATTAGCAAAGAGTTTGTTTTGCCTTAAAGCTCCAAAGCTCCATTTTGCCTTATATGGATGTTTTTTATTTGTTCAAAATTTGGACATCTGCTTCTCTGTACAGAACTAATTATCCTCAGTCTGAGCAAAACGTATTGTGAACATCAGGACATTTCAGGTATCCTGAGCCTTTTTATGGCCTGCTGCTAAAGGCAAAAGAGCAATAATGCTTTTGCCTGTCTATGTGGGTTTGTTTGTCTGTTAGCAAAATATCTCATGAACCAAGAGATAGATTTTAATGAAACTCTCAGAAAGGAGCCATGAAACCATGAAAGGAACCATGTACATCAACTGATTAACTTTTGAGTCAACCCCATTCAAGATGGCCACCACAGCTAATCAACCTTAGCAAACACTTAACTCAGTATGTGCTCAGTCTATGACTCAGCCAGTGTTACAGATATTGAGGTAGAGTTTGGTGTGGTTGTAGCTGAGACACACTGAACACATATTCCAAGAAGTGACATGAGATGTCCCATGAGTTCACACATAATTTCATATACAATGTTTAACCAAAATGGTTATAACACTGTCCTTTCTCGATGATAGATGATTTTATGGCATGAAAAGAGGTAGACAATGTGCATTTCTTCAACACTAGACCTTTAGGTTTTTACAGTAGTCAGGGGATATTTACAGAACTGTACTTCAATACCATCAGTCTGCAAAGATAAAGCAGCTAAATTCATTTCAGGCTGATAAGATCAGATTCTAAACCATCAGTTGTTGGACAAAGTATTCGGAGAATTTACAAAACCTACACCACTCTACACATACTCTGTCATGTAATGAAACATTTCCAAATGTAGTTTTATACAGATCTATTTGAACACATTATGAAGATGTAAATGTATAAATTGCTGTAATTGATGAAAGCGGGGATTAAGACGTCTGTCTGCAGTAACTTTTTTTTTTCATTTGATTGATTCAGACATTTAAAAGCATCCCAGAGACTCTATCACAGTGTTTATTTTCTCCAAACAAACATCATGAATCAAAATTCTGAAAGAAATGACAGCAAATCTTCTCATATGTGGACTTTTAAAACTGGTATTTATCCATGAAAACTGTTCAAAAGTTTCTCAAAGCTTGTTTCTAATTAGATAAAATACAAGTAAGCATTTGTGCTCTGTAACTATGAGATATTATCTCCACTAACGCTTTGCACACTTCATAAAGGTCATCACATTTTTGTGTCTAAACCTTATTAGGAAAAGAAATTAGGAACTCAAGCTGTCAGATAAATGAAGTAGGGGAAAAATAATTTATTTTGAAAAAAAACTAATTACAAAACTTTGTAGATTCGCAGTATTTATTAAAGTACATTTTTGTTCTTGTAATGCTTCAATTTGGTGTTGAAAAATTGACTAGAAATCTCCAATTATGGTTCTTTTTTTCTTCAAACATAAACAAAGACACATTTAGTTTACTTGCTCCATATTCAGCATCACCACAGAACCGACACAGAAGTAAATTAAAGGTTTAGCATTTTTGAACGAATGCATGTCGCACCACACCTTTCATGCCAGAATTTAAAACCAAGATGATCTCATCATAAGAGACAGAGTTATAACCATTAAGTTCAAACCTTGTAAATGAAATGATACACAATCTCATAGGAGATCTCATGAGATCTGTAAGCATTTGAACGATGTATTGAGGATGACTTTCAGCTACTGCCATGCCTAATTTTAGCTGAATGAAGCCTAGGCGTAAATTCAGACTGGAAGACCTGCTTCAGCCTCACCTGCATCTAATCGCTGCGTCGAGCACCTCCACTCCAGCCTATCAGCATCAGACCGCGCCTCCATCTCAGCCCATCAGCGTCCGACCGCGCCTCCAGTGTATCCAATCAGAGAGCAAGCCTTCATTCAAAAGGACTTCCATCGTGGCCCCATCCATTCGCCGGCCGAACTTCAGCCCACCTCCGCCCCTTCTCCACCCCTAGTTTCCCAACTCGCGTCGAGGTCCGAGCGGCAAATATCTTATGTCATTCATGTCAAATAAAACCATTTAATTGCAGCTTCTCTTTGTCGTGAGTCTCTCCAGGTTGAAATAACTGTAAAATTGAGTTATCTTGAATGGAGTTGACACCAAAGGTAATCAGTTGTATATGTACCTCCAGTAATTACTTTCTGAGAATTTCATTAGTGTACGTTCAGTGGTTCATGAGATATTTAGCTAACAGTAAAGACAAATAAACACACGCACAGACACATGCAGAAACACTAGGTAAGTAGAACAATCCCAAATCTAGCTTTTTAAAGTTATTTTGCACCTCTAAATTTGTATATATACAGACCGGATGAGGGGCGTTTTCTCAGCTCATCCGAGACAAGACCAGAGTGTTGCTCAAAACAGACAAGTTCTGACACGAGTGACCTTGAAAAGAAATTTCAGTCCTTTCTGATGTATCAGTAAAGCACACCAAAAGCCACTCAGTAGTCATTTCCCAGAGCTCTGAGTTTCATTACACTTTGGTTTCCTGAGTTGTATTTGGGCAGGCTCTGTGTGTGCCCTTGATGTGATGAGAAGTGTGAGTTTCTGCACAGGCCATGCTGTTAGAGCGTACAGCACCACGCTGCCCTCTCAGACACACTGCCTCATAGTCATAATTTACATCCCACTTGAAACATTTCACTCTGGCCTCTCTGCTGCCTGTTTTCCACACACTTCCTTACACACGAGCGGGCTAAAAGCACTGTCATTACTCCATCACGCTCTTAAAGCGGTGTATCTGACCCATTAGAGTGTGCTGGTGGGAGTAGAACTGTGAAATAATGATCACTGAGAATTCTATAAAAAGAAAACTGCAGAGAGCATTTGTTGGTCACAGCAGAGGAGCGATTAAGGCGGACTGATTGAAAGTGTCCCACGTGAGCAGACGTGTCAGACTCAGGGAAAGTTTTGCATTCGGTGTAATGGGCCAAAAATCTGCACCGCTTGGCTCCTCTCTCTCTCTCTCTCTCTATCTCTCTTCCACTTTGCAGCGCTCTGCTCAATTAATCCAGAGCCTCTTAATGACCCTCGAAGGTGACTTACTAGATAAGTGCAATTACACTGGAAACAAGGGTGCTGCCAATTAGTCCTCAAGTCTCCCTCCATCCTTCCAGAAGAGGCTGGGCACATCCCACTGGGTGAGCCTGTTTGTGACTTCATTAACAGGCTTCTAAAAGGGGAAAATGAACGCTTGGCCTAGATCATGCGCCGGCGGACAGGGATCAACACCACATTTGTAGTGTTTGTCCTCACTTGTTCAAAAATAACAGCAAAAGACAAAAAACTTTGTATGATTTTTAACACCCAGGCTTCTTCAGTATCCATACAGCCTGTTTGCACACTGGCTGCAGTTCACGTTCGTTTTTCTGCTGCTGTTATTTTAGGCTTGAAGTCTCAGGGGAAGCCAGTCTGATGTCTGAGTTTGATAGCATGCCAACAGCTGAAGATAGTGATGATAAAGATGGTGATGAGGCCTCGAGTGACACCAAGGAGGAGGTCTCACCCCTTTATCTTCCCCTCTTCCTCTGTGCAGCCTGTTTACCCGTCTCTAATTGCTCCCCCTTTTGTTCTTTCCTGAGCAAATTGTTAATGAGTATTTCCTGCTATGTAGACGTCAGGACCACAGTCACTTGTTGTCTGCCAGCACAGACTCAGTGAGTAATGGGTGTGACTAATGCTGCCTGGCAGCTTCCACACTCGGCCCTCCCTGCCATCTGTCCCCTGCCACCCCTCTGGGTGGACTGGGGTGCTCTCAGTGGGTCTCAGTAATCACACACGCACACTCATCATACACACACACACACACAAACTGTACAGGCAATTTCAGCTCTAAGACAACTATCGAAAGGTCTGAGTTTCACACGCACTCAGTGCCTCTGCACCAAATGAGTCACACTCAAAAGCTTGAGTCAAACTAATGTTTTTAAGAACACTTTATGCACTCAAGCTCATTTGTGTGCTGTTAAGTTTGCAAGAGGTTGTTTCCAGACCAATTAAAATTGAGTAATAAGCGTCTTACAGATTTTCCTCAACAGAAAATAGTAATGCAATACAGCCAAAATATTTTAGCTTTGAAACCATTTGAGTAAATGATTACAAAAATCCTAAATGCTAAATTGTTGATTTGATGCTTCATTTGATCCAGAGAAGTGTAAACTGCCTTGTAATCACCATGTTTGACAAGGACAATCATTAATGTTGTACAATTTACTTGTGTTATTTTATGTAAGTAGTGGGATTTGGATTGTTCCAAGGAAGAAGAAAGAAAGAATTTTAAGAGGGAAAATGCTCTTTAGTGCATTTAATGTAATCAGATTAGCTTATCACAATAATACAATTTCAGTATCTCAACAGTTATCACTGTAAGGTAAGGTTTCAGGCTTGTGTTTTTGCCAATTTGCTTACAAATTTTGGCAGTTGCGAGTTGCGTTATTTGGAGAAATTGTTGCTGCAGTAAAGTAGTTTTAGGGAGGGTTGTCTCTTTTAAGCCATTAAGGTTATATCCTAGTGGGCTGCCACTGTTGAAAACCAGTGGCGTCATTAGGCCTGTTTTAGGGGGGCTGAAGCCCCCCTAAAATGCTTTCAAGCCCCCCTAAATAATTTTGGTGTCAAATTTTTTTTTTTTTTTTTTACAAAAATTCAATATAATGTGGCCAGAATATGAGTTTAAATAAATAACCATATAATTAACAAAATTAAAAATATATATATGTTCATTTTTCTTGTTAAAACTGTAAACATACTTGTTGTTTGATGTTCTGAATAAAAATATAATTGGTTGCTTAAAACATTTACACAGTAAGGTATCTGTTAAACGTGTCCAAAAATGTGGAAAAGCAACTCAGGTTTTGTTAGCTGTTTGTGAAATTTTGTTCCCGCCCACTATGTTTGGTCACATCCTGTGCATCTCCTGGGGGCTAAGCCCCCCTTGTCCTTAAAACCTAGTGACACCCCTGTTGGAAACTAGTTGGTGACTCAAAATTGAAAAAAAGAAAAAGGTGAATTTTGAGTTGCAGTCTCACATAATTCTAAATGTTTACAAGCAAGCAAACAGCAAGCTGTGCTGTTTCATTTTGAGTAACCAGTTTCTGAAAATCACATGCTAATTTTGTGTACCAGGCTTTTAAAACTGCATTCTAGGCCGTGCACATTATATTTTTGCCTACATTGGCAGTCACCTCCATGTTTATGATTTAATCTACTGGAATATACCTTTGCTATGAAGAAAGGCACGTTTGGACCAGTTTTTTTTAATAATTATTAATCATCTGCCTGGTTAAACCTGAACATTTGGACCTGTATTTTTGGATGTTTTCTGTCATGGGGAGAGCTCTTACACAGGAATACAAAATATAGCTCTAGCTTTTTAGAATTACAGAATCTAAATTTGAAAGGGTTTGAGATGCCTGCAACAACTCTGCAACTATTCTGAGAGAAAAGTTGTTGCGTACATTTTTTGAATATGTTTAATATTCAGCTGTGAACTTCTGCAACTCACACAAGGAAATCTAGAACGTTTCAGACATTTTGTGGACTTCAAATGCTGTTCACCAACTAGTAGCCAACAGTCAACCTGTTTAATCAAGCATAAATTTCATGATTTTTCTCTCTATAGTAGATCTGTCTCCATCTGTCTTCCTGTATGAAAATAGTTTCTGCAGCTACTTTGATAACAGTACTGAGGGTTCAGATGGTGACATTTAATCAAAATACAAAAAGACTGGATTTAGCTGTAAGTGGCACATTTTAAGGGCTGGCTGTGGAAGTAAGGGATTAACTCCTGTTCTTGTCATGGGACCTGGTAACACTGCACCCAGTCCACAGAGCAGAACCAAGACAAGGTAGCCTATATTATTGGGAGTATTAAAACAAAAAGTAAATCAGCTTGATTGTTGGTGCAGTTTGACACTTGTATAAAATCCAGAACAAACATTTTATTTGTCATCAATCAGTAGTGTTTGAGAGTGCAGGGAAACTCTTTGCACATATACTATCTATGTATATTACTCAATCAATCAATGTAATGAATTATTTGTTAGTTGGAGCCCTGAAATAAATATGAGTATTTGAGCACACACCTCAGTGTAGCGAAGCATCAGCTCACAGGCTGTGTGAAGGACAGATGTATCCAGGATGTCAGTGCTGGCTTAAGATAGAGAGAAGCAGTATGAATCTCATTACAGGGACCCCTGGACCAGCCCCTGCAGCCAACTGAATCACTCTGAGGAACTTTAAATTAGTGTCCAATGAAGTAGGAATTGATCCCTGGCCCTGTTCTGGTTCTCTGGGGCAGTTTGAAATGTGATGCTGAGAAGCTACAGCTTTGGTGGATTTCTGTTATTTGTTTGGTTTTTATAAAATTCAAGTTCATTTATAGATGGAAGACAATCAAGAACACTTTCTTTATGCTATTTCGATGGTAGAAAATTACTGGAAAAACTAAGACTGGAGTTTCACTCTGAAGTCTGTTGTGTTCCTTGCACTTAATTTTTGAAACAGCCGGAGATATGCTCATATACTCACTATGTACTGTGCAAGAATTGGACTAGCTATTTTAAGTTTTGGCACTGCACTTTTGACACTTTTACAGCAATCACATCAATTTAAGTTTGAGCTGCTGCTTTACTCGTTTAGAGACAGTTAGAGGCGTAAACACTTTATTTATATTGCCTTGTCTAAAACTAATGTTTTTGTTTCAGCTGGGAAATTTTTGTCCTTGAAATTAACTTTTATTTAACAATATTTGGGCTGCTTACTGCTAACAATGCTAACAAATAAATAAATAAAAATATTTAATTTAAAGGTGAACTAAAATTAAATCTCAAAAAATTGACATTTCATGTGTTTGTTAGTCAAACACATCCCACACAACATTCCAGGGACCCATTTAAGTCAATAATTTCCGAAGTGAGGGATTTGTGGGGCGGAGTTCCTCTCCATTTGCCTTTCTTTTAAAATTAAAAATAGTTAGGACTGCTACTGGCAAAAGGTCCTGTTTTTTTGGCTTGAGGTCAGTCCACTGCAGTAATGAGGGTTCGAGCGGTTCTTCTCTTTAAAGTGGTCCAAACCCGAGTTCTGATAGTAGCTCCCACATCGGAGCTTATGGATCCAAATATGAGGAAGGTTTTTATCTTTTGGGAAGCTAAAAAATGAAACTCCAATGGTATTTTAAGGCCAGTTCAAACAATTAATTCCAACCCACTGAACCATGTTGTACCTGTATTCATCCACTCACTGATGAATTACTGAATGCTGAGAACCTCAGTGACTTAATGGACGTCACACATCAGGGGGTTACTACAATAAATACTAGAGGAGCATCATGTATTAAGATCTGACAATTGTAACGATTCAGTTAGTTGCAAAGTACATCATTCTGTTAAGGTTTTATTAAAAGTTTTTTCTTGTTTTTGTGTTGTGTATTCCACTGCATGGGAGGTTTGCATGAGGTTTTGACCGCAAGAAGGTCCTGGGTTCAAAACATCAGGCTGGAGTCTATCTGTGTGGAGTTTGCATTTTCTCCCTGTTCATGGATGGTTTTCTCCAGGGACTCTGGTTTCCTCCCAAAGTCTAAAAACTTGCATGTTAGGATAGCTGGTGATCCCAATTTGTTCAGAGGTGTGTGTGAGCAGTTGTCTGTCTTTATGTGTCCTTGTGATGGACTGGTGACTTGTCCAGGGTTCACTCCACCTCTGGTCTGTTGACCACTGAAGATCAGCACCAGATTCCTGCAACCCTGAATATCAAGCAGGTACAGAAGATGCATGGATTAATGTTTTGTATTCCAGTGTCTGTTATGAGTTCTAGTTATTAGATTCTATAATTTTGAAAATGTATTTTTTTTCTTTATGCTTCCTATTTGATTCAGTCAATGTTCAACCAATAGACATATTATAATATTAGACAAAGTGTCCAACCTACTCTCGTTGTTGGGACTTGAAGTCAGACAATTTATGGAAGCTGCCATGGGTTTTTGGAACCAGAGTTTGCCCATTAACAATGTCAGGTTTAAGCCCTGGCTACATTCGAAGCAGCTTTCTTTTAAGCATGAAATAACTAATTACAGCTAAACTTTATTTGAACATTTGAAGCATTTGAACTTACAGCAGCAAGGTAAGAACTTTGTGAATCAACAAGAGTCAAGACCTGAAAAATATATATTCTACCTATATATATTTTTTAAATTATTATTTTACCAACAGCAATATCCCATTTGTTTACATGGAGGGTCAGGACTTAAAACTTGTACAAGAACCAGCCGACAGGGAAGCTGGTCCCGTTCTGGCTTTAACTTCTGGGTTCACATTTGTCTATTTGTGTACAGTCTTTGGTTTCATCATGTTTTACATGTGTTTTTGAGTAATTGACTTCCTGTTTCTAAGTCACACCTGGTCTCTGGACACTGATTGCCACTCACCTGATGTTAGTTTTTTAAGAGTGGCCTCAGTTCACATTCTGCCAGGTTTTCTCTGGTCTTGTTTTGTTCATCGTGTTAGCCTTCTTTCAGTTTCTGCCTCTCTGGATTCCTGTTGACTTTGGTTTCCTTTAGATCACCTGCCCTGAGGTCTTTAGTTTAGTATCTTTTAGTTGTTTCTTAAAGACTATTAAAACAGTCAATCCCTCGAAGAGAATCAGTTTAAGCACAAAAAGACAGCTGACTATTTGGTTTTAATACTGGTTTTAAAATATTCCTCACTGCTGTCAACAAACCATGACATCTTATGATGCATCGCCGCAGGCCAAAGCAGAAACAGAAAATGAAATAGGAAAACAGTAAAGATCATGCAAACAGTTTATTACTTAATTCTGAAAGGCACAGTAAATTACAGGAAACAAGCCCAATGTTTGCGCCACGTTATGAGCTGCACAAAGATGAAGCGATGCATCAAGAAATGGATTTGCCACAGATATTTTCAAAGGTCACTCTGCTGGGCCATAATCTCATTTAAACTCAATGAAATAAACATATTCGTGGGAACTGGACACAATTGTTTTTGAAGGGGTGAAAATTGATTATGTGTAAAGCTGGGTGCGGAGATCAGTTGTGAAGCAGGAATGTACCCGTGAGATAAAATAAATAAATAACATTAGGGTTATTTCTTTGTAAAAACATCTAACAGCAAGTAACTGTACAAATCAGTGCTTTTATTCCTTTTGTTTTTATGCTTTTTTTCCTTTTAATGTTTCTGTAAATTGAAATAATGAGAGTATGAAACTCCACTGGAGCAAACCTCTCATTAACACCGTAAAAGCTTCATTAAAAGGTTTCTTTTCCTATATTTCTAACATGTTTACTTTCATTATTTGGGAATTTCTTGCAACCGTACAGCAGCTGCAAATTAGTCGGAGTAAATCAAACACTCAGCAGAGAAAAATACTCCCCGTTAATAATGCAGACTAAAAGCATGTACAATTGTATGACCGTGTGTTATTCTGGCAAAAATAAAATCATCTTATGAAGCATCTCTTCTTCCATCTTAAAAATCTGATATTAAAAATTGCGGTCTCTGCACATCTGCTATTATTTTGTTATTTTTACTTTGGTCTCAATAAAATGAAGACACATTTTCTTACCATCAGCTCCTCATTTCAAACTTATCAGCTGTTATTGGAATCATTGGAGGAAGGCTGCTATTGGCAAAGGGTCCAGTGAAAATATGCTTCAGTTGTCACAAAAGCTCCTTTCATATTGCTTTAACTTTTGCAGAGAGAGCAGATTTTTTCTTAAGAGGGACACTTTCTTTGTTTTTTTTTTGTTTTTTTTAATAATAGAGCATTGAATAGGATTTGTTTCTATGGCAACCCCTCATAAGTTGGCTGATGACATTCAAAAGACTGAAGTAAATGTAAATTCAAAGACTGTTATTTATTGTTTCCATCTATTGTCTGTCCGTGTAACTGCACAACACGCTCCGCCTAACAGAGCTATCAAATGTGTCTTACGTTTCTGTTTTCAGCTCCATAAAATTCTTCATAAAAAGTTTTATGCGCTCATTAAGCTTTTAAAGTGTCGATTGTGGTGCTGGAAAAACACAAAGTATAACTTTATAATCTATCTGAATACACAAGCCTGCAGAGAAGATTTTAGGTTGCTTCCTAAATCGATAGTAATTCAGCTGACGCCAGAGGGAAAGCAGGTAATTATCTGAAGGTTTTCAGGTATAATTGAACAGATGTGTTGTGAAATTGGTCAGCTCACCACTGCAATGCCAGTAGTACTATCCTCCCACCCCTCCACGGTCCACAACACACAAACCAAGACAGCGAGAGAAGAGAAAGAGAGGCAGGTTTACAGTAGCATCATTACAAAATGCAATTTAGTTGCAACACACAACAGTTCACCCCAGAGACTGCTGGGGAGGCAATTAACCTTTCACCTCTCTGAAACACAAGTCGCACACAACTGCAGGCCTACAAACCTGAAACTTTCAACCTTTAAGAACCTTGATATGCAGCAGTTTGATCCTGTTTAGAATTGAGTTAGTTCAGCCCCATCATACATCATTCATACCCTGAGCATGCTTTGCCTTCCGCCCTCTGGCCTTAGCACCACCAAGGTTTTCATCTGTGTGGGGGCCCTCCAGCCACGGGCTGCTTTTGGTGATAAGTAGATGGTGAGGCCTTGCCTGATGAGTGGCTTCTTCCCTCTACCTCTTCCCCCATTTCATTTTTGCTGGTTTTAAGAGCCAGAGTCAAAATGCAGTGGCCCGAGGCTGCTGCCTCCACTCCACCTTCATGAGTTCGTCAATATAAAACATCCGTCTCTGCAGCAAAAATAGATGGCGGCCGCTAAGAAATCTCCAGGTTTCTTTGAACAAATACACCCATCAGGTTTCATCACTCACATGCCTACAACAACTGTGAGTCATGGCCCGTTAATGAAAACTCAATCAATAGGACAACCCACGGGTCAAACAATACGATGAGAGATCCTGAGCCCCATTTCAACCCACTGGAACACAAAAACAATTTTAATTTTTTTTTTAGATTTTTTCTAGTGGAAATTATTACAAGTGCTGAGTGTTAGTTTCAAATTTGAGATTAAAGAAATAGAAAATGGAAGAAAATGTATTTTTATGCAATTTTGTGTATTAAAATAGTTTTATTTTAAAAGCTCTTCTCAGGGAATTAGTTGTACCTTTAAAACCTAGCTTGAATTTGTTCATTTAACAAGTAATAAGCAATTAAAACATGTGAACTGTTTCAGCTTCTTTCAAAAAGTAAAAAATAAAGCTAAACCATTAACTATAAATTAAGGTGCAGAAGAAGAACCCAACTGACTTTTGTGCCAATTAGTGTGGTTAGCCTTTCATTTCCTCTCCTAAATTCTTTTAACAAGGAAATAAATATGGAAAGCAACCCTGCAGAACACAATACAACCGTGTAACAGGAGGCAACATGAGTAATAGGAAATGTTTTACCACTTTCAGTCACTGGTGTGTGTCACATCCAGTGTGTTCGGAGCATAGGATGGAGAAGCAAATGCTGACAAAGTCCAAGCTGGAAGCAGCAGCTGAGTAGTTTTAATGACAGACAAGTAAAGTTCCAGATGACAGCTGGGAACAGGTTTGGGTAGTGACTGGAACGCAATGGTCAGAAACAACTTTGACAAACTGGCATGTGAGAAACTGGAACTATGAAAATAGTGGCAGAGCTGCTGTAACTGGGAAATACGAGTGGGTTTGTTGGCAGGTGTGTGTGGAATCAGGTGAATATGACAGCTGGGGGGAGACCGAAGGCATCTGGTGACTGGATGCAGTAACAAAGATCTGGCATTAGTCCTTCTCCCAGCAGACATTTCATCACTTTTGGAAATGTTGCACAGTAGTAATAATGACGGCTGCATTCCATTTGAAGGGAAGGTGATGCTTAAGTTTGCTTAATAGAACAAACTTTGTACTTACTGGCAAAAAATAAATAAATTAAGGACACAGAATGCACCACAAGGAATGGTTTAATTTGGTTGTAATTTGGTCCACCTGTAAACCAACAATGGATATGTAAATGGTTTGATTTGAAAAAAGCTGGCACATCAAGAACAAGCACCAAAGAGTCTGAGTGGTGGCATCACAAGTGGAGCAATAGTGTTATCAGGCATTTGCCAGAGCTTCTAACAGTCAATCAAAACAGTGAGCTTTCATACTCAGAGGATGCCTTAAAAATGTGTTAGGTAGAATTACCACCACTTGATTGAATTTGATAAGGTTTGATAAGGATCCTATCATGGGTTTAGATGAGGCTTGATGGTTGAATCGTGCAAATGATTGGCATATTGGGCATACAGATGGAACTAATGGTTACCTGAAGATACCCACACATGAAGATAAGGATCCTTTTCACCCAAGACAGACTACACCAAGGAGAGTCATGTGCCAAATCAGCCATCTCAGACCAGAGCTGACATGGCTGAATTAGAAAGGTACCATAACGAGAAGGCATGGACTGATGACAAATGGAGTTACATCATGTTCAGTGGAGAATCTTGATTCTGCATTACTATGAATGACCACTGTGTGTACATATGACAACACTGAGATGGGAGAGGATCAGTCCTGCCAATGTTGTATGGAGGTACACCTGCATTACTCATACCATGAAGGTGTGGGGTTTGCAGTGTATGACTTCAGGACACTTGTAGTTAGGATTTAGAGGACACTGATGGCACAGAGCTACATCAGTGACATCCTCCATGTTTTACAGCACCCTGTGATAGTCATTTATTAAGACAACACTTGTTCATTTACAACATGTGCGTATATAGAGTGCCTGCATCGTGTTGACATCCTCCTCTGGTCATCCAGGCCCATCAGTCTTTCGCAAATTGAACACATGTGGGATCAGTTCTGTCATCATCTCTGACCCAGTTCCAGTCTGTTGGATCTTGAAGCCCAGTAACAATACCTGTTGGTCAGCTTCCTGCAGAATAGGATACAATAGCTGCACAACTTTGTTCCACACCAAACTGCTGCTTTTATCCACACCAAAGGGGGTCCACACTATCATAAAACCAGCAGTGTTACCTTGTATTGCCAATTTTGTTCTTCATTATCTATTTGATCTGATGCTATAATCTATTTAAATGATTTTCCAACACCATTCCACCACTGTCTGGGTGCTTAACTTCATTTTGTCAGTAAATGTATTTTTAACTACATGCTTCCCCTTTAAGTGGGAATCAAAATGTCATCAGTGTAAAGGTTTTACATTGCTATGTGACCCTTTTTTTGTTCATGCTTTTTATTAAAATTTCAGGCACATACTGTTTCTGAAAAGTATAGGGAAAAAAGCTTCTGTAAAATCACCATTTGGAGAATTACTCCAATCAGTGCTGCTGTGTTTGCTAAAATGACTTTTGTGGTTGAAATAAGTAGTGCAACTCCCCAACTCCATCTTTATTAATGTCGTTGATTAAAAACGCACATTTCTCTTTGTGCTCCTCAAAGGCCAAACATTTGGAACTCCTCTTAAATGTTCCAACCATAGGACAGCAAATCTAAATATTTCACTTTTTTACAAAGCACTCATTCCAGCACAGCATCAAGTTGCCAACATGCAACTTGCGTGTGTATGCAGCCTCCTGTGGAGCGTGTTTTGATCTCAGCTTTTCAAAGTGGAGGCGTCTGTCCTCCATTCATTCCAAAACCACAAGACCTTCTGTGCAGCTGCTTCTTTCTCCTTCCTCTGGATCAAGTGACACTGATAAAAGCTTTCAGAGAAGCAGCGGGGATGTGTGGGCTGAGGCCTAATGCACATCCTGATGTTTGAATAAAATGCATCTCTAATAGTCAGTCTCAAGGTCATCATATCGCCACGGCAAACATTGTTGACATCAATAAAGATATTTGTGGCTGGAGGCAAATGTGTGCTTTGAGATGTGATGTTTTGATGGCTACAAACAGCATTATGCATACATTAGCGCAGTTGTTGGTAGACACAGTTGACTGTGTGATGACATGAGTCCTTGAGAAGTGAAATGAGCCTGAGATGATGATGATAATGATTCCTTCTCGTGACTGTATTCTTTGGCTTTTTATGAGATTCTTTGCTGCTTCAAATCTTGCTTTGCTGCTTTGATCTTCCTCTTCCTCAATACACACTCCTATTTCTAATACACATTGGCTTGATTAATTCCTCATAACCTCAGCGGAGCACAACAAGCACACTAATTTAATTACATTCTGTGTGTTTTTAGCGATACAGCCACTAGGTACCTTTATAAAAGTGAAATTCTGGACATTGACTGATTACGCTTTCTTCTTTTACACAGTCCAGTCTGACACTAGAGGGAAATGGTTTAAACTCGAAATCGACAACACATCCGAGTGTGTATTTTGATGGTATGTGTATCAGCTGCTTCCCTCTGATAACTGTTGATGCAAAACAAAAACACTTAGAATTTTCTCTCAGAGTATCTTACATACATCCAGCCAGAAAGCTGCAGAGGGAAAAAAGTACCCTTTCTTTTTTAACAAACTCTGTTTTTCTTCTTGTTTCTCCCTCTGCTGGTTCCTAATAAGGGTGATCAGAGCTGAGTGGCCTAACAACCTGACCCTCATTATTACTAAAAGTAGTAAGGATAAGATGGGCCTCATTAGGTCTAGAGCCAGAATGCCCCTCGGGGGTCATCACCCTGAACGTTCATTGCACTGCTCATGACACTGCTGCTTGTAGATTGTCTCAGAGTGTCTCTGAAACCTTTGCTCTACACCCAACAGCATCTCAGTTACATAAACCATGCTGCAAAGACTGGTGTGGCTGTGGAATTACTTTTCACATTACTTTCACTGCTACTTGTGCTTTTCTACCCTACCTGAAAAGATTTAGATACAAAATGCAGGATGAGCCTGATCGACTATGTGTAGACGCTTCTACTGATTTCCATTTATTCTACTTTACAAATTCTGAAGGCCTTGTTTTTGTTTTGCAAGCAGACGAGGGAAGAACACAGTTTTTATAACTTTTAGGTAAAAGTTGTTTTTCTAAAGTGCTGAGGACTCAAAAGCAAATAGCAGTCATTCAAAGGCTGTGTTTTGCCTCAAAAACAATTAATTTCATATGTATGAATGTAAGATGTAGCATAATTCTACAAGAACAAGACCTTGAACATTTGAAAAGAAAAAAAAAAGAAAATTTCCTCTAGGAACATAATATTACAGGTTTACTAAGACATATTTGTCTGAGTGAGAGCAGAAAGGTATTTTAATGAACAAGTCTGTACAAGAATTGTGAGCCAGGACTTTACTGAGCAGAGGACCTCTTTAATTAAGTATAATGATGTTGAATGATATAACAATCCAACATCCTTGAAATTACATCAGACACATCATGTTCAGAGTCCAGCCTCATGTTCACAGGTCTAGCAGGAACTCACTTTCAAAGATCTGCTCATGGTGCTGAAGTTAATCCTGTTACTCTCACAAATCTGTACTTTACAAAATTAAAGCTGGATACTTGAGACTCCGGGTTTATAGACTTTCTAATTAAACTTTTCAAATATTATCAAAACATAAAACTGAATGTGTACTTTTATTACTGTTCCTCACAAGACTGAATTGTTACTAATTAATATGTACAATGATTGACAGTGAACAAAGTTTATTTTGCTCCGGTCTCAGTAACATTTGGTCTATTTAAATTCTGCCTGAGTGCTTGTGTTGGCAAAATGAGCGCTTCACTGGGTAAGTTAAATAATTGACACAGTGGATCAACACACTCCCAGAGAAACAAAACCAATCCAACACACACACTGTCCAATCAACATTTTTTCAATAGCATGTACCCCCCACCCCACCCACACGCACATTCTCGAAGATTGTAGTGTTGTGCCTGAGTTTGTCACCAGCCAGTTGTTATAAGTTGTTGTAACAACAGCAAAAGTTTTAACATATTTATTCATATTTTTTACTATATTTACAATAAAATGTGAATCGGTAAAGTTTATTAATTTCAGAGGTTTATTAATTTATTGTATCCCATGACCTTCATGGGGGGTGTGGTGTATTCCCTCCTAAACCTGTTGTAAAGGAATGGAAAAGTAAGCTATTTGCTGTCAAAAAGAAATCCACATTTAGATAACTCTGTAATCTTCTGCAGGCTCATCGTGCTCCCCTAAACTCCTATGCTTGGAAATAATATCTAACTTATTTTTATCTAACTTAGTTTGTTGTAAATACATATTTTAGCTTTTCTTTCTCAGTCTTTGTGGTCATCTTTATTAAGTTCAACAGAATTTGTGTATCCGACATTACCAACTTAACAGCTCCAATAGTGTAACGATTTTGTTATTCTCTTCATATAAAAGCTCCCAGTAATCTTGCGCCTGTTTATTTCTTGTTGTCATGAAAGTTGGATGTGTATTTGGTTAGGCTACCTTTTCCTCTGTATGTGTGTGTGTGTGTGTGTGTGTGTAGGGATGGGGTTATGTCTGTGTGTTAGCAAATGTGTCATGAACCACTGGACAGATTTTAATGAACATTTTAGAAAGTAATCATTGAATGAACATTTACAATTGATTACCTTTTGGGGTCAATCCCATTCAAGATGGCCGTCACAACTAATCAACCTTAGCAAGCGTAAAAAAAAAATTACAACTCAGTCATCCATACAAATATTGAGTTAAAAAATTGGTCTGGTGGAAGCTGAGACTTATTCCCAACACGTACTCTGAGCACAAACAGATCAAACAAAATCTTGCCTAAAGGTTTGACATGCAAAGTAGAAGTGGTATGAATTCCTTAAAGAAATGCTACTTTCACTACATATACAAATTGCTCAAACCTTACACTCAATTGCTAAGTCTCCAAACCTTTGATTTCCAGTTTCTCACTCTATCTCCTGACCTGTCTGCTCAAATTTAGAGCCTTTAGCTGTACCGTCTCTCACCTTTATAATCACCTCTCACTATCCATTTATCCCGGGGTTCTTCCTCACCTTTAAAACCTCCACGTAAACTCACCTCTTTAGACTAGCCTTTTTTGCATACAGTATCTGGGCTTTGTCTTTACCAAACCTATGGCTCAGTTGATTTTCTCATTTTTAACATTCCCGCTGTTTAGTCTACTTGTTTGACTGTGTTTCCCTGTTTTAAGTGTATTTGCCTGTTTTGTCTTTTTATATTATGAAAAAAGCCCAGACATGAAATGCATCATTAATTAAACTCTAGGAACAGATTGCAATCTATTGCAGAATTCATTGCATCTATAGTCCCTGTTTACAAATTTAATGTTAACTGCAAATGTCCCTACCTTACCTTTAATGGCGACCATCCTATTTTCAGTTCTGCTGTTCCTCAGTACCGCTCTTGTTTATGTTGTTGTTTTCACGATTGCTTCCTGTACATCTGAGTTTGGCCTGAAGGATAACATCGATTAGGAAAGGAGCGCACTCAATTTGTTTCTATTTCTTTCCTTAGCTGTGCTCTGTTCCAAAAGCTATTCCTGAACTACTGCAGCCAATTAATGTCCAAACAGATGTGCAACGCCGAGAGCTAAGCTTTGCTGCAGGGTCAAGCAGCCTGAATCCAATCTCCTCAATAAAATTACATTTCCGCCATCGTGGCCCCCTACCTGCTGACCCGCTCTTAGGTCACAAATGAGCTGACAGCTTACCAAAGTGATTGCTGTGGAATAACTCTACATGACCTGAGAACTATTTGAGTTTCTGGTAGCACTGTCACTGTTCTGGACTGATGACTGTGTGGATGAAGCTGAAAAAGGTGGAAAGCCTGCAATGACTCAATAAGGAGAAGTGAGTTAGTTTTATGTGGCTCTTAGTGTATAAATATGTTCACGTCTTTGATGTGCATTTTCATGACTTCCCTCTCCACATTTTCTTCTGATTACTGTTTACTGAGAATGGTGCGAGAGATGCAAACACAGAAAAATGAAATACCTGAGGCAAAAGTGGGACTTTACACTTGAAAGTAGAAAACATTACTTATGCATTAGGTGTGTCTTTGAACCTAAAACATGAATATTTCCTAACTCCTTCTCCCCCACAATAATACTGAGATAATCAATTATTCATTTGTAAATGTTTATTTCCCTTCATAAACAAGCATGACATGGCCCTCGATGCTGGGAAAACTGTTCCAGCTGCAACACTCAATCAAAATACGCTAACTGCAAGTTTCTATTTTGGCTTTGAATTTATGCAAACCTGACCCATAGCATAATGAGTTTTTTTTCTTGCTTGTTTTTACAAAATGTAATTTTAAGATCAATACACACTGTCATTTAATAATTTTAACTGTTTTAACTCTGACAGGGGGAATTTTAGTCTAAGACAATGTCAAACAAACAAATCACGCTGAAAGGCAGCCGGAGAGTTGAAATGAGAAGTGAGGCGAGATGTAAAGATTGCACAGCCAGAATAAATATGTCCAACCTGGAGGGGTGGGGTAAAGGGAGGGTTTGACCATGGGCACTTTGTGTTCATAGAGGCATTTGGGTAATGCTCTATCAAAAGGAAAGAATGAAGAGAAAATACTTTTTTATCTTGTTCTTTTGTGCATAGTTGTAACCTTTCGAAAATGTTTGACTGCCTTTGTGTTGTTGTCCAATCAGCATAGGGCCCTGATCTGTGGAAGACCCCATTTTGGGGTGGTAATTTCAGACATTTATTAAATCCCCTTGCTCTCATTGACTTTCATGTAAAATGTGCATTATCTATATGAGCTTTGGAAGGGCTCATACATATCAGGCTGTTATTCGCGGCAGTGGATCTAACAATCACATTCAGTGTCAATAGGGCTGATTATTGGAGCAATTCTATTGGGTCATTGACAGAATTTCCTTTTTGTCATAGAAGCAAAGTGAAATTGGAAACAAAACAGGCAGGAGCTCCAAGTCTAATTCTGAAGATTAAACAGGTTCACACTATATATGGGAAATCATACTAACAAGGATTTTCATGGAGATTGTATGAATGGAAATCCTGGCTGGCAGGTTTTTGTTTTTTTATTTTTGCTGCATCTGCATTTTGCACCTCTGCAGAGACCACACATGGTCAACAACAGAAATGCATCCCATGAAAAGTCTAAAAAGGTCTTAAAAGGTGAGAAACTTTTGTCTAAAGCCCATATGGACAACTATTTAAAACATTGTTTGGTCAGGTGAATATTGTCACCCAGTTGGATGAAAGCTACATGCTAGCAGTTTGCTGTCCCAGTAAGGAGAGTAAAAACCAGCACATGCTAAAACACATCATCTACTCTGTGACTTTTTGTAGGGTGTGTAAGTTATCCCTGTGAGGGTAAGATGATATTGAGCATTCAAACAACCCCAGCATTTTCTGTGGCATAGACAGTCAATTTGGTAGCAGCATTAAGTGAGGTATGTGAGGAGCAGCTTGAAACTCTTTCTGTTTTAAGCACATGTCAGAAATCCTTCAGAACAAGTTCCTGAACTCCATGCTCCAAGCCGTCGTCAGAGGACGTATAATGGAGTAGGTGAGTTCTGCTGAGTTTGAAACCATCCAAGCTGATGAGACCACCGATGTTTTAACCCAGACACATTTTGTGTTTGTGGTGAAGTGCTTTGACCCACACCATGCGGTGCAAGAACGTTTTGTTGAGTTGTTTTCAGTAGTGCATTGGATGTCTGATTCAAGTGTGCTTTTGGAAAGACTAAACAGTCTATATTCTGACAGGGACAAGGAGAAACTCACTGTGATGAGAGAACATCAGGCTGTATTTGAAGATAATCTGATGGCACCTATTCTGTTAGTGACCTTACTGAATTAAGCATTCATTGCAGAGCCAAAATAATTTTATTAACAAAGATTTTTTTTATGCTGACTGTAACATACTTTATGTGGTTTATTTAAATGAAGAGTACATCTGTACAACTGTCCAGGAAAAAAAGGGACATTTATATACTGTGGATTCAAAAGCAACCACTTCACTTGAAGTCAAAATGTTTTCAAAACTGCAGGATAGGAGAGAACTGAAAATTTTGTCCATAATCATTTATTTTACAATGCATGTTGTATATTTAGGTGTTGAAGAATCATGTATAGCAAATAGATTCTCCGAAGTGACGTAGAATGTGCCTGTTCCTATATTTCCTTTCTAATTTAGAAAACTAACTGTAGCTGCTGTTTTCAGTAATGAAATTTTTTTTTATTACATCCTGTTACAAGTTTTGGGAAGTTCAATAGCTGTTTCACATTTCTTCCTCTAAACCACAAGGCCAAGAAGAACACCTGACAGCCCTGAAAAGAAAAGTTTGTTTTCAAAATGCTCGAGTGGGAAAACTTTGTTTAATCATGATCAAAAAATCCAAATATTTGTAATTTAGAGCCTCTGCATTCCATAAAAAAATATATTTTATGCAATTATCAACTCATGACAACTTGTTAAGTGGGAGAAACTGTTATATTTCACTGTCAGATATTTTTGTGTTCTTGCAGAGCAGAGAAAAGGCAGTTTAACTAAAAATAAGTTGTCTTTTATAAAATATCTTTGTCATTATGGTATAGTTGGACAGAATAATGAAAGAAGCTTTGTAGAATAACTTTTCTATTTGGCTGTTTTAAAGAGATCAGCTGCAAATGATTGTGTCCTCTACCTTTAATGATGTGAGAAACACCCCTGCTGTAAATGCTGACTGATTTGTTATTTTTCCCTGTTTTGCATGGTGATGGGGATTTTCAGACAGGATTCCTTATGTGGGTCCGCTCTTGTTGTATGTCAGACTACAAAGATTATTGTGTGCTTTATACATTGTTAACTGGTGGAATGAATGTGATTTAATTTAATTTATCTAGATGAGAGACATTACATCAAAACAAGAAAACCCTGGGAGGACAATAAGACTTCGGTTTATTAAAGCACACATGAGATTCCCTTCTCATCTTGGAGAAAACATCAGCCTTCCTGATTATCGCTGCATATTTTGCACCTTGGGTAGAGATTATTAAAAACACAGAACCATCTGAAAAACTTTAAAATCCATCCTTAAAAGGGAATAAACTTAGTGCTTAATTGGGGGAGATGAAATTACCGCCATATTTAATAATACGAACGGAATGAATTCAAAATATTTTAATTATTCGCCGACAAACCAAACACAAAGGTTATCAGCTGAACTTCTGAAACTGTTAAAAATTTTATTTATTTAGCAACAGCACCAAACAGTGAAGCTGCAGATGAGGTTCTGATGTTCTGCACAGATAAATTAAACTGTCTGTGGCTGAAAATAAAGACGGACGCCCTGATGCAGTCTGCACTTCCATTCTTTTTACTTTAGCTGCTCTCGGCACTGCACCCTCCTGATTAGTGAGCTTTTTATTCTGTAATTTTCCTAACTGCTGGGAGGAGGGGAACTAAAATCTGCTGCTGAAGATCATAATTAAGTTTGATTCCTAACACACTGGGTGGATCTCAGTTCAAGATTAAAGCCAGTTTCTTGTTCAAAAACAAAAGAAAAAAACCTGGCTGGACTTCTGTGTTCAGTTGTGTTTGTGGCACAGATGGGCTGTAGTCAGTGCCAGCCTAGGTGACATGTTAGGAAGTAAATGGAAGTCCAATAAATACATATTTTCCATCACACAAAAAATTTGGATACATTAATACTTATTATTGACGTCAAGGCTCTCATCTATAAGATCTATACTAAATCTTTCACAATAAAACCAACAACAACAACTGACTTTTCCCCCTTATTTTTGGTTTATGTCATTGCCTGATAATGTCTGGATTGAGTTTCAGCATCTAATTACCAAATTTTTCTTATTAAGTTTTAGCCAGAGTTGTTTGCATAATCTTGCTGCATAGCTAGCTGCATCCAGAATTACTGATATATTTTTGTAAGGACCATGGCTGTTAGTTGGCCTGACAAAACTGAGTCACATTTTTGCTTTAGTGAATCCCATCATCAGTGAAGCTCATATTTTACACAGTGGACATGGCAGAACAGCTCTGCTAAAATAGTGAAATTTCCCCAAATTAATAAAATGTACTATAAGCAGTTTGTAATGTATTAGGTACTTAGTTAGTAATATTTCTTCAGATGTCTCGCCATAAGCTCAGATCCATCATTGCCGATTGTATTTCAAGGATGGAGAGTCCTGTTGTTGCCATCAGCCTGTTGATGAGAGACGCTGCTGGTCGACCTCTTCCTCTGTGACAATGTGCTGATTCCCAGAATAAAACATTCCTTCTTGGCTCTGTAACAGTGACCAGCGAATTGGAGCCGTCTGATTTTGACCATTTCTGGTATTGGTGAGAGGTCTCTGTAAAGGTCCTTGTTTGTTCCTCTTTCTTGCCATTTACCATTCTGACGCATACAGGAGAACACTTTCAACTGTTGCCTTTATCTGCAGTCTCCTGAAGAGTGAAGATTGACAAATTTGATCAAGTTTGATAATTGCTGACCAAGCCTGAGCTATCCTAGTATTTAAATCCTCCTCAGTGGAGTATAGCCATTCTTCGAGGTATCTGTAATCATTTACTAGTTTGATAGGGTTTCCTGTGAGGGCACTCAGTTTCCCAGAAGTATTGTACATCATTACTTCTGTCTTGTTGGTGTAACCTCTGACTCAGTAAATAATTTAAAATAACTCAAAAGTTATAGACCAGTTGCTAGGTTCGGCAGGATTACAATAGAAACTAATGTAAATGCAAAATGAATTGACTGGAGGCAGAAATGAGCAAAAATTCTTATTATTATGTAGAAAAAAATAATATAGAATAACAAGTCAACAACACAGTTCAACCAAAACAATAACCACAAGCCGGCATATCAAAATCAAAACCCCAGTCCAATTGAGCTCAGAATCTCAGTTTGTCTTTATAGTCGTCGGTCAAGTCAAAACATGTTCTTAAGTTCAGCTCTTTCTTTCTGTTCAGTGGTCGTATTGTTACCACATGGATGTTCACAACTGGAGAGAAGAATGAGGTTCTTCAACAGATGTTCAGTTTTCCTTTGGGCACAGGCTCGCCATCTCCGTCCGGAGAGAATCCAGGAATCCGATCCAGCTTCTTAATCACCAAAAGAAACCTAGCCTACACACAATAATTATATTATTGTATACAGCTAAACAATCCTTTTCCCTTATCCATTCATACAGCTATAGCTTAGTTTTTATCTTCAAGTTTCATATTACCACAGTAATACTTTACATGCATGTTTCTTTTAACTCAAAATATCCTTAGTAGTACATGAAATTAATTTTAATCACATGAAACAAATAAATGAAATTCTCTTTTAACCATAAAATTATGATTACTATTTTTAATCGATTCAATAATCAATTAAACTTATGTAAATCATAACATGAATTACAATTCACCTATCACTTTACCCAGGAGCATTTAATCTGGTTAGCTCCAATATTCTACCTTAGTCATCTTCTGTACCAGTAAAACCCATTCCGGTTTATCATTACAGAAGTAACTTCCGTTTTATAACCAATAAAAGATACATTTAACAGCATTAATCAGTAGGTTCAACTAAAAAATAGTACAAAAAGAACTTAAATATTATTAGGTGAAATCATATCTTAACAGAAATAACAATTTTAGACATTTAAACAGAAATAAATCCAACCGCCATTTAGCGCTAGCCCAATGCTAATTGTAGCATGCTTTCTTCCACAAGCACATGTCTCAACTCACCAAGATGAAGTTTCAATATGGACACGGCAATGGACAGCCACACGGTTTCTCTACCTCGTGCTCTCTTCGACTTAACATAACAGATATTCCAAATTAGCTTCTGAAAAGTGCAGTTACTTGTTTAAAATGTTTTTCTGCCTTAAACTCACCAAAATGACAAAGTTTAGCACCAGGCGTCCATAACCGACCTCTTTCCATTTTCAAAGTGCAGCAGAGCGAATTCGGCGTCAAGTTAGAAAGAAAAAGATCGCACTTCCTGTTCAACCGGAAATAACGCTAGAAAGAGATACTTACACTTCCTCTTTTCAAAATAAAAGTTTTGCTTATTCTTTAAATAAAATAGCGCAAGTGCTTTGACAGACGTTTTCTGTTCTGGGTTACATTGGCATTCATTTACAGTCCAACTTCTTGAGCTACCTCTTCCAGGTGAGTTAAAAAGATGTGTGCATCAGACAGCAGACAAAGGTAATCTGCAAAGTCAGTGTCAGTGATGAAATTCTCTGGATGGTATTGTCTCCTAGCAGTTGTTTTGTTGGGTGTAAAATGAAGATGTCTATGATCTTCTAAGATACACCTCATTACATAGTCCACCATTACTGCACAAAGGCATGGTGCAAGTGTGTCTCCCTGTTACACCTCTGCTAGAACCTCAAAAACTCTGCTTCACCATCAGCAGACAGCACTTTGGCAAATATGTTGTTATACATGATGCTCATACCCTGGACTAACTTTTTTGGAATATTATAGACTTGTAGTATCTTAATCATTTCCTTTCTATCAGCTGAATCAAAGGCTTTCTTAAAGGCCACAAATGTAAAAACATCTGGTAGGTACTTTGACTTAATACCTTCAGTGATTCATCAAAGAGTAAGAATTTGTGCTGTTGTAGAGCGTTCTTCACTGAAACTACTTTGATTAGTCCTCTGTAATCAGTGTGTGCTCACATTGTTTTCAGTAGCATTTTGTTGTAGGGTCTAAATGCAATATTGTATCCCAATACCTGAAAAATTGTACCACTCGTGCAGGAAAAGCCAGAAGATCCGACCTGTTCTGAAACACTCATGTCTAAAGTGTTTCTTCATCCATCCGTGTCATCTAAAAATTGGTAAACCCTTAAATTCCCATGAAACCCAGTTGTGTGTAAGGAGCTCTTATACTGTATATCAAGTTCATCACAGCTGAAAACTACTTTGCAAACATCTCAATAACTGCAGTGATACAAGCCCAAACCTTTTGCACATCTAACATCAGTATGAGCAGCGGATAATAAAACTCTATTAGCTGTCACAATGGCCATACCAACTACTTTAAAAGGATAGTCTGATCATTTTTGAAGTGATGTCCTGTCAAATAGTAATCAGCAGTTAGTACCTTATCAGCTGTGACATCAGTCATATAGTACAGAGTGTGAGGAAGAGGGCAGAAGTCTTCCTTCATGCTCGGCCAATGGCTAGCTAAAAGGGACCCCTTTTTAATATTGTTTTTCAGGTTTATAAAACAGCTGTTTCTCAAAAACAACATACCGGTGTGAAAGAAGACATGACACATGTATTTTGTTTGTTTATTGCTGTTTTGTCAACCAAACAATGTTTGTGTTACTTTGTGAATGTGTGTGAGAAGCAATGACAGTCCATGCACATTCATCAGCCTCAGCATCATCAGCATATAATGGTCTATGCTCAGCGCACATACATACGTATAGTAACATGAACATTGTTTGGTTGAGAAAACAGCAACAACATAGACAGTGTCTTGCAAATTGTAAATGTTTAATGTTAGCTGAGAAAACATTGTTTTGTAAGCCTGAAAAACAGTTTAAAAAAAAAGGAAAATAATAAAAAAGGGGGCCCTCATTTGACCTGTCATTACCCTAGCCTGAAGGAAAGCTTATGTTTTTTTTTCTATACTGGTCTATGACTGGATCACAGCTAATAAGGTAACTACTGCTCAACTGCTTGACAAAACATCATTTCAAAAATGACCAGATTATGCATTTAATTATGAAAAAAAGAAATGATAATCATAGTCATAAAATTGTATTTCTGTTTGTGAGCCACAGTCCCAGTTTAGTAGGCTCTTACACACGACTAAATTAAAACAGTACTTAGTAATTAATTCCTGGCTGGAAATGAAAAACACACTTCCAAATTAACTAGTCTTGGCTGTTAGCTTTGTCTGGAGCAGGCTAACTTCCAAAAGTAAATCCCTGTAGTAATTTATGCATCACTGCTTTTTGTGAAACTGAATCAAGTAAAAGTTAGGCCACGGTTACCTCCCTTACCTAGGCTTTATGAAACAGCAACCAGATCTGGTAACAAGTCATGGTTTCTGGTTGACATTAGTTGAAAAGTGGGGTATAGCGTGATCATCAGAAAGCTGACACAAACAACTTTCATTACGCAACTGCCTAAAACAAAATATGAACAGAGGCACTACAATAAAACAAAGGAAGAACTGTTTTACATACACTCACTTAAAGAAGAGATCTGCCAGTGTGGAGCAAAAGTCCTTAGTTTGTTTAAAGTAGTTCAGATATACTGAATAACCTGAAGGGAAAGCACGCAGAAGGTTCTCTACTAATTGTGTAGATAAAGTAACTGCATACATTAAGACCTAATTAGAAGGCTCCACCTGTGTTTGTACTTCAGACTTAGAATTAATGTGCAGCTTCTCTCTACTTAAATGACTGTATCATTACACTTCTATTTGGTTTCCAGCACATCAAGCTCAGTTCATTCATCAGCAAGTGTCTTATCTATTACCTTTTCCTATTTAAATCACAGTCACAGTGGAGGGAGGAATGGCACTTAAATATCAGAGATTTAACTTAGCAGATAAAGTGACACAGTTGGCCATAACAAGGCTATTTCAGTGAGCAGAACGGTTCATTTTCTCCCTGAATGTTTCATTCCACAATTCATCTTTGACACATAAATTGTATTTGAGCTGGATCTTCCAAGGGCTAAAGTGAAGTCCCTCCTCTGCGATGTTAAATGACCTCTGGAACAATTCGATTATGATGTCTCTCTGACAGACAGATTTATCACAGGAGTGGAGCCGTGTAATGGATATGAGCACAGCTCTGGTGACAGGAGAGAATACTGTGGGAGTTAGGAAGGAGGAGGAGGAGGAGAATCAGGAGAGAATGGACTCTAACCCCAGCCATGTAATCCATTTACATGTGTTTCCTAAGATAAATAAATGACAAATGATTTGCTTTTCCGTAGCTCTAGTGAATGTGAATTATGGTTGTAAAGCAGCAGCAGCAGCAGCATGTTGACTTCACTCAGAGCAAATGGATCCTGGAGGGGCACTTTTGGAGCAAAACTGTAATCACGGATTACATTTATGACCCTATTTGAATCAGGAGCACATCACATATATCAGTCCTGGCAACTTCCTTCCTCATATTATTAATTAAATTCTCCCTCAGCAGTTTTAATGAAACTAGATATGTTTGTTGTTGTTGTTGTTGTTATTATTTTGTTTTTCTTTTTTTTTTAGCTCTGGCTTGGAAGCCTGACACATTGTTAGCCGTGTTGACATCTCTGCAGAAATGGCACTGGGGTTTTAAAGACTGGCTGTGCCACAATCCGAGACAAACAACAAAACAAGTATTTTTTAAAATGTCACAGCTGAGGCTTAACTCTTCTATATTCACAGCGTCCTCCTGTTCTCTGCGACTGTCAGCGCTTGGCTGAACTTCGTAACACCACGCACAATGAAAAAACAAGGAAGAGTGGCCCCTGTGACATTTGTTTGGAGACCTATTTGATGTCTAGGGTTCTTTCCTGAATGGATAAAGGACGTGCGTTAACGGCACCACTGATGGAGACCTCGGCCAGGCAACAAGTGCTGACATTGTTCTTCTGCCTGCACCTTTCCATCAATCACGTTTCCCAAGTGTTTCCGGAGCGACAGAGGTGAGCCGAAAAAAGGGAGTGTGTGGAGCCTAAGGACAGCTTATCTGTCTGAAAGTGCATCAGGACAGGGAAAATAATTTGACTGGTCCTGACAGAGCTCTTAGTATGCCTTTCTGTGACACGGGCTGCTGTCAGGCTGACAATGCATGTAGATTTGTTTCCTCCTATTGCCGGGCCTCAGAATAATGCTGACACATCAAGTGGGAGAAAAAAATTAAAAGGAAACTTATCTTAACACAAAGTTACTGTGGATGTTCTGATGAGCTGAGGTAAGGACAGAAATTCCATTTCAGTGTTGGAGGGAAAAAAATAACTAAAAAGGAATATTTCTTAAGAGCAAATGCTGAGGAGGACACTCTGGCTGACAATAGGGTTATCATCAGCTGCTGTGCTCGTGTACCTTGAGCTGTCATTTTTCTCTAGTTTTCTCCTTGACTATGAGCTTTCTGCTTCTCTCACTGAATCTCGACTTTGTGTACAGACTTAAGGTGTTTCTATTCTCAGAACTGCTGCACCAAACACACCTATCAGCACAACAGCAAGACTACTCTCTTTACTTTTTGACATTTCTAAATTGGAAAAAGTTTCGGTAGGATTAACAAACTTAGCTAAGATCCTCTGCCTTTCTCTCTTAGCTTGACTGTTTTGTCTGGGATGGGTTCTTCTAATGATATGACTGTGAAACATTTACATCACCACTTCTCTCCTTTCCTAAGCACCAAAAGCGCCATTTAAATCCAAAATGAACGTGTCTGATTAATTTTACATGTGACGAACCAGTATGCAGCATGTTTATCTGTGTCTTTGTTAGCTCTTTAAGACCGTTCTAACAGAAATATGACAGACTCCATGTGGGCACATAATATATAAAACTTTAAATTATAACCATTAAAATCACCAAGGTTTTCACTGATTGTTGCTATTGTGATAAGTTCTGCTTCAGCTCCCTTCAAGTGAGTCACTTAGGCTACGTTCACACTGCAGGTCTTCATGCTCTAGTTTGATTTTTTGCTGAAATCTCGTTTTTTTGCGTGGTCGTTCACATTACATTTTAAATGCGACCTCCAACAGACTCCAGTGAAAACAGTCTCCGGTTCCCCAAATGCCCCTCATTCGCAGAAGAAGATATGACATTACACTTTGCACACAGTGTTTACAGAAGTAAATATGGATACTGTGAGTGTTAGCATGTACGTATTGACTCTGAAGTTGCTGTCCAGTCGGAGCCAACTGCACATCCAAATGGTAAAAGGTAGAAGAAGACGGTGAAAGAAACAGAACACAAATGTTAATGCTGACCTTTTTATGGAGCTGTGGCTGCTACCTCTGTGCAGAGGCAGGTGTGGATGCAGAGTTTGTGTGCACAATTTTGTTTATACTTTCACATTTGTTAGTGATTTAGTTTTCAAATATGGCGTAACTTTTTCCCAGCAGATGAAGTGTGTTTACACAGATTCAGCACAGCAGAGCAGGCTGTCACTTCGATGCTACTGAGAACACTAAAAGAAGATTGTCTTTTTTTAAGAGGACACAAGCTCCTGTGAAATCATAGTTTGTGAGTTTTTGGGGGGGCAACTAAAATATGAACAATGTCCTGTTTTTACTGTGTCAATCTCTTATACGTTTGTTTTGTTTTTCTTAGTCTTATAATTTTACCCCTCATGCATGATCAACCAAGGACACACAGAAATTCTGCTTTTAAACAGTTTTTCTCATTGTCCAAAATGTACACAGATTTTATACATGGATGTAAGAAAGAAAGAAGCAAGGTGCTGTTTGATGGGTCAGCCTATGTCTTTCTTTGATAATTTAGGGGGAAAAAAATCTAGGGTGTTATTAAAATGAGTTATCTATGTTTTAAAAGGGCATTTTATAGTCACACACCCAGAGATCCATGAAAAGGTAAACCTATCACCACCACTCACATCTACCAAACTTGCCTGAAGTCCTCAGGGAAGTTTGCAATGCAAAAGAAAACATTTAGAAAATTAAAGTTTACATAATTAGAGTTTGACTAATTTAGATAACTAGATATTACAAAATACCCAGTCAGTCAAGATTGTAAAAAGAATTTACAAACATTTAAAACAAGGTTTGTTAACTAGGTGGATGTCAAGACGTGTCTGCAGGGATTACTTAACTCCAATATGTGTAGCATAAAGGAACCCCCTCACTTTATGACCTCTGACCTACACTCATCTTTCCAGCAACTGTTCTGTATAAAAGTTCATTTTGTTATAACAGAGTATGTGGTATCTTTTAGGCAAGCATTTTTCTGAGGTTTATTAGTAAATATTGTCTTTTTTTCTTGTAAGACTCATAAAAACTTTATTTATGCATCAATGAAATCTGTTCATTTGATTGTTAAATCTTTTGAAATGTGAAACGATGATTTTTTTGTGTGCTTTTCTCTAATAAGGCATTAGTCAAACGATTTAACAAATTTTTATCACTTTTTGTCATTACAGGGGATACTGTTAACAAAACCTCTTTTGAACAAGAAGAGTTAAGCTCTGTCCTCCTGTCTGTACCTCAAAGTTGCTGATCTCATCAGAATCTGGGTGTCTGACTATGTCTCATTATGATAACTGGAGAGAGATTTCAGAATCTAACAAGAGTTAAGAAGAACCATTTGTAGATTAAGAGATACATCCAGTTATAGAAATTCTCTTAGGTTCACATCGCCCCTCCAACGCCTGACTCCATCAGCTAAAGAAGCCATCTCCGCAACATCAGGTGACCTTGGACGAGACACTGACCACTGACCATCAGTGAATTTTGGCCCCAACCTGCTTCCCTGCCGTGGTTCTGCTGAGGTTCGATCAACCTCTTTGAAACCATCCAAAGATGGAGTGACAGGTGTCCATGCAACCTTTGATTCAGTGAGGCACCTGAAGAGAAAAGCAATGGCGGCCTGGTTATGAACTTTAAGCTGATGCAAGCTGATAAACAAAACATTTAACTTCTAATCTGTTCCTTCCTCAAACTGATCAAATGATCTGACAGATTTATTAACATTCTTCTATCAAAATAGTTTAAATATTCCAAATTATTTTGTGTGTAAACCCTGAACATTTATCGTTATTCCAAATATCCTTTTTAATAGATTCTTATGTTTTAGATAAACTTACAATCAAAGTCTTCCTTCAGACCATAAAGGGTTAATTCTTACCTCAGTAAAAGTCAAAATAAGAGTCATAAAAATCTGAGTGATTACATGATGCCAAAACTCAAATGTTATTCTCAATTTCTTAGTGTTAGTTTTATTTTTGTTGCATTGATTTCATTGTTTGTTGTTGATTATTTAATAAATTCTTAAAAAGGCAATTTTGGTCTCTTTTATTGGTGATGTGTTATGATGAAAAGTTCCCTTTAATGAATGGATTCAGCCCTCAGCTGTTGAGATCTGATAAATAGTAAGTGTGAATACATCGAGTAATTAAATATTGTTGATAGATAGGTTTGATGTGGTGCCCCCTTTTAATGAGACCTTCAAACAGTAACAAAGTGAGGATCACCCTTCTCTCATCCTTTTTGTACATTTGTCTTCCTGATGCTTTACAGAAACACAGAATCCAGTAGAGTGAGAGTGAAACAAAATGTAAGAGATGTTTAATGTGGCATAATGGCATGGCTTCACGCTGGCTTCTGGCTATAAACAAACAAAAAAAGAAAAAAACTTGTTTTTGCTGTCATTTTGAAAACCTTAAAAGTCATCACATCCACCTTAAACTGGGACTGGAACCACTTTAGTAAAAAAAAAAAAAAAAAAAATTGCATGTGGAATAAACCACAACACACAAAATCCCTTTACATTTTCAGGTATTTCAAATACATTTTATTCTGGTATGAGAATAACTAAATGATAATTACAACTGGGGAAAATTCATAGCTATTGTTTATCCCTACCCTACTCTTTGATTTTTGCCAATAAAATAAAGACAATTTATTTTATTGTATAAAAGGTACTGCAAAAAATAAGTAGCTTATGATGTATGTTACAGAACAAGAGAAATTTTAAAAAGCATTTCTTTATGGTACTTAAAAACATTGCACACAGATATTTATTGTTATTATTATTGTTTATTTTGCAATGAGAATGACACAAACCTATTGGTGTTTTATTCTGGTGCAAATAAAATTACAGAAGTCCACAAAAATGGATTTCTACCTTAAGGCTATAAACAACAACAACAAATTCAAAGGATTTATAGTTTTAGGCAATATGTAAATGTGGCACACTGGCAGAATATAGACAGGCCTTCACTGACCTTATCTGAAAACACCCAAAAAAACTATTATAATGAGAAAAGAAGAGAGCAAGTGAAAGTTTTGCTTTGAATCAACACTGTCATAAAGGCTGACATGCAATTCACATGCTTAAAGACTACAATAAATGTAATAAATAAATAAGATATAAGGTAAACAAAACAAACAAAAAAAGGTGATAAATTCTGTCTGCTTTCAAACCAAAAAAGCCAGCTGTATTATCTAGACTCATGCTATGTGTAAATGTGTCATTTTCCCTTGAAATATCCACCCATTCATCCATCGATCATCCTGTACAGGCTCATGGAGATCTGTAACCTACAGTTTTGTGTGAGAGAACACGTAGCTAAAGCATCACAGGGCCAGCCTCATCTTTAAAAAGAAAGATAAGAAATGAGCACAACATATTTCACATTACATCATGTAAACCTGGTTCACTCAACCACATACATCACTTGTGATTGTTTGGAGGCTGTCCTACTACAGACCAGTAAATCTGTTTTATTAGTACAAATTTATCATTTTTTTAGTTAAAACCTGTGGGTTTTGTGTGAACTTTATTCCAAAAGGCAAAAACTACCAAAACTTTAAATTATGTGATATTTGTTGAGTGTTTCATGATTTGCAGAAAAATAAATGACACAATTTCTAAATTACTGAAGAAAAAAAATCTGAAAGTACTTCATTAAAACAGAGAAGTACAATATACCTAACCAATGGCTTTTAAGTGTCTGACAGTGAACAGAATTACAAAAAGAAAAAGAAAAATAAATACAGGTGCTGGTCATAAAATTAGAATATCATGAAAAAGTAGATTGAGTTCAGTAATTCCATTTAAAAAGTGAAACTTATATATTATATTCATACATTACATACAAACTCATATATTTCAAATGTTTATTTCGTTTAATTTTGATGATTACAAATGACAACAAATGAAAATCTCAAATTCATCATATCAGAAAATTAGAATCTTGTGAAAAGGT